>NC_135808.1:111295536-111602172 GCF_964213995.1 Mustelus asterias
AATCTCATCATCAGACCTTTTACTATTCAGTCAGAGCGTAGTGATAGAATTTTAATGTTCTGTCCATTACATTTTTGTTTATTAAAATGCTGTGTTCATGAATCACTAAGATCACTGGCTTGAATTGAGTCATTTTTGAGCTCACGACTCGAATGAAAAAAAGTACATTCAAATTGGTTAGATGAAAGAAGCAAAGAAGGAAGGGTGTTTATGTCCTATTATCTCAGTGTCTCACATGCTTTTCATTCAATGCGCACCTTGGCGGTGAATGACAGTCACGTAGCAATTACAATAGCCACTTGCAGAAAGCAACATTCCACAAACAGCAGTTATTATGACCGGGTCAAAATGAACATCGGAACAGGAGTGGGTCACTTAACCCTTTGAACTTATCCCATCAATCAACAAGATCCTAGCTGACCTGTGATCAACTCCTCATCAGCCACTTCTGTCCTATATTCCTTTTAAACAACATCAATAAATCTTAAGTTTTAAATTTAACGATTAAAGTAGCATCAATTGCCACCCTTTACAAAGAACAAAGAACAATACAGCACAGGAACAGGCCCTTCGGCCCTCCAAGCCCGCGCCGCTCCCTGGTCCAAACTAGACCATTCTTTTGTATCCCTCCATTCCCACTCCGTTCATATGGCTGTCTAGATAAGTCTTAAACGTTCCCAGTGTGTCCGCCTCCACCACCTTGCCTGGCAGCGCATTCCAGGCCCCCACCACCCTCTGTGTAAAATATGTCCGCCTGATATCTGTGTTAAACCTCCCCCCCTTCACCTTGAACCTATGACCCCTCGTGAACGTCACCACTGACCTGGGGAAAAGCTTCCCACCGTTCACCCTATCCATGCCTTTCATAATTTTATACACCTCTATTAAGTCTCCCCTCATCCTCCGTCTTTCCAGGGAGAACAACCCCAGTTTACCCAATCTCTCCTCATAACTAAGCCCCTCCATACCAGGTAACATCCTGGTAAACCTCCTCTGTACTCTCTCCAAAGCTTCCACGTCCTTCTGGTAGTGTGGCGACCAGAACTGGACGCAGTATTCCAATTTTGTTCTTAGAAAGTCTGGTTCTATTTTTTTTTTAAAAAGACCATGCTGCACCACCCTTAGTCCCAGGCTTCTCAGCCAGCAGAAATATTTCCTATCCTCCATTTCTGTTCACTTTAATGTTGTGAAAAGGTCCATCAAATCATCCCAGAACCTTCTAAATTCCGTTAATCACAACCCTTTCCTGAAGATTGTTTTATTTATACAATGCTGATGAGACTTCTCATTTACACAGTCCGCAAAGAGATAGATAGAGGTCCTCAGAGAGCTCTTGACATCATGGATCTTAGTGCAAGATAAATTGCCATAATCTGTAAGCATTCTCTATCACAAACACGCAATCACTCAAAGACATCAGGGCTCAAAATGAATTATAGTAATCTGCCAAGACATTTGTATTAGAATAACTGCCGATCAAACACAAGTAGAATAGAATCTTGGATCTTCTGGAATAACTGGCAGCGGAATTGACATAGAATGTAAACAAAAATGATGAACATCAACGCTGAGGGTGGGAACCTTTCTCTGCCCAGCATTACAAAGAACAATGTGTCGAGCTGCGGTTCCTAAGGGACCATGTTAGAGAACTAGAACTGCAGCTCGAGGATCTTCGTCTGGTTAGGGAAAGAGGAGGTGATAGACAGGAGCTATCAGCAGATGGTCACACCCGGGCCACGGGAGGCAGACAAGTGGGTGACGTCCAGGATGGGGAAAGCTCGGGTGATAGAGAGCATCCCGGTGGATGTGCCCCTTCACAATAAGTTCTCCTATCCGAGTACTGCTGGGGGGGACAGCCCACCTGGGGGAAGCAGCAGTGGCCGTGTCTCTGGAGCAGAGTCCGGCCCTGTAACTTAGAGGGCTAAGGAAAGGAGGAGGAAGGCAGTATTAATCGGGGACTCAACAGTAAGGGGGTCGGGCAGGCGTTTTTGCGGAGGCAGACGGGAGTCTTGGATGGTGGTCTACCTCCCTGGTGCCGGGATCTGGGATGTCTCTGATCGCATCCCAGATATCCTGAGGTGGGAGGGAGAGGAGCCAGAGGTCGTGGTACATATTGGTACTGCTGACATAGGTAGGAAGAGGGAAGGAGTCATGAAAAGAGAATATAGGGAGTTAGGCTAAGAGACTCCTGGATGAGTACATGGGACTTAATAGGATGGAGGGTTATAGGTAGGCCTAAAAGCTAGGGACATGTTCGGCACAACTTGTGGGGCCGAAGGGCCTGTTTTGTGCTGTAGTTTTCTATGTTTCTAGGTAGACAGCTGGGAAGGAGGAACGCAAAGGTAGTAATCTCAGGATTGCTGCCTGTGCCACGGGAAAGCGAGAGCAGGAATGGAGTGAGGTGGAGGAAGAATGCGTGGTTGAGGGACTGGAGCAGGGGGCAGGGATTCAGGTTCCAGGATCATTGGGACCTCTTTAGGGGCAGGTGAGACCTGTACAAAAAAGACGGGTGGCACTTGAATCCCAGGGGGACCAATATCCTGGCAGGAAGGTTGGCTAAGGCTACTGGGGAGACTTTAAACTAGAAAGGTTGGGGGGAGGGAGTCGTGATGAGGTGACTGAGAGCGAGGAGGTTAGCCCGCAAATAGAGAAGGATTGTACACAGTGTAAGAGGGAGAATAGACAGGTGATGGAGAAGGGGAGAGCTCAGACCAAAGTTTTGAGATGTGTCTATTTTAACGCCAGGAGTGTAGTGAATAAAGTGGATGAGCTTAGAGTGTGGATCGATGCTTGGAAGTGTGATATGGTGGCCATTACGGAGACTTGGGGACAGGGACAGGACTGGATACTTCAGGTGCCGGGTTTCAGATGTTTCAGAAAGGATAGAGAGGGAGGCAAAGTGGGGGGGGGGGGGGGGGGGGGGGTGGAGTGGCACTGCTGATCAGGGATAGTGTCACAGCTGTAGAGAAAGTGGAAGCCGTGGAGGGATTGTCTACGGAGTCTCTGTGGGTGGAAGTTCGGAGCGGGAAGGGGTCGATAACTTTGCTGGGTATTTTCTACAGGCCGCCCAATAGTAACAGGGATGTTGAGGTGCAGATAGGGAAACAGATCCTGGAGAGATGTAGGAATAACAGGGTTGTCGTGATGGGAGACTTCAATTTCCCAAACACTGATTGGAATATCCCTAGGGTAAGGGGTTTGGATGGGGAGGAGTTTGTTAGGTGTGTTCAGGAGGGTTTCCTGACACAGCATGTGGATAAGCCTACAAGAGGAGAGGCTGTACTCAATCTGATACTGGCTAATGAGCCTGGACAGGTGTCGGATCTCTCAGTGGGGGAGCATCTTGGGGACAGTGATCATAACTCTATCTCCTTTACGCTAGCATTGGAAAGAGATAGGATCAGGCAAGCTAGGAAAGTGTTTATCTGGAGTAAGGGGAAATATGAAGCCATCAGGCAGGAGATTAGAGGCGTAAATTGGAAGGAGGTATTCTCGAGGAAAAGTACCGAAGTAAGGTGGCAGATTTTCAAGGAATGCCTTGTCTGGAGTTCTGCATGACAACGTTCCGAAGAGACAGGGAGGTTTTGGTAGGTTACGGGAACCGTGGTGCACAAAAGCTGTGCTGAACCTAGTCAAAAAAAAAAGGAAAGCGTACAAAAGGTTCAGAGAGCTAGGCGATGATAGGGATCTAGATGAGTATACGGCTTGTAGGAAGGGACTTAAGAAAGAAATTAGGAGAGCCAGAAGGGGTCACGAGAAGGCCTTGGCAGGTAAGATTAAGGAGAACCCTAAGGCGTTCTATAAATATGTGAAGAGTAAAAGGATGAGATGTGAAGGAATAGGACCTATAACACATGAAGGTGAGAAAGTCTGTACAGAACCGGAAGAAATAGCAGAGGTGCTTAATGAATATTTTACCTCGGTATTCACGGTGGAAAAAGACCTGGGTGGTTGTACTACAGGATTGAGGCGGACTGAAAAGATTGAGTATGTGGACATTAAGAAAGAGGATGTGTTGGAAATTTTGAATAGCATCAAGATAGATAAGTCGCTGGGACCAGATGGGATGTACTCCAGGTTACTGTGGGAGACGAGGGAAGAGATTGCAGAGCTTCTGGCAATGATCTTTGCGTCGTTGATGGAAACGGGAGAGGCTCCGGAGGATTGCGGATGTGGTTCCTATATTCAAGAAAGGGAATAGGGATAGCCCAGGAAATTACCGACCGGTGAGTCTAACCTCAGTGTTGGTAAGTTGATGGAGAAGATCCTGAGGGACAGGATTTATGAACATTTAGAGAAGTTTAGTATGCTCAAAAGTAGTCAGCACGGCTTTGTCAAAGGCAAATCGTGCCTTACGAGCCTGGTGGAGTTCATTGAAAATGTGACTAAACACATTGGCGAAGGAAAAGCGGTACATGTGGTTTACATGGACTTCAGCAAGGCGTTCGATAAGGTCCCCCATGCAAGACTTCTCAAGAAAGTGAGAGGGCATGGGATCCAAGGGGCTGTTGCCTTGTGGATTCAGAACTGGCTTGCCTGCAGAAGGCAGAGAGTGGCTGTAGATGGGGTCTTTTTCTGAATGGAGGTCGGTCACCAGTGGAGTGCCCCTGGGATCTGTTCTGGGACCCTTGCTGTTTGTCATTTTCATAAATGACCTGAATGAGGAAGTGTAGGGATGGGTTGGTAAGTTTGCCGACAACACGAAGGTTGGTGGTGTTGTGGATAGGTTGGAGGGATGTCAGAAGCTGCAGCGTGACATAGATAGGATGCAAGACTGGGCGGAGAAGTGGCAGATGGACTTCAACCCGGATAAATGTGTAGTGGTCCATTTTGGCAGGTCAAACGGGATGAAGGAGTATAATATCAAGGGTAAGACTCTTAGCAGTGTAGAGGACCAGAAGGACCTTAGGGTCCGGGTCCATAGGACTCTTAAATCGGCCTCACAGGTAGAGGAGGTGGTTAAGAAGGCATATGGTGTGCTGGCCTTTATCAATCGAGGGATTGAGTTTAGGAGTCGGGAGATAATGATGCAGCTTTATAAGACCCTCGTCAGACCCCACTTGGAGTACTCTGCTCAGTTCTGGTCGCCTCATTACAGGAGGGATGTGGAAATGATTGAAAGGGTGCAGAGAAGATTTACAAGGATGTTGCCTGGATTGGTTGGCATGCCTTATGAGGATAGGCTGAGGGAGCTCGGTCTTTACTCCTTGGAGAGACAAAGGATGAGAGGTGACCTGATAGAGGTGTACAAGATGTTGAGAGGTATAGACCGGGTGGATTCTCAGAGGCTTTTTCCCAGGGCTGAAATGGCTGCTACGAGAGGACACAGGTTTAAGGTGCTGGGGAGTAGGTACAGAGGAGATGTCAGGGGTAAGTTTTTCACTCAGAGGGTGGTGGGTGAGTGGAATCAGCTGCAGTCAGTGGTGGGTCGCACTGTTTGTGCTGTATTTTTTCTGTGTTCTATGTGTTCTCGGTGTACAACATCTTGTACACCTCTATCAGGTCACCTCTCATCCTTTGTCTCTCCAAGGAGTAAAGACCGAGCTCCCTCAGTCTATCCTCATAAGGCATGCCAACCAATCCAGGCAACATCCTTGTAAATCTTCTCTGCACCCTTTCAATCATTTCCACATCCCTCCTGTAATGAGGCGACCAGAACTGAGCAGAGTACTCCAAGTGGGGTCTGACGAGGGTCTTATAAAGCTGCATCATTATCTCCCGACTCCTAAACTCAATCCCTCGATTGATAAAGGCCAGCACACCGTACGCCTTCTTAAACTCGAAAGGGTCTTTTAAGAGACTTCTGGATGAGTACATGGGACTTAATAGGATTGAGGGTTATAGGTAAGCCTATATATAAGCCCAGGTAGGTAGGGACATGACCAGCGCAACTTGTGGGCCAAAGGGCCTGTTTGTGCTGTATTTTTTCTGTGTTCTATGTTCTAATACAGCACAGGAACAGGCCCTTCGGCCCGCCAAACCTGCACCGATCATGTGTTCCTAACTAGACCATCCGTTTGTATCCCTCTATTCCCAGTCTGTTCATGTGGCTATCCAGATAAGTCTTAAATGATCCTAGCGTGTCTGCCTCAACCACCTTGCTTGGTAGTGCATTCCAGGCCCCCACCACCCTCTGTGTAAAATACGTCCGCCGCATATCCATATTGAACCTTGCCCCCCCCTTACCTTGAACTTATGACCCCTTGTGTTTGTCATTTCTGACCTGGGAAAAAGCTTCCAACTGTTCACCCTATCTATGCCCTTCATAACTTTATAAACTTCTATTAGGTCACCCCTCAACCTCCATCTTTCCAGGGAGAACAACCCTAGTTTACTCAATCTCACTTCATAGCTAATACCCTCCATACCAGGCAACATCCTGGTAAACCTTTTCTGCACTCTCTCCAAAGCCTCAACGTCTGTCTGTGTGGAGTTTGCACATTCTCCTCGTGTTTGCGTGGGTTTCCTCCGGGTGCTCCGGTTTCCTCCCACAGTCCAAAGATGTGCAGGTTCGGTTGATTGGCAATGCTAAAATTGCTCTTAGTGTCCTGGGATGTGTAGGTTAGAGGGATTAGTGGGTGAATATGTAGGGATATGGGGATAGGGCCTGGGTGGGATTGTGGTCGGTGCAGACTCGATGGGCCGAATGGCTGCTTTCTGTGCTGTAGGGTTTCTAAGATTTCTAATGTCCTCCTGGTAGTGTGGCGACCAGAACTGGACGCAGTATTCCAAATGTGGCCTAACCAACATTCTATTTAACGGCAACATCATATGCCAACTTTTATACTCTATGCCCCGTCCAATAAAGGCAAGCATGCCATATGCTTTCTTCACCACCTTTTCCACCTGTGCTGCCACCTTTAAGGATCTGTGGACTTGCACACCCAGATCCCTCTGTATCTATACTCCTGGTGGTTCTGCCATTTATTGTATAGCTCCCCCCTGCATTAGATCTACCAAAATGCATCACTTCGTATTTATCTGGATTAAATTCCATCTGCCATTTCTATTAGAAGCTGTCAGATCAGCCGTATTGTGATTCAGGTACAGAATATAACGAGAGAATCTCGATGATAGAGGTTTTCGAACTTGGCAGCTTGGATCCATCATGAGGGAGAGTCTGCAAGATCATCAAATATCTTCCCCACTGCAGCCCGGCCACAAGCATAATGCCTTGGCAAATTCAATACCTTTCTGTATTTCTTGACTCCCTAGCTTGTTATTGCTTTTCGCCATATACTATTAGTAAAGTAATAATTTCTACAATGTTCTCCTTTGGGTAGGTAATCATGTTTTGTATCAATATTCCTTGGGAGTAAATCATTATTTACCAGCCTTCTCAAGACAACTTTGAAATTCACTTTTCTATGTGACCTCTACCTTAATGTCCAAAACAGAACAAGTTCATCGCAGTGCACAAGGGAGGTCTTTTCATTTTCTACAAAACAAAAGCTTTATGGCAAGGGTAGAACTGCGAATTTATGTTCAGTAATTGGCAGCTTTCTCCCCTGTAAACTGGATCACTCCAGAGCCCGTGCAAAGACTATTGCAGCACTTTTCACATAGCAATTCTATCCTGACTGGAGGAATACTAAGAAACTTTTTTCCCCCCCCATTGTTTTAGCATAGGTTCAAACCGAGGTCCCAGTGGTGAAAATAATAGTGCAACTAAACCAACCAATTCCTGCAAGTTGCTTTTTGTAGTGTGTAAAGAAGTGGACAAGTAAAACAAAAAAATGCAGTACAGTACCGAGCAATCGGACACATTTTGCTCTACAATTATACAACAGACCCATCACATGATGCATCTATTTGGAAAGTTGCCAAACAAAGCTGGCAAAGCACTGGTAACAGGTCAGAAATTGGCACAAGCAGGGGAGTTTTTAATCTCCAAATCGTGGGAAAAGAGTGGGGAGCAGTTAAAATAAAGTCACTCCACTTGCTGCATCCACTGAACTAACACGGGTGACCCGATCATCATCCTTCCTCACCAGCCGATTCACACACTGCCAGAAACAGCCAAGCAGCTGGCCAGCGACATTCAAAGAAGGACAAGGGCAGCAGATGCATGGGGGACACCACAACCTGCAAGTTCCCCTCCAAGTCACACACCATCTTGACTTGGAAATATATTGTTGTCCTTCACTGTCAAAACCCTGGAACTCCCTCCCTAACAGCACTGTGGGTGTATCCACACCACATTAACAGCAGAAGTTCAAGGCAGTGGCTTACCACCACCTTCTCAAGGGCAATTAGGGATGGGCCTAAACAGCAACATCCACAACCCATAAGAATTTTTTTAATGTTAGGCTGCACAATTAAACTTTGCTGGGCCTTTGACTTATTGCCATCCTCCCATGTCAGCTTCCTATTGCAAGTTAAAATCACCCCTTTTAGTTTTAGCATACATAAAATGTTTGATTAGTTTTAAGTATTTAAGTAAAATAAACAGGCTTTCCACAGAGACAATGATAAAATAGATATTACATTGAAAAATAAAACAAATCTAAAAAATGGACTTGGCAAATACTGGGACTGACCCCTTTCTCTGACCAAATGCTCCAGGTTTCTACAAAACAGCAGATTCACAGAACTGAAATTTAGACCTGGCATCGTCTCTGCCATCCCACTCACCTGCATCAGGATCTGCTCCTTTTTTAATCTGCTATAAAAACGTAGGACGTCAGTGCTCGCATGGACCACTCTGCTGTCAAAGTCCATCACTCGAAGACCTTCCAGGCTTCGAGCACGAGACAGAGCTACATACGCCTGGCCGCTTTCAAATACCCGTGCCAGTGAGATCTCCACACAGTCTAATGACATACCCTGAGACAGAGGGAGGAGGAAAACAATGGAATGAATGAAACAAAATATTTTAAAAATCAAAATTATTCCAGACACACGCCACTCCTAACCCAGTAACATTCTCACAAATGGACAAAAGAATTAAAGTCAGTGGTGGTGCAGAATGGGCTGTTGAATTCTATAATAGGGCACAACCCAGGGAGTGTGGGCTGCAGCAGGAGAGGGGTGTATGGAAAGGGTTAAACGGGCAGCACTATAGCATCCACACTCACTGCAGGCAGACAGGACAAAATACAAATAACTATATCTCAGATGGCTCTAAAACAGTCACATCCCAGGTGTTATCACTCCAAGGTTATAACAACCATATGAGAATTGATATCACTTATCAAAGCTCCAAAAGGTCTAGAGGAACCATTGTGCCTCTAAAAACTTAATCAAATATCCAGAAGATGGGACAATTAACACCCCATCAAAATCAGTTTGACAAACACAATGCTTTGATATTGTAAACAGGTAGACAGGAGATGTCCAGAAAATGATTAAAACTAAAGCACACAAGACAATGGAACCATACAATGTAATCAAAAACAGAACTGTAACCAATTCAAAGTAACAATTTACCTGATGTAAATGTAATGCTTTGTAATGTCAAGAAAGGGGTATAAGAATCTGTAAGAGCCAGTGCTCAGTAGAGTAGCTCGGAAGCAAGCTGTAGTTACAGCCACAAGTTCTGCTCTCCCTCATGCATGTTGAATAAAGCCATTTTTGTTGAAGTCCTACATGGTCTCAGAAGACTCAGTTCGTTCATTCCCTCCTACAAATTCCCATCACCTCTTTTACACTAAAGTACAAATCAAGGGGTGGAATTTTCCAGTCATTCACGCCACCAGATTTTCTGGTCCCGCTATAGCAAACGGGAATTTGCCTGAGTGCCAAGTTCTCCCTCCTAGCTTGCAGCAGCGGCGGGAGGCGAATGGCCTGAAAATTCCAGCCACTTCACTATCAGAAATCACTATCAGACTTCCAAGTTAGTTTTTATTTTAAATCTGTACAATGAACTACAACAGTTTGTCTACACTTGTTTGTAGGAAACAGACTAAAGGGAGACCTGTGTATTTGTTATTTCCCCGATTCCTGATATAGACAGTTCCTCTCAGCTAGTGGAAAGGTGACAAGGGAACTTATATGGCTTATAATGTCCATCAAATGGAATCTCTTCCAGTAACTGACTTGCCCCTCCAACAAAGGATCACAGAGCCCCAAGCCATCGCTTAAATTAATCTTTGGACCAGCTTCACTGGCAAGATCTCACCCACAAGAATCTGTATCCGCGCCTCGGAGGTTTGAAGCTGTGGACTAAAAATATCAGCTGCAGCCTACCTGTGAAATGCTTTGTTTCATAACTTGTGCATTCAATGTGGAGGTGAGATGTTTGTGTGTGTGTGAAGGGAGAGGAATGGTACATTAACCACTGGAGAACCAATGGAGAATTCAGCATCAAAATAAAGATAAACAGATTTGAGGGACTGGCTTGTGACTGGCGTTGTGTACCCCGCCCCCAGGTCATACAACGCCAGATCAGCCCTCATTGTGTCACCCCAGTTAAAATGACTATGGACAGGATGCACTAGCACCTCTTGGTTCATGGTGCGGACAGAGTTGCTGAATGGGGAAGGAATGGTGAGATCTCAGATCTCACTATAGTGTGGGAGTTCAAAGTTTTACATTTAATAATCATACATTTTGTAAAAAGTTACTGAGGAAATTCTTTGAACGAAAAGATCTCTTGGACTTCCACTTCAAGGGCATTCGACAGACAACCAGACAGGTCAATCAACCAAGGTATTGGGCAGAATCATATCCCTTTCCCCATGGGAGTTCCAGCCTCCAGTCCGATTTAGTCCGTGGCAGGAAGGTCTGTGTACGGTCTTCCCATCTGTTGAGGCCCTTAAGAGGGCAATTGCCATGCCCACTTAAGGCATCATCCTGCTGGCACTGGTATTAATCCAGCAATGGGTAGGAGCTCATGATGCAGGCAGCATGACGTAAATCTGTGTGGGTAGCCATCCATGGTGGTGATGGTGGGTGGTTGGGGGGGGGTAGGGGTGCGGGGGGAGGGTTGGTAGACTTTGCAGTTGCGAATACTGCCATATACAGCAATAAGGGCAGCATGGTGGCACAGTGCTTAGAACAGCTGCCTCATAGCTCCAGGGATCAAGGTTCAATTCCAGCCTTGGGTCACTGTCTGTGTGGAGTTTGGACATTCTCCCAGTGTCTGCGTGGGTTTGCTACAGATGCTCCAATTTCATCCCAACTTCAAAAATGTGCAGGTTAGGTGGATTGGCCATGCTAAATTGCCCCTTAGGTGTCCAAAGCGGTACAGGTTAGGCAGATTAGCCAAGGGAAATGTGTGCATTTACAGGGATAGGGCAGGGAAGAGGGCCTCTGTAAGATGCTCTATCAGAGAGTCAACGCAGACTCGATGGGCCGAATGGCCTCTTCTACATTGTAAGGATTCTATGATTCCATGAATAGGACTGCCGAAGAAATCTGAGGGATCTGTCTTTGTGGTATTGGCTAAAGTGTAATTTCGTGAATTCCATGGAATATCATTTGTCTGTTAGATTAACCATAAATTGTGTTGATTTTAGTTTGATTTTTTACAGTAAAAAGTTTCAAAAAGTGAAACTTTGTCCAGCAGTTTGCTGTCACTAGTGTCATTTGGGCAATTTGATTCGTTCAAAACAATACCTGACTCTTGTGAATGGAGATGGCCCAGGCCAACTTTAGAGGTAGCTGGTGTCTTGTCAGGTGGGTCCCACCTAAAGCTTTAATCATCCAACGTTCTGGCTTTATCGTCTCTGTTACACCGCATAAGAACCGCACTCGGGGCAGCGCTACAGGAATAAAAGAAATCTTCAATAGCTCTTTTGTTTCAATTACTGAGAAAGACGTACGTAACATGTAACCACTCTGTGGATGCCTCATGATAAATATAAAGCCCCAACACAGTCACACATAAAGCTGTACGCAATCACACTTTTATGGAGAGGGCACGGATGGATGGGAATCTTGAACCAGAAATTCAAAAGTATTGATTTACCAGATAATCTGCATGTATGAACTTAAGGAAGTCTTAAATATTTTCTGCAGGTTTCCCACCCTACAGCCAGCCTGAGAATGGACTAGAATGGAAAAGGAAAAGCCTGCACGACCAGACCGCAGCTGGGAGCAGAGACTAGAAAGAGGGGGAGAGATCGCAGTTGGGGTGGGGGGAGCTGCGGTTGGAGGAGGAGGTTGGTGGGGAGCGAGGGTCTTCGATCATGGAGCTGGAGGCAGGTAAGATCGTTCGGCTGGGAGAGGATACAGGAAGAACATTCCTGCTCCTCCTGGCCCACAAGCAGTGCTGTAAATACGTTTACCTCATGGGCCTGGTCTTCACGGCTTCAATAAGCTGCTGGGTTTTCCGCAGAGTACCAAGAAACTCAACTGAAATGTGTCAAAAATGAAAACCCTGTAAAAAGGTGGAGGCACGCAATATCCTTAACAACCCTCATCATGTGACCCATCACAGAGCAGATCGATCACTTGCTCCCCTTCCCATCTCTGTTCAAACCAGTGGGCAGATTCGAAGCGGGTTAGGGCCATGAATGTGTTATCTTCTCATCTGTTTTTTGAGGGGTTACAATTAGCACTGTATCTCTTGCCACCAGAAGAACTTATTGTTTTGTTTGATGGAAGTCTATCAGAATAAAAAAAAACATTTTCCCATACCTCCTACTTTTGGAATAATTAACCACATTCATTCACCTCATAACCCAGCTTTGACGGCTGTAAATAAGCACCTACGTTTGTTTCCTGGTTCAAAATCAATGATAACTCCTCGAGCCCCGTTTACCATTCCCCGCTCTATGTCCAAGTTTTTAGTCAGCATCACCTGTAGAACAGAGAAAGCCAGGTCAGGATGGAGACCATTATGATCAGAGGTGTCCCTGTGTACAAAATATCCCTCAGTTACTACCTTAGCATGCAGAGGCTCTCTGTTGACACTGGCATCCAGTGTTTTCCTCTGGTTACCATTGAGCAACATAGTCTAGCATTGTTTACATGACTGGCCACCAAACCAGTGGAAATACAAATCACAGGGTCTAGTGGAAATCTCAAAATACAAGGATAATAAGAATATCTGAGTGGACTAGATCTAGTACAGGAACAGTAGTCTTTGATATTAAACACTAACCTGTGCCCCTTTCTTCAGTTGCAGTGTCTGAGCTGCCGGGCATTGTGCATTTAATGTCCGTACGAACATGGGATCACTGTCAACTGCTTCAAACGTTTGCAACTCTCCTGTAAACACACAAATCATAATGAAAACAGGTGAGCACCGCTCAGGGACTAAAGTCAACTCAGCTGTCTAGCTCCTGCCCCGCAATACAAGGGTTGCACTAAGTTGACTGCATTTATCGCAGTGAAAGTGGAGCTCATTATGACTTCCTGTTACAAAGTGAGAGCATCCATGGAAATGCAGGGTATGTTACAGCTGCCCTTTTACCTCCTCTCTCCTCACTGTCCAAAAAGCCAAATGTTGCTTCCAAGTGAAGCAGCAATTTATGTATACTTCTTTCAATTTAGTATCTGGCATCACTGCTCACAATGTGGTTACCACAACACCTCTACCTTCTCAGGAGGCTAAGGAAATGTCCACTATGACTCTCAGCAACTTTTACAGATGCACCATAGAAAGCACCCTATCTGGATGTATCACAGCTTGGTATGGCTCCTGCTCTGATCAAGACTGCAAGAAACTACAAAAGGTTGTAAGAATAACCCCGTCCACCACATCACATAGGGGATTGGCAGAGTAAATATGTGGGGTCACGGGAATAGAGCCTGGGTGGGATTGTGGTCGGTGCAGACTCAATGGGCCGAATGGTCTCCTTCTGCACTGTAGGGATTCTATGATTCTATTACAAACAAGCCTCCCATCCACTAACTCGGTCTACATTTCCTGTTGCCTCGGAAATACAGCCAGCAAAATCAAGGACCCCATGCACCGTGGACATACTGTCTTCCAGCTTCCTCCATCGGGAAAAAGATACAGTCTAAAAGATGTGTTGGTTAGGTGAATTGGCCATGCTAAATCCTCCCTCAGTGCACCCGAGTGTGGCAACTGGAGGATTTTCACAGTAACTTCATTGCAGTGTTAATGTAAGCCTACTTGTGACACTAACAAATTAACTTTAAACAAAAGTCTGAGATCACGTACAAACCGACTCAAAAACAGCTTCTTCCCTGCTGCCATCAGACTTTTGAATGGGTCTACTTTACATTAAGTTGATCTTTCTCTACTCCCTAGCTATGACTGTAACACTACATTCTGCACTCTCTCGTTTCTTTCTCCCCTATGTACTTCATGATTGGTATGTTTTGTCTGTACAGCGCACAAAAAACAATACATGTGACAATAATAACTCAAATCAAATCAAATCCTCAATGTGGCCTGTCAGTTTAATTCTCCGCACACCCAGAGTATTCCTTTTGTCCTTGTCCCACCCACCCCTTGCTCAAAACCTATTACATCTCTAACTTTTCCTAATTGCAATGAAAGGCCATCAACCTGAAAGGTTAACTCTCTCCACAGATGTTGCCTGACCTGCTGAGTGTTTCCAGCGTTCTGTGTTTTTATTTTGGATACAAGTTTTATTCATTCTTTGTGTTTAACACAATCACTGGCTGCTCAACACTGATGATCTCCATTGCTTTCCATTCCAGCGATGCCCCAGTTAACATTCCCAACCTCACTTCAAAATCCCACCATGCCCTCACGCTTGTGACCTCCTCCGGCCTGCAGCCCTCTGAAATCTCTGCATTCCAACAATTTTAGCACAGTCTTCATTTCAATAGCACCATGCCTTCAGCTATCAGGGTCCTAAGCTCTGGAATTCCCTCTCCAAATATTTCTACCTCTCCGCCTGATGGTATAGTGGCAATGACTAGCAATCCAGAGGCTAATACTCTGAGGCTAGAACTCTGGGGACATGGATTCAAAACCCATCGTGACAGCTGGTGGAATTTAAATTCAATAAATAGATCTGGAATCTAGAGCTAGTCTCAGTAACAGTGACCATAAAACCGTGTGGATTGTCATAAGGAACCCATCTGGTTCACTCGTCTCCTTAGGGAGAGAAACCTGCTGCCTACTACATCTCTAACTTTTCCTAATTGCAATGAAAGGTCATCAACCTGAAATGTTAACATACCGTTCATGAAGTACATCGGGGAGAAGGAAAGGAGAGGGTGCAGAATGTAGTGTTACAGTCATAGCTAGGGTGTAGAGAAAGATCAACTTAATGTAAAGTAGTTCCATTCAAAAGTCTGATGGCAGCAGGGAAGAAACTGTTTTTGAGTCGGTTGGTAGGGGACCTCAGACTTTTGTTTAAAGTTTATTTGTTAATGTCACAAGTAGGCTTACATTAACACTGCAGTGAAGTTAATGTGGGCTGATCTGGTCTACATGTGACTCCAGACCCTCAGCCATGTGTTTGACTCTTGGCTACCTCCGAAATGGCCAAGCGAGCCATTCAGTTTGAGCAACAAATGCTGGCCTAGCCAGCAGTGTCCACATCCCATGAAAGAATAAATTTTTAAAAAACACATCTCTTATTTTAAGACACTCCAATTCATCTTATCCAACAAGCTATTGGTCTTTAGTCTCCCGAGAGGATCGCTATCATATTTTGTTTGTTAATGTTCCTGGGACTGCTCAGCTCTGCCTGTAAGTATTTTGCTTCCACTGTATTAAGATGCCTGAAAATTACTTCATTTAACTCATTGCCTCCCCTTACTCTTTGCGGTTGTTCGCTACACTATCTGCCTAGCTCCTTTATCAAATATTGTCAATATTTTTAATTTTAAAATTAAAATAAATGCCCACACCGGCTACCTTAACTCCTCTCCGAATGGTCACTATATTATAAGATTTGGTCATACCTCAAAAGGACCATCTCCGTAGCTGCAGAATGGAATAATGTGTAGAGAGAAGACAGGAACAAAAATAAAGAGTATGAAGAGCGAACAAATGGCTGCAAAGGACTTCGCTCGAGACATGAAAATCTTAGGGCCGCAAACATTTCTTCTGTTCCGCCACTCCCCAATCAACATTACCACATTGACAATCCTTTTTTAAAATCTTCTCAAAACATCTACATAGAACAGTACAGCACAGAACAGGCCCTTCGGCCCACGATGTTGTGCCGAGCTTTATCTGAAACCAAGATCAAGCTATCCCACTCTCTATCATCCTGGTGTGCTCCATGTGCCTATCCAATAACCACTTAAATGTTCCTAAAGTGTCTGACGCCACTATCACTGCAGGCAATCCATTCCACACCCCAACCACTCTGAGTAATCTGATGTAAAGTTCTAATAGCGTTGACCTCCATAATAAATATATTAACTAGATTTTCTCCTATGCATTATAATAGCAAGGATTTGATCAAGAACAAACGACAAAGAACAAAGAACAGTACAGCACAGGAAACAGGCCCTTCGGCCCTCCAAACCTGTGCCGCTCCTTGGTCCAAGTAGACCATTCGTTTGTATCCCTCCATTCCCAGACTGCTCATGTGACTATCCAGGTAAGTCTTAAACGATGCCAGCGTGTCTGCCTCCACCACCCTACTTGGCAGCACATTCCAGGCCCCCACCACTCTCTGTGTAAAAAACGTCACTCTGATATCTGAGTTATACCTCGCCCCTCTCACCTTGAGCCCGTGACCCCTCGTGATCATCACCTCCGACCTGGGAAAAAGCTTCCCACTGTTCACCCTATCTATACCCTTCATAATTTTGTACACCTCTATTAAGTCTCCCCTCATTCTCCGTCTTTCCAGGGAGAACAAGCCCAGTTTACCCAATCTCTCCTCATAACTAAGCCCCTCCATACCAGGCAACATCCTGGTAAACCTTCTCTGCACTCTCTCTAAAGCCTCCACATCCTTCTGGTAGTGCGGCGACCAGAACTGGACGCAGTACTCCAAATGTGGCCTAACCAGCGTTCTATACAGCTGCAACATCAGACTCCAGCTTTTATACTCTATACCCCATCCTATAAAGGCAAGCATACCATATGCCTTCTTCACCACCTTCTCCACCTGTGTTGCCACCTTCAAGGATTTGTGGACTTGCACACCTAGGTCCCTCTGTGTTTCTAAACTCTTGATGGCTCTGCCATTTATTGTATAACTCCCCCCTACATTAGTTCTTCCAAAATGCATCACTTCGCATTCATCTGGATTAAATTCCATCTGCCATTTCTCCGCCCAATTTTCCAGCCTATCTATATCCTGCTGTATTGTCCGACAATGTTCATCGCTATCCACAAGTCCAGCCATCTTCATGTCATCCGCAAACTTGCTGATAACACCAGTTACACCTTCTTCCAAATCATTTATATATATCACAAATAGCAGAGGTTCCAGTACAGAGCCCTGCGGAACACCACTGGTCACAGACCTCCAGCTGGAAAAAGACCCTTCGACCGGTACCCTCTGTCTCCTGTGGCCAAGCCAGTTCTCTACCCATCTAGCCACCTCTCCTTGTATCCCATGAGCCTTAACCTTCTTAACCAACCTGCCATGAGGGACTTGTCAAATGCCTTACTGAAATCCATATAGACGACATCCACGGCCCTTCCTTAGTCAACCATTTTTGTCACTTCCTCAAAAAACTCCACCAAATTTGTAAGGCACGACCTCCCTCTTACAAAACCATGCTGTCTGTCACTAATGAGATTGTTCCGTTCTAAATGCGCATACATCCTGTCTCTAAGAATCCTCTCCAACAACTTCCCTACCACGGACGTCAAGCTCACTGGCCTATAATTATCCGGTTTATCCCTGCTACCCTTCTTAAATAACGGTACCACATTCGCTATCCTCCAATCCTCAGGGGCCTCACTTGTGTCCAATGAAGAGCCAAAGATTTCCGTCAGAGGCCCAGCAATTACATCTCTTGTCTCCCTGAGCAGTCGAGGATAGATACCATCAGGCTCTGGGGATTTGTCAGTTTTAATGTTACCTAAAAAACCTAACACTTCCTCCCTTGTAATGGAGATTCTCTCTAACGGGTCAACACCTCCCTCTGAGACACTCCCAGTCAACAAGTCCCTCTCCTTTGTGAATACCGATGCAAAGTATTCATTTAGGATCTCCCCTATTCCTTTGGGTTCTAAGCATAATTCCCCTCCTTTGTCCCCGAGAGGTCCGACTTTTTCCCTGACAACTCTTTTGGTCCTAACATATGAATAAAATGCCTTAGGATTCTCCTTAATCCTGTCTGCCAAGAACATTTCGTGACCTCTTTTTGCCCTTCTAACTGCCCATTTGAGTTCTTTCCTACTCTCTCTGTATTCCTCCAGAGCGCCATCTGTTTTCAGTTGCCTGGACCTAACGTACGCCTCTCTTTTCTTTTTGATCAGATCCTCAATTTCCCTGGTTATCCACGGCTCTCGAATCCTACCTTTCCTATCCTTTCTTTTTACAGGCACATGCCTGTCCTGCAGCCTTATCAACTGTTCCTTAAAAGACTCCCACATGCCAGACGTGGATTTACCCCCAAACAGCCTCTCCCAATCAACGGCCACCAATTCCTGCCTAATCCGGCTATAGTTAGCCTTCCCCCAATTTAGCACCCTACCCTTAGGACAACACTCATCCTTGTCCATTACTATCCTAAAGTTAAGAGAGTTGTGGTCCCATTTGCCACATGTTCCCCTACCGAAACTTTGACGACCTGACCGGGCTCATTTCCCAGAACCAGATCCAGTATAGCCCCCTCTCCAGTTGGGCTATCTACATACTGTTCCAAAGAACTTTCCAGTACGCATTTTACAAATTCCTCCCCATCCAGACCCCCAGCTCCAAGCACTTTCCAGTCTATACCAGGGAAATTGAAGTCTCCCACTACAACAACCCTATTTTTTCTGCACATATCCAGAATCTCCTGACATATCCGTTCCTCCACTTCCTGTAGGCTGTTGGGTGGCCTGTAGTATACCCCCAGCATAGTGATTGCACCTTTCCTGTTTCTGAGCTCCACCCACAGTGACTCAAGGTTCTTGCATTTCTTTCTGTGGGTGGCATGGTGGTTAACACAGCTGTCTCACAGCTCCAGGGACCTAGGCCTCGGGTGACCGTCGTGTGGAGTTTGCACGTTCTCCTCATGTCTGTATGGGTTTCCTCCGGATGCTCTGATTTCATTGCACACTCCAAAGATGTGCTGGTTAGGTGGATTGGCCATGTTAAATTTCTCCTTAATGTCTCAAGATGTGTAGTAAAATGGATTAGCCATGGTAAATGTGTGGGATTACAGGGATAGGGTAGGGAAGCGGGCCTGGCGAAGTTGCTCTGTCAGAGAGTCGGTGCAGACACGATGGGCTGAATGGCCTGTTCTGCGCTGTAGGGATTCTATGATTCATTGCACATTCTGCTAATATTACAGCTGCAAAGAAACATTGAACCAGTTTAACTGTATATTTACTTCTATCGTTACAGTAAATTTGGCCCACTTGGTGCAGTTGGTTAACACAATTTCCTTTCACCACTGGGAACTATCCAGACCAATAAGGTGAAGTAACCAAGTGAAATACATTCAAGCTGGACTCAATATCATTCCTACAGCAAGTGGGTCAACAACAGAAAGCTCCCCATCATTCTGCACTAAATTTGCAATCTCCTTCAAGTGGTTGTGTTGAAGTGGGTGCTCGAGGTGGAGGTCAAAAACAGATGAAACAAGCTTTACTTTGAACATAACTTGTGTCACACCAGATCTCGATAATGAAAGCATTCTACTTCCTAGCATTGAGAAAAGTAAGTGGAAAAACTGCATGCTGAGAGTAGCTGGGATTCACCACAGATCTCCATCACTCCGAAAATAAGACTTTGAAATCAGACAACAAGTATTAGCTGCTGGATCAAATTTGGACGGCAATTATTTTAATCTGACCATATGAACAAACAAACCTTGCAATCCAGTGGCACAGTGGTTAGCACTGCTGCCTCACAGCGCCAGGGACCCGGGTTCAATTCCTGGCGACATCACTGTCTGTGCAGAGTCTGCATGTTCTCCCCATGTCTGCATGGGTTTCCTCCGGGTGCTCCGGTTTCCTCCCACAGTCCAAAGGACGTGTTGGTTAGGCGCATTGGCCATGCTAAATTCTCCCTCAGTGTACCCGAACAGAGTGTGGCGACTAGGGGATTTTCACAGTAACTTAATTGCAGTGTTAATGCAAGCCTACTTATGACAATAAATCAATAAACTAAAACCTACTAACAATCAGTCATCGTATTGAGCAGTTCAGTCTCTGCCCGATCATGACAACTGTTCCCCCACAGAGCAACAAGCAGCTACATCATCAGAACATTCAAGCATTTCTCTTATCTTCACGACACGGAGTACTCTGAACACAAATGTAAAACTATTCAATTAAGAAGAAATACAAACCCAATTGTAAAGAGAAAACATATTGGGACCCATAACAGAGACTGTCTGAATAATTCAACACGACTCAATAAACACCATCTGGATGATCCATTATTGTATGATGATTATATCCGCCGAGATCCCCATGGTGTTTTACATTTCTAACGTTTCCTACTTCTGATGAAATATCACGGGCCTGAAATGTTAACTCATTTTCCCTCCACAGATGCTGCCCTAACCTGAGTATTTCCACCAACTGTTTGGATTTCAATTCTACCGCAGCACTGTTGTTCAATTAGTCCCCAAAGTTTACCCTTTGTTTACTAAGCAGCTGCTGTTGAATTACGAATAATGCTGAATGGGGATTAAAAGCATAATGGATCAGATGATCTGGATGGAAATAGGCCCAGGAGGAGTTTGCAATAAAGCCAATGCTAAGTAAATCTGTCAGCAGCACAGAATAGGCCCTGGCTGGGTCAGTTTCACATCTCTAAACAGGATCTACTCCCATTACCTGCTAACTGCTGGAGCTTCTGCTCATTGGTCAATTCCACATCATCTTTGTGCGTGCAGAGCCGTGTTGCTAGGATTCCATCTCGATCTATCTTCTGGTTGGCTGTGTTCATCAACTGGACCGCAACTTCTTCTGGGCATCTGATTTCAGGACAGATTTGTTTTTCAGGACAGCCTTAAGTGATTCCCAATATACGTCAACAGAATAATCAGACCGCACCCCCTGCCCCCCCCACAACACTTATGCTGCTTCCAGAGCAGCCAGCAGAATAACAGAAACTAGAAACAGGAGTAGGCCATTTCGCCCTTCGAGCCTGCTCCGCCATTCATTATCATCATCAAATTCAATACTGATCCCCCCTTTCCCCCCATATCCCTTGATTCCTTTAGTCCCAAGAGCTATATCTAATTTCTTCTTGAAATCGGATGTTTTGGCTTCAAATACTTCCTGTGATAGTGAATTCCACACATTCCCCACTCCCTGGGTGAAAAAATTTCTCCTCACCTCAGTTCTAAAAGGTTTCTTTTAGAAGGCACATTCCTGTAAGGATGAAGGATAAGTATGGCAAGTTTTGGGAACCTTGGATAGCCAGAGATATTGTGAGCCTAATCAAAGAGAAAAAGGAAACATTTGTCAAAGCGAGGAGGCTGGGAACACATGATGCAAGTGTGGAATACAAGGAAAGTAGAAACAAACTTAAGCAAGGAGTAAGAAGGGCTAAAAGGGATCACCAAAAAGCATTGGCCAGCAGGATTAAGGAAAATCCCAAGGCTTTTTATACATATATAAAGAGCAAGAGGGTAGCCAGGGAGAGGGTTGGCCCACTCAAGGACAAGGGAGGGAATCTATGCGTGGAGCCAGAGGAAATGGGCAAGGTATTAAATGAGTACTTTGTGTCAGTATTCGCCAAAGAGAAGGACTGTGTGAATGATGAGTCTGGGAATGGATGTGTCGATAGTTTGAGTCATGTTGAGATCAAAAAGGAGGAGGTATTGGGGTTCTTGAGAAACATTAAGGTAGACAAGTCCCCAGGGCCTGATGGGATATACCCCAGAATACTGAGAGAGGCAAGGGAGGAAATTGCTGGGGCCTTGAGAGAAATCTTTGTATCCTCACTGGATACAGGGGAGGTCCCAGAGGATTGGAGAATAGCCAATGTTGTTCCTTTGTTTAAGAAGGATCGCAAGAATAATCCAGGTAATTACAGGCTGGTGAGCCTTACATCAGTGGTAGGGAAATTATTGGAGAGGATTCTTCGAGACAGGATTTATTCACACTTGGAAACAAGTGGACATATTAATGAGAGGCAACATGGTTTTGTGAAGGGGAGGCCGTGTCTCACTAACTTGATCGAGTTTTTCGAGGAAGTGACGAAGATGATTGATGAGGGTAGGGCAGTGGATGTTGTCTACATGGACTTCAGTAAGGCCTTTGACAAGGTCCCTCATGGCAGTCTGGTGCAGAAAGTGAAGTCGCATGGGATCAGAGGTGAGCTAGCAAGGTGGATACAAAACTGGCTCGGTCAAAGAAGACAGAGGGTAGCAGTGGAAGAGTGTGTTTCTGAATGGAGGGCTGTGATAAGTGTTGTTCCTCAGGGATCAGTGCTAGGACCTTTGCTGTTTGTAATATATATAAATGATTTGGAGGAAAATGTAACTGGATTGATTAGTAGGGTTGCGGACGACACAAAGGTTGGGGGATTTGCGGATAGTGATGAGGACCATCAGAGGATACAGATCAGTTGGAGACTTGGGCGGAGAGATGGCAGATGGAATTTAATCCAGACAAATGGGAGGTAGTGCATTTTGGAAGGTCTAATACAGATGGGAAATATACAGTAAATGGCAGAACCATTAAGAGTATTGATAGGCAGAGGGATCTGGGTGTACAGGTACACAGGTCACTGAAAGTGGCAATGCAGGTGGAGAAGGTAGTCAAGAAGGCATACGGCATGCTTGCCTTCATCGGCCGGGGTATTGAGTTTAAAAATTGGCAAGTCATGTTGCAGCTTTATAGAACCTTAGTTAGGCCGCACTTGGAATATAGTGTTCAATTCTGGTCGCTACACTACCAGAAGGATGTGGAGGCTTTGGAGAGGGTACAGAAAAGATTTACCAGGATGTTGCCTGGTGTGGAGGGCATTAGCTATGAGGAGAGGTTGGAGAAACTTGGTTTGTTCTCACTGGAGCGACGGAGGTTGAGGGGAGACTTGATAGAAGTCTACAAGATTATGAGAGGCATGGACAGAGTGGATAGTCAGAAGCTTTTTCCCAGGGTGTAAGAGTCAATTACTAGAGGGCATAGGTTTAAGGTGCAAGGGGCAAGTTTTAAAGGAAATGTATGAAGCAGATTTTTTTTTACACAGAGAGTAGTGGGTGCCTGGAACTCGTTGCCGGGGGAGGTAGTGGAAGTGGATACGGTAGTGACTTTTAAGGGGCGTCTTAACAAGGACAAGAATAGGATGGGAATAGAGGGATATGGTCCCCGGAAGGGTAGGGGGTTTTAGTTAAGTTGGGCAGCATGGTCGGTGCAGGCTTGGAGGGCCAAAGGGCCTGTTCCTGTGCTGTGATTTTCTTTGTTCTTTACCCCTTATCCTCAAGCTATGACCCGTAGTTCCAGACTCCCCCACCAGTTCTGGACTCCTCCAATCCTTAATCGGTGGCTGGATAAATTCTGACACGGTTTCACCAGTCACCCTTGTCTAACTATTTTGCACCAAGTGAGCCTTGGATAGCTGATGCAGTGGCGTGGCAGTCAGTGTGGTATTCCAGTCAGATGTCCAACTTATTAAGTACTAATAGACCCACAGCAACATTCCCTCCAAGCCACACAGCAACGAGAAAGTCCCCACACAGCCTACGCACAAGTCAACCCCTTTAATTTACCCTGTTTACAAGGCCGCACAAAAAAAAATTCAAAGAAGCAACACACTTAAATAAATTGCCCATGTGCTCCAAAAAAAAAATCCAGGGAACAGAATGACAAAGGAAATAGTGTGGATCGTCTGGGTCCCATGAAGCAACTAGGCATTGCTTAGCTAATCGCCGAATCATAGATTTCTGCAGCCCAGATACTGGGCATTTTGCTCATCAAATCCACATTAGTACATTTTTTCCCACATCAAACTTTTGACGCAGATTCACTTCCTCATGTTTAATATCAATTTCAATAAACTACAGAGTGAGATAATGACAATAATGGCAATGATAATTTGGTGATCGTTTAGTCAGAGTTACATGGTGCCCAGGACACCAAGGAGGACCCTGCAGCTCTTCTTGGAATCTTTTACCTCCACCTGAAAGGGTAGTTAGGCCTTGATTTTATGTCTTAGCTCAAAGTCGCACCTTTTCTATGCAATATTGCACTGGAATATCGGGGTAGATTTTCAGGAATTTCATAGAATCCTCTGTGCAGGAGGAGGCCACTTAGTCCATCGAGCCTGCGCCGACAACAATCCCACCCAGGCCCTACCTCCATAACCCCACATATTCACCCTGCTAATCCCCCTAACACTAGGGTCAATTTAGCACGGCCAATCAACCTAACCCGCACATCTTTGGACTGTGGGAGGAAGCCGGAGCATCCAGAGGAAACCCACGCAGACACGGGGAGAACGTGCAAACTCCACACAGACAGCGACCCGAGGCTGGAATCGAACCCGGGTCCCCGGCCTGTGAGGCAGCAGTGCTAACCACTGTGCCACCGTGCCCACAACATGAACCCACAACTAACTGGTTGTGAGGAGAGAGTGCCACTCCCAGAGCCAGGGCTGGCACAATTACTCCTCATTAGAGGGATAATAACTCAGTGGCTCATATAATTTCTTCCATTAAAATGCTCCCCAAATGAAAATAATGTCCTACTGTTTTCAACAGATGCGGTGGGAGAAGGAGATAGATTTTTTTGGCCAAACTCAGTGAAGCAATCTCTAACAAAATTGAACATATTTAAATCATTACAAAACATTTATTGGGCACTTAGAAAACTTTTAGTAAGAACATAAAGTAACCTTTTAGAAATGGGAGAAGTCCATTAGCCTCAATTTTGGAAGAATCAATCACACTCACAATATCCCTCAGCCCTCCCTTTTCTCCAGTAACACAGTGAATTGCATCTTCAATTTGTTAATATGGTCTATACAAGCGGCTATATCTGATATGCTTTGGAGAGATTTTCTTTTTGTTAAATATAGCAAGCCTCATCCACCTTGATGGAATGTCTGGTTGATCCCACACATACACAAACAATCACTAATTATCACCGAAAATCGAGGTTACAAGATTTGTTTTGCAAGATACTCTGCCATGTAATAGAATACTTGCCTCCCAAGCCGAATGGCCTGCAACATTGCAATGAATTTCTTATCAGTTTGTCTTCGCACATCTGTTAGCTCCATATTCACGTGGATACACTTCTGCCAACTCTTAGCCTTAAACAAAGTATAAAGTGCATTCACTTTACTAAGCAATTAAACAGGCTCCTAAAAATCCAAGAGACTAGAGTATTATCACCTGTAAATTCTTCCCCATGTACAAAATAAATGAAACGCAGCAATGAACGCAATTATATATTCTTGGCGTTTGTTTTCCTTCCTTGTTACACTTCTTCTCCTGTCCCTCATGGTGTAAGTATCATAGAATCCCTACAGTGCAGAAGGAGGCCATTCAGTCCATCAAATCTGCACGGACCACAATCCCACCCAGGCCCTATCTCCGTAACCCCACATATTTACCCTGCTAATCCCCCTAACACTAGGGTCAATTTAGCATGGCCAATCAACACATCTTTGGACTGTGGAAGGAAACCGGAGCACCCGGAGGAAACCCACGCAGACACGGGGAGAATGTGCAAATTCCACACAGACAGTGACCCAAGGTTGGAATTGAATCCGAGTCCTTGGCGCTGTGCTAACCACTGTGCCGTCCACGCAGTGGCATAAGTAATCCCCACAGTTCATCAATTCCCTCCACTATTTTCCACTGTCTGTTCTCCTAATCTAATGGAGGACAATTAAATCGTTTGCAATTTGCAGCTCATTACCATGTTTACAACTGGCGTTACAATCTGATCCAATTTATTTTTTCAAAATCACGAGGTGACAGAGTAGATAGACAGAAACTGTTCTCATTGTCAGAAGGATTGAGAACCAGAAAACAAAATTTAAAGTAATTGGTAAAAGAACCAGAGGCAAAAATGAGGAAAAACCTTTGTTTACTCAGTGAATGGTCAGGATGTGAAACGCACTGTCTCTACATGTGGGAGAGGCAGATCTTGGCTTTCAAAACAGAACTGAACACACACCTGAAGGGATAAAACTTGCAGGGTTACAGGGAAAAGGCAAGGGACTGAGACTAAGTAAATTCCTTTTATGATAGAATCCATACAGTGTAGGAGGAGACTATTCAGCCCATCGAGTCTGCACCAATTCTCCAACACAGCGTCTTACCCAGGCCCTATCCCTGTGACCTCACATATTTACCCCACTAATCCTCCTAACCAACACATCTTGGGACAGTTAGCATGGTCAATCCATCTAACCTGCACATCTCTGGACTCTGGAAGGAAACCGGAGCACCCGGAGGAAATCCAAGCAGACACAGGGAGAATGTGCAGACTCCACACAGACAGTTACCCAGGTCAGGATTGAACCCATGTGCCTGGCGCTGTGAGGCAGTAGTGCTGACCACTGTGCCACCATGCTGCCCTAGAATAGATCTAGCACGGATACAATGAGCTGAATGTTCTTGTTCTGCGCCGATATCATTCTTAATTCTATTAGACAAGACCTCAATAAAGATTCCCAAATCTAGTCAGATCGGGTGACACCCTCCTACACTCTACAACTTGTTCAAGCTGACCATTTTACTTTTCCCACCCGAGGACAGTGTGTGGCTACCAAAGCGTTTGAACACAAAACACAATAAACTTGCAACAAAAATCCACAAAACATCACCTGTGCTTAAAAGGAGTAGCTGATGCCATATCAAGAGTTGATGCTGAATCATTGGACATTTTAACATGTTAATATATTCCAAAACAGTAACGCCAGCAATTCTCAATGATGTACATAACAGATTACATGTCGACAACTCGTAATCATAGAAATCATAGAAACCGTACAGTGCAGAAGGAGGCCATTCAGCCCATCAAGCCTGCACCGACAACAATCCCATCCAGACCCTATCCCCGCAACCCTACGTAATTACCCTGTTAATCCCCCTAGACACCAAAGGGGCAATTTATCCTGGCCAATCCACCTAACCTGTACATCATTGTCTGTTGGGTATAAGCTGTGCAAGAAGCGGGCACTCTGAACGATGCCCAAAACCCAAGCAGGTTTCATCGTACTGAGCGTTGCTTTGGAAACAAAGGTGGTGGAATTCTATTTATTTTGCAAAACATGGAAACCCCTTTGATTAAAAAAAAGGGTTGGGATTAGTTATCTCATTACCTGGAAGCAAAACTTGTATTTCTCCTTCTTTCGGGATACAGGGGGAAGCTGTAGAAAATCTCCGCAAACTATCAGCTGGATTCCACCAAATGGCTCGTCGCATTGCCGAACGATCCTGCAATAAACGGAACACTGAACCAACTCAAGACACTCAGCAACCAGTGATTACAAAGGAATGGGGCACTCATCCATACGCACGAAAAGGCTCTTCATCTTTTTACATCAATTTAAGGACATTTTATCTGCTCTAATACTTGGGATTTTCAGAGCCTTATTCAATCATGTTGTAATTAAGATCTATTAAAATTGTTGCCAGTGTTTTTTGTGTCAAAGATCATGATACGTATGCCATGTTCTGCACTGCTGTTGTCCACAAATAAACTGCAGCCTCTATCAAGTTTCATCTGAGATACGGCACAGTGGCACAGTGGTTAGCACTGCTGCCTCACAGCGCCAGGGACCCAGGTTGGGTCATTGTCTGTGTGGAGCTTGCCCGTCCTCCCCGGGTCTGCGTGGGTTTCCTCTGGGTGCTTCGGTTTCCTCCCACAGTTCAAAGATATGTAGGTTACCTGGATTGGCCATGCTAAATTGCCCCTTAATGTCAGGGGAGCTAGCTAGGGAAAATGCATGGGGTTATGGGGATAGGGCCAGGGTGGGATTGTGGTCGATGCAGACTCGATGGGCCGAATGGCTTCCTTCTGCACTGTAGGATTCTATGATTCTATGAGAGAGATTAAAACACAAGCCAATAGTGAGATCTACGGTAACAAGTACCATCTGAAAACCTCAGTGTCACTACACTAGAAAACCCTTTGTAATCACAGCCATTTCCGTTTACTGTATTAACAAATTCCATTTATACAGTGCCTTTAATATAGAAAAACGTCCCATTACGCATCACAGAAAATAATTAACGGTAAGCCAAAGAAAGAAATATTACGACAGGTTATAAAAGGCTTGGTGATAAAGATAGCTTTTACGGACGGTATTGAAGGAGAATAGGAATGTGGGAAAGCAGGAGGGAATTTCGGGGCATGAGGCCAGGGTGTCTGAAGGCATAACCACCAATGGAGGAGTGAGATGCAGAAACTAGGAGCAGGAAATGGCCGTTTGGTGCTTCGAGCCTGCCCTGCCATTCAGTATGATCATTGCTGATCTTTTATCTCAATGCCAGAGAGGAAGAGGCCACAGTCAAGAGTTCAGGGAAGAGAAAGGGTCTTGAACGGATGAAAATTTTATATTGAATGCTGAATGACAGAGCTCATGTATGTTACCTGGGGGCAAGAGTGAGGGTGAGGTGGGCTTGGTGCAGGGCAGGATATAGGCAGCAGGTGGAATTGAAGTTTACAGAGTATACAGGATAGGAAAACAAATTAGAAGGCCAATTGTAGAGTCAAGATTGGAGGTGACAAAGGGCATCAATTGCGAGTTTCAACAACTGTTGGGCTGATAATACAGGTGGAAATAAGCAGCTTTTGTGATGCAAGGTATATAGAGTCAAATCAAGGTTGAACAGAACACCGAGATTACAAGCAATCGGAGATGGTCAAGGCTGAGTCAGTGACAGGGGTACGGATATTGTGGTAGGGGCAAAACATGATGGCTTCACTGAGACTCGGCTAAGATAAGCAGTCTGACAATACAGAGACAGTGAAGAGATTGATTGGTGCCAGTGAGGTAGAGCTGGGTATTGTTTAGCGTACAAGTGCCTTTGAATGATGGCACCAAATTAGACCATTTTATGAAGCTCGTCCGAGAAATATCATCAGCATCATGATACTTAAATAGAAAGCAAACTGGGAAATCATTTTCAGCTTGTTAGCAGTGTTATACTCTCAGAAACCATGCAACCGTAACAGATTTTTAACAATATAGGGTTATCAGAAAGAACATCATTTACGGTATTGCACTCAGACACAAATTGCACATTTGATAAGCTCCATGGAGTGATGAATACCAATAAAACAGCAAAAACTGGAACATTAGTGACCTAGGTACAATCAGCTTACAAAATAGATCTCTATTGTGTGAAAACAATCTGCACAAGCCAGATGCTTTCTCATAAGGAAGGTGGTCACACACCTTCTAACAGCATCTCCGCTTAGCCACTGACAGGGTGTAGCAGTGATAACATTACAATACGTGTTCCTACTCAAAGCCAGGGATGCTTAAAGAGATGGAAAAATAAATAACTGTACTAATGGTCTTGCAGCTGCTATGACATACCTGGCCACTGCTTCAAGTTTGTCAAAGAATTCTCCTTCTATCATAGAGATTTCATCTATGATAAGGTGTCTGCAGCTTTGCCACTGTCTGAGAATCCCAGATCTCTGAGCCAGCTCTACGCACTGTTGCAGGGGAGCTTTTCCTGAACCGATTCCTAACAACAACAAAATAAATAAAATTTGTAGCACATATAAGAGACGGGGGTATCCACTCTGTTCCTCTCACTATCTCAAATCTCATCAAAGTCTGAACTTATACATTCATTCATGGCAACATTTTAATTATTTGCAACATTCAAAATGTGGATAAGAATCAAAAATAGATGGCAGTGGGAAGAGAGCAGTATATATTCGAGCATTGGCCAGCACAAACTTGATAGGATGAATAGCCTCGGTCCATGTTTTGAACCTCCACAGTTTGAGAGAATTGTTTATATAGTCGCTGGTCACTTGAAAATACAAAACTAAATGTTCGAGTCCAAAACAAGTGGATCATCAGGTGCATGGTATCAGTGAACATTAGTTTGATGAGAGGCACGGTTAAGTTTCTAACTCCACCATGTGCAGTGCAAATTGACTTCGATCCCTTTGACAATCCTGTAGCAAAAATATAATTTAATGAACTTTCTCAAATCCCTAGTCTTCCGCGGTTAACACAGAGGATTGTGCTGTGGGGCATACCAGACCTGCAAATGCATGCAGAGTTGTTCCTCCAATGTGACAGGCAGCCACCCCGGTACTCGCTGTGGCGTAGGTATTTTTGGGGGGCAATGCTCCCACAATCCTCTTCAGTAAGAAGGATTTTCCTGTTCCTTGAATTAAAGTTAAAAAGAAAGTCAGTGGTCAGGAAAGTACAAATTTGTACACATCGTGAGAAGAATCAGCTTTAGGTGGCACTTTACCACAGTCAACATCATAGCTTTGAAATAGGGTACAGATCTGTCAACTCTGTCTTAAGAATATGCACGCGATCAAATCTCAGAAAGTTACCCTGTATAACATTTCTGTTCCTCATGTTAGCCTTGCTCTTCTCTGAGCAACACTTGTCACTTTACCTCCAGTCAATGCCTACCCATAATAAGCACTGCCTTGTGAATATTTAATCACAAAATGCTGATTTACCTACAGCTAACTTTCCTTCCATTCTTCAAGAACTAACCAGGCAAGAATAAGTTTGGTAAAAGAAAATTACTGTGGATGCTTGAATATGAAATCAAAACAGAATCATGGAATCACAGAGCCCCTAACAGTGCAGAAGGAGGCCATTCGGCCCATTGAGCCCACACTGGCAACAATCCCACCTGGGCCAAAATGCTGAAAAATCTCAGCAGGTCCGACAGCATCGGTGGAGAGAGAATAGAGCCAACATTTCCAGTCTGGATGGCTCCTCATCAGCGAAAAGGTTTGGCCTGGATTCCCGATGGCAGAGGTGGAATAACAACATGCTCACTCACCATAAAAGCAAATTACTGCGGCTGCTGGAATCTGAAACCAAAAGAGAAATCGCTGGAAAATCTCTCCTTACAGATGCTGCCGGACCTGCTAAGATTTTCCAGCGTTTTCTCCTTTGCTAACCCACCAAGCATCCCATTCCATACAGACAGGATTCAGCAAAATGAATAAAGAATAAAACTACTCTGGCCTGGTATAAAATGCAGGAGCAAGAAGTGGGAAGAAGAGAGAATAGAAGGATCCCAAATTTCCTCAGGGATCATTAACGCCAGCTGAATCGACCAAAGGCAGCAGGGCTTGGCTATGCTGGATTTCTGTCATTTGCAGGATAATCTGCTCTGCTTTATGAGGAAATAAGCTTCTGTGAGATCTTTACTTGTACCATAGATCCAAGCAAAGATTCTGCTTTGCGGTTGGATAGTACTCTGAACCACCCTATACTAAATCATTTATAATTTGAACCAGAGACCATTAGAATCATCACACTGCAGACGGAGGCCATTTGGCCCATCAGGCCTGCACTAGCAACAATCCCATCCAGGTCCTATTCCCGTAATCCCTTGTATTTACCCTGCTAACCCCCTGACATTAAGGGACAATTTAGCGTGGCCAAGCCACCCAAATCTCCTTATCTTTGGACTGTGGGAGGAATGATGTGGAGATGCCGGCATTGGACTGGGGTGAACACAGTAAGAAGTCTCACAACACCAGGTTAAAGTCCAACAGGTTGGACTTTAACCTGGTGTTGTTAGACTTCTTACTGTGGGAGGAAACCAGTGCACCAGGAGGAAATCCATGCAGACACAAGGAGAACATGCAACCTCCACATAAACATTCACCCAAGGCCAGATTTCAGATCCCTGGCGCTGTGAGGCAGCAGTACTAACCACTGTGCCACCATGTCACCCCATTTCTCGATGACAAATGTCTCCACAATCTACCTCTTTGATAAGCCTAATTGTATCTACTAAATTACCGGCACTTCCAGTGAAGAAGACATTCTTTCCTTTCAGAATCATGCCGAGGATGTGCGCCTGTTCCTTTGTGAGCTTCCTTACCACCGGCATTGTCAAGGTGGGTTTTTTGGCAGGTTTCATCTCTGTAACCTGCATCAGGGCAATATACAAACATCAAGAAATTTTCTTTTATACAGTCTAGACAGTCATAGAAATCATAGAAACCCTACAGTACAGAAAGAGGCCATTCGGCCCATCAAGTCTGCACCGACCACAATCCCACCCAGGCCCTACCCCCATATCCCTACATATTTTACCCACTAATCCCTCTAATCTACGCATCCCAGGACACTAAGGGGCAATTTTAGCATGGCCAATCAACCTAACCCGCACATCTTTGGACTGTGGGAGGAAACCGGAGCACCCGGAGGAAACCCACGCAGACACGAGGAGAATGTGCAAACTCCACATAGACAGTGACCCAAGCCGGGAATCGAACCCAGGTCCCTGGAGCTGTGAAGCAGCAGTGCTAACCACTGTGCTACCGTGCCGCCCACATTACGGTACAAAAGGAGGCCATTTGGCCCATTGGGTTCATGCCAGCTCTCTATAGAGCAACCAGTCACAATCCAATTCCCCCATTATACCCCCATACTCTGAGCTTCTAAACCATCCAAACGTCCCCCCCACTTTACTGCGAAAAACAGGAGGATATTTTAACTGATAAAACAGGGGTCTGGGTTAGGTGGCAGGTTAAAGCCTTAACAAAAGAAATTAGAATCCCAATCCAAACCCACCTCTCACTTTAACAGAGATGAGAAAGTGGGTGACCGACCGATTCCACCGGCATTTGAGATATCGTAATCTCCCCCTGGTTCAGCTATTCAATTTCAGGCATGGTCAGCTGGGTTTCCCCAAGAGGAAACGAGTGTAACAACGTGACAAAAGAGCAAAGGATTTCAACCTGTAATACTCACAATAAGTGTGATACATATATGGAATTTACAATGACAAGTAATGGAGAACTCACATGCAGTAGAAACAGGGACCTTGTTCAAACTCATTTCACTCCCACCAGCTAATAAAGAGACTAGCACCCTACTCTGAAGTCAAACCCAGGACCCAAAGGTTGATGAATGGGATGGAAAGAGGGTTTGTAGTCTCAAGTATGGATTTTCTTGTTCATTTTTATTTTGGCTTCTTCCCAGTTTGGCATGATTATAATAATAAATCTCACATTAAAACTTTATAAGGCTTTTGCCCTGTCTCCCTGCAGCCCCTTAGCTGAGAATTAAGGAAGACAGATTGCTTGCAGATCTTTTTCTACGTTGGCCTATTCACAATCCCCAGGAAGACAGATATGCACGGCAGGAAGGGGAGACTCCCTGAAAGAAGCATTTCTTTCTTGCTGGGTGCCACCAAGCAAGGGAAAAATATGGGCACAAGAAGTCCATAACACAGTACCCCAAAGCTGTTTTACCACCTCACAGGGTGGTGGTGGCGTGCTAGTATTGAAATGATGACCATGGAACAATTGCTGATTGTTGTAAGAATCCATTTAATATCCTTTAGGAAAATAAATCTACAACCCTTACCTGGTCTAGCCTACATGTGCTTCCAGACCCCCAGCATTGTGGTTGACTCCTAAATGCCCTCTGAAATGGCAGAGCAGTTCAAGGGCACTAAATACAGGCCCAGTCAACAATACTCACAGAATTCCTACTGTGCAGAAGGAGGCCATTTGGCCCATCAAGTCTGCACCACACGCTGACAGAGGAACCCATCCAGGCAATTTCCAGTGACTCCATGTCTTTATCCCGCTAACCTACACATCATTGTAATACTAAGGGGCAATTTAGCATGGTAAGAAGTTTAACAACACCAGGTTAAAGTCCAACAGGTTTATTTGGTAGCAAAAGCCACACAAGCTTTCGAAGCTCTAAGCCCCTTCTTCAGGTGAGTGGGAATTCTGTTCACAAACAGAGCTTATAAAGACACAGACTCAATTTACATGAATAATTTAGCATGGCCAATCCACCTAACCTGCACATCTTTGGACTATAGGAGGAAACCGGAGAACCCGGAGGAAACCCACGCAGACACAGGGAGAACATGCAAACTCCACACAGACAGTCACCCAACTCAGGAATTGAACACATGTGCCTGGCACTGTGAGGTGGCAGAACTACTGTGCCACCGTGCAGACCTGATTAAATGACAAAAACCCTTCAAGCCAACCTGCTGTTTTCCTATTGGCATTCTAGAATCATAGAATCCTTACAGTGCAGAAGGAGGCCATTCGGCCCATTGAGTCTGCACCGACAACAATCCCACCTAGGGCCTATCTCCATAACCCCACATATTTACCCCACTAATCCTTCTAACCTATGTATCCCGAGACACTAAGGGACAGTTTAGCATGGCTAATCCACCTAACTCGCACGTCTTTGGACTGTGAGAGGAAACCGGAGCACCCGGAGGAAACCCATGCAGACACGGCAAGAACGTGCAAACTCTACACAGACAGTGATCCAAGCCGGGAATCAAATCCAGATCCCTGGAGCTGTGAGGCAGCAGTGCTAACCACCGTGCTGCCCAAGGCTATACCACATAGCACTGAAATCAGCGCTAAATAAAACAGTTTGGGAAAAGATTACATACCAGGCAGTTTTCTGATGAGATGGTCCGTGAGCGTTTAATCTGCCTGCCTGGCCCCGCAATGCCTCCTTGATTATTCAACCCTTTGGTAGAAATTGGGCTTTGCACAGTGCCCTGCGACTGAAGCTGGTTAGCTCGTTTCACGTCCTGTGCCTGCACGGGACTGATGGTATCAAACGTCCTGGGGAGAGTGGAGAGCAGCCGCGTTCGGCCACTGGCTGGTTTGTTGATCTTCTTATCCGCAGCGTATTTGATGGCGAGCGTCTTGAAGAGTACTTTCAGCTTATCTGGCGGACAGTTCGAAACTAGGATCTGAATGTTATCAGGAATCAGTTTGATGGAACTCTTTCCGTCCCGAATAAACTGCGTGAAAAGTTGGATTTCACGGAGGACAAAGTTTTGGGACAGTTTGCCATCATGTACTCGGAGAATAATATCGCGGAATTCATTGCGCCCAAGGGTGATGATGGCATTGCGAATGCTTTTGCGTTTGGTCGCCTGGCCGGCCGGGTTGAGGTATTCAATTGTAACACTGCTTTGGACCTCAGCGCCTGAAGAGGCAGATAACATTCTACTCCTGCAAGTGAAAACAAGTGTTGTTGTAGAAATGTCAAATAAAACTAGGCAAGGTACGTACTATTGCATCAGGTGTGGTCAGGTTGAGTATTTCTAATCACGTTTCATATAATGGTGAAAATAGTAAGTTCCATCAATTAGGGAGAATCCTTTCAGGCTGGTTTCTAATCCACTGGATACTTGGCACAGATGCTGATTTATTGGAGCATTAAGATAGATGGAAGGCCCTGGTTTCGTTCTGTGTGAAGAACTTCACTTTCCTTTTGATCTGTTTCCAAAATCAATATTGAAGACTGAAAAAACTTGCATTAAAAAGCACCTTTCATGACCACTGGGGCTTTACAATTAATGAAGTACTTTTTGAAATATAGTCACTTGTAACATAGGTAACCGGCAGCCACCATGCGCACTAAAAATGGTGAAAAAACTCAGCAGGGCGATGGTAGCGTAATATCACTGGACTAGTAATAAGCCCAGACTAATACACACAGAATCCCGACAGTGCAGAAGGAGACCATTCGGCCCGTCAAACCTGCACCAACAAAAATCCCACACAGACCCTATTCCCATAAACCCACATATTTACCCTGCCAATCCCCCTGATACCAAGGGTTAATTTAGCATGGCCAATTAACCTAACCCACACATCTTTGGACTGTGCGAGGAAGCACCCAGAGGAAACCCACACAGACATGAGGAGAATGTGCAAATGCCACACAGACAGTGACCCAAGACCGGAATTGAGCCTGGGTTCCTGGTGCTGAGGCACTGTGCCATCCAGCACTTTAACACTTTGGGCATATGGCTTCAAATCTTACTATGGCAGCTGAAAATCTGCTGAAGCATAGTGGAGGACATGCCTCTGTCTACACCAACAAGGATGAAGTGGAAATGGTTGAGATTTTCAAGTTCCGAGGTATCCGGATCACCAACAACCTGTCCTGGCTCCTCCATGTCGATGCTATAGTTAAGAAAGCCCACTAATGCCTCTACTTTCTCAATAGGCTGAGGAAATTTGGCATGTCCACTACGACTCTCACCAACTTTTACAGATGCACCATAGGAAGCATCCTCTCTGTTTATATCACAGCTTGGTATGGCTCCTGCTTTGTCCAAGACCGCAAGAAACTACAAACAGTTGCGAACAAAGCCCAGGTCATCACACAAACCAGCCTCCCATCCATTGACTCTGTCTACATTTACCGCTGCCTCGGAAAAGCAGCCAGCATAATCAAGGACCCCAAACATACTCTCTTCCACCTTCTTCCATTGGGAAAAAGATAGAAATGTCTGAGATCACGTACCAACTGACTCAAGAACAGCTTCTTCCCTGCTACCATCAGACTTTTCAATGGACCTACCTTATATTAAGTTGATCTTTCTCTACACCCTAGCTTTGTCTGTAATACTACATTCTGCACCCTCTCCTTTCCTTCTCTATGAATGGTATGCTTTGTATAGCACGCAAGAAACAATACTTTTCACTATATACCAATACATGTGACAATAAGAAAACTAATCAAAAAGCAGCATTTAAACTCAGTGAATGAATCTGGAATTCAATGGTGACCATGACAACTATTGTCGATTGTTGTAAAACCCCCATCTGGTTCACGAAGAAAGGCCACCATCCTTACCTAGTCTGAACTACGCATCAATCAATTTGACTCTAAACTGCCCTTTGAAATGGCTGAGCAAGCCACTCAGTTCAAGGTCAATTCGGGATGGACAACAAATACTGATGCCCACATGCCATCGAAGAATTAAAAAACGTCAAGCAGCATCTGTGAAGTGAGAAATCACGATTTTAGATTATTAACCTTTCATGGCAAATGTTGGGGATGTAACAGGTCTTAAACAAGTACATAGGCAAAGAAGGCTTGAGAGAGAGTGGAAGATAGTAGTGATTAACTGGCAAAAGGGGTGATGGTACAAAAAGAGAGATTGGGGTAAGCAAACAAGACAGTGTACATCTGTTGTATTTAATTACCATGGACAAACCAGTAAATGAATTACAGAATCACAAAATTGTTACAGCATAGAAGGCCTCCATTCATTTCATTGTATCTGCATTGGCTCTCTGAATGAGCAACTTATCTGGTATCATATCCCTTATAACCTTCTGCGTTCTTCCTTTCTAGATATAACGATCTGGTTCCCTTCTGAATGCTTCAATTGAAGCCCCCCCCCCCCCCCCGATATCAGTACAAAGTCTCACAACACCCCCCCCCCCCCCCGATATCAGTACAAAGTCTCACAACACCAGGTTAAAGTCCCGATGAAGGAGCAGCGCTCTGAAAGCTCGTGCTACCAAATAAACCCATTGGACTTTAACCTGGTGCTGTGAGGCTTCTTACAGTGCCTACCCCACCGACATCTCCACATCATGGCCCCAAATATCAGGCAGTGCATTTCTCAGACCCTAACCACTAGTGCAACGTAACTGCAAATTTTACTATACCATCAGAAAGTTACTGAATAGACTTCACTCCTAATTCTTGTTTTCCCGCAGAATTATCTGTAACATCATTGCGTTACACTGAACCCTTTACATCATTTACTTGCTTATTTGGGTCAAGTCACTGAATACGAAATCGGTCCTGAAAAAAAAAATTCTTGTTAGTGGATATGGCGATTCAACTGTGGGTGTAATCAGTCTCACGTTTCTGAATCCTGAGCAGTTCTGATGATGTATCGATTAAAGTGGATTCGCTTCCCTGGGTCAGTCTTCAGATAAGGGACTGGGGTACCTGTCCCCTTCCTTCCCTGCAAACACACTTGTGTGAGTTTACAGATGTATCTTTCAGTGTGGCTGCAGAAGGAGCACAGGCAGCTGGTGAGTGCCCCCAGTCACATTCATTCATTCATTCAGTCACTGCCGCATCCGCTGCAACTTTCAAACCTGCCGGGGCGCGTAATCCACCAATCAGAGGAGGGCGCTCTGAACTTTTAGCCAATCAGATTCCCCGGACGTTGGGACGGTAGAGGTCAGAGGTCGCACGCACCATTGTGACATCATTGCGGGGCGCTGAATGGCAACATTTGCGGGGCAAAGAGTGACATTCACATACCCGGGGCAGGCAAACAGGGCAACATACACATTGCAGTACTTACTAACAGGGGGAAACGGGCAGGTGAAGGCTTATGCTTCACATCTTTTTTTTCAGATGAATTGTATTATTTCGGATTTCTAGAGACTACAGTTTTTTTTAAGGAAGGGGGTGATCAGAGCCTTTCCAAAGTTTTGCAGGCAATACTAATGCTCCGGCGAAACGCCGTGGAAGATTTTCATTAACATAAAAAATATTGTGGTGGAGAGAATTTGTGTGTAGGATTAACTTTTTACAACCCCCACCCCCCGCCCCCAGGACAGTGAACGGTTGTATTACCATTTAAATACGTAATTTGAAAGTCGTTAACGTTTGCAAAAGCTTTTTTAAAATAAGTTTGCAAAGAGAACAATTAACCACTGGATGACACTTCTTACTGTGTTTACCCCAGTCCAACGCCGGCATCTCCACATCATGACATTGTTCTGCCATTGGTCAGGGATGTTGTTAAAAGTATATAGTGCCTTCATGACCTCAGAATGCCCAATCAAGTATTTTTGATATAATCACTGGTCACTGATAGGAAATGTAGCAAGCTCCAGCAAATAGCAGTGTGATAATGACCAGATTTTTAATATTATGCAGATTGAGGGATACATATTCAGCAGGAATAATTCCTATCTCTTTGAAATAGTGTCATGGGGTCTTTTACATTCACTTAAGACAGCATAGGAGGCTTGGTTTGAGGTTTTATCTGAAAGATAGCACTTTCCAAACAGTACTGCAGTACTGTTTCCCTCAGTACTGCACTGGATTCTTAGCTTATGCTCCTGCCTCTGCATTGGAATTGAATTCACAACCTATCTGGCTCAATTGAGAGTGCTACCGAAACATCATGATGGTAAAATAATGACAAACTTTGAATATCAACATTGTTATGATTTGTGTGGGTAGGGTGGCAGGAGCTGGTTCCAATGTGGGGGTGGGGGGGGTGAGCTAGTTCCAGTGTGGGAGGGGAGGGGGAAGCTGATTCCAATGGGAGTTGAGGGAGCTGGTTCCAAATGGGGGGGGGGGGGGGGGTTGGGGGAGCTCGTCCAACCTGTGTTGGGGGGAGAGAGGCTTCATTGAGTGTTCTGTTATGAGATCTAGAGCGAAAGACTGAAAGCCACATGAGCACAGAAAATAATAACATTTTTGCAAAACACTTAAGAACATAATTATATGATTTATGATATTTGATGTCTAATACATGAACTTTACTAGTAGCATACCAAATGTTACTGAGCCGTTTTATTGCTGCTGCTGACAGGGGTCACATGGAGCAATGCAGCATGGCATAGTGCATGGCAGGATACAAGGACCGGAGTAATACAGTATGGCATAATGCATGGCAGGAGAGTGTTTACCATGCCAGCCTGTGTTTATCCAGAAATTGACACTATTGCTGGTTCATGAAGGTGTGAACTGAGAAATAGAGAAATAACAATGAGGGATTTATTGCATACTCTTTCTGGATGGATGAATGAAGTTTCACCAAACAGCCGTCAAGATCCATAATTATTTCTAAATGCTGCTGTGGACAGTCCCCTAAATGGAATCTAAATCTGTTTGCCAAACACAATTTCATCATGATCTAGGCACCTTTAAATGAATAGTCAAACTATGACATCACAGAGCAAGTCTCACCCTCACAATGAGTGTCACAGTGAGATCAAACATCACAATGGGTTTGGAAACCTGGGGCAGGAGATGATACAACCAGTTTAAGTGCAGGAAATGCAGCTGCTCAGACATACTTACTGGCTGATCTTCCTGTGACTGAATGCGGTAAGCTAGATGCTCTGAACAAGTTTACTTTGTGAAGGGAGTGTGAACAATGGTAAGGCGATGAACTGGTAGATTCAATGGAGGGTTGCTAATAGTGGAAAGTTTATCTCAACCTGGTTATCTCGTAGTTTGTGAAGGATATTACAAACTCATTTCATACTCTGCTGCACATTAGGGTAGAATAGTTGTATTTGTTGTTGTGGGTAAATCTTCTATGCCATTCCTCATGGGTAGTCAAGTGTCTGATCTCTGGGGTGTGTGCTAATGCGTGTTCTAGTGCAGTTTACCATTGTCCCCTAAATAAAGCCCAAAGGATGTTTATCAAACAATTTCATCAAAGTTCGAACCTACCAACTGGTTGTCAGATTGTGACACCACAGAGTAAATCTCACCCTTACAAAGTGCATCACAGTGAGATCAAACATTGCAGCAGTTTCATTAACTGGGCAAGTTTGAGGACAGATGCACAGTCAGTTTGAGTAAAGGAAATAGAGCTTCATTTAGTAACTCATTGATCTCACTGGGACTGAATGTGATTGGATTGAAGATCTGAACAAGTTTACCTTGCATTGGGAGCATGAACAATGGTAACATCATCACCCAATAAATTCAATGGAAAGTTGCTGACATCAGAAGGTTTGTCCCAACATGGTTATCTTGTAATTGGTGGAGGACATTGCAAACTCAGTTAATGTTGCTGCACATTAGAATGGAATAGTTCGAGCTGTTGTCATTCCTCGTAGGTAGTTGGGTGTTTGGAGCCTGATTTCTGATCATTAATCACACACAATCTCGGGTCCCCCTTTGTCCCCCAGTACAACCAGTCTCAGTTCGGTGCTCAGGCTGTTCTGCGACTATATTCAGCAACTTAACATAATTGACATTGAGATATTCTGGAAGTTTGGCTAAAATAATCAGCGTTTGCCAAACACACTCTAAAGTCCCAGGTAGACAGAATAGAGTTTAATGAAACAGGTTTATTTTCCCATAGCTTTTCTCTCGGTTGGACTTTTTGAGAAGCCTCAGCATCAACATGTATAGCACAGCGAGAATTTAATTCAGCCCCAATCAAGATCCACACTGGCGGTGAGTGACCAGCTCCCCTGCCTCTGACACAAGCCAGAGTGGATCCTTATCGATGGTATGGGTACCATCAATGATCTGGAGTGTCCAGCTATACACTGCTCCAAACCCAATAGACACAAGCACTGTTTCAAAGTACATTGAAGTGTGAGAATCAACGTTCACAAAGAGGAGGCATCGCGATTTCAAGCAATCCCATCCTCATTGCCCACCAGCCATATTCACTGGACTGTAACCATATAGAAACCAGTTTTTAACAATCTAACTCATTCTGTCATTGTGATAGAAATGAAACCCGAGGGTGCTTGTCCAACAATTTATCAAGGTGGGACAGTTAGCTGGTTGAGTCAAACCGTGACATCACAGAACAAGCTTCACACACACTGAGCATCACAGTGAGATCAGACATCACAATGGCTTTGCAAACTGTGTATATATATATAAGGCAGGAGGCTGCATGACCAGTTCAAGTGGAATAAATGGAGATAAACTGATTGTTATTAACTGCCTGATTTCTCTCAGACTGGATGTGATCAGCCAGAGGGATCTGAACAAGTTACTTTGTGAGGGAAAAGTGAACATTGATAACATTATCAACCAGTGGATGGAATGGATGGTTCTGGATATTGAAAGGTTTGTCTCAACATGGTTAGGTTTAATTTGCACTGCTGCTCAGTGGGATGGAACAGTTGTATTTGTTGTCATGAGTAAATCTCCCTCGGAGGTAGTTGGATGCCTGGAGCCTGATCTCTGATCATCATCCCCACTCTTGGCTCCCTCCTTGAAGTCCCTGATTGACCATCTTTGCCAGTCTGTGACTTCAGGCACTGTTCTGTAAATACATTCAGCTACTTCACATCATCGACATTGTTTGAGATTGGGCAATCATGATCAATGTATGCTAGATCATTCTAAAGTCTCATGTAGACTCAAGTAACATTTGCGCCACACAAGTGCCAGGCAATGACCATCACTAACAAGAGAGAAGACCCGGGTTCAATTATAACCTCCACACTGCCCCCTACCCACCCCTTCCCCTCTCCCCCCCACCCGCCCCCCCAGCCATCACCACTGCATGTGCAAAATAGAGGGGAGAGGGTGACAGGGTGGTAATGTCATGAGACTAGTAATACAAAGGCCAGACAAATGCTTTTGGGACATACTCAAATCTCACGATGGCAGCTGGTGGAAGTTAAATTCAATTAATTTTAAATCTGGAATTGAAAGCGAGTCTGAATTGTTGTAAAAACCCATCTGGTTCACTGATGTCCTTTAGAGAATGAAATCTGTCGTCCTTACCTGGTCTGACCTATATGTGAGTCCAGACCCATAGCAGCAAGTCACTGGGTTCAAGGGAAATTAGGGATGGATGACGAATACTAGCCTTGCTAATGATTCCCACAACTCATGAAAGAATGATTAAAAAAGGCTAAACAGAACTGGTTGATGAAACATGTCCATTCTCTTGGGAAATAACTTTTTGAAAATCTGAGACCTCAATAGAATATATAGTGCAGTTGGAATGGGAGTCAGCTCCATGTAAGGCCCCCTATCCCCCACCAGCACGATCAAGTTCCCCCATCTTATTGATACCAGGTCAGCATCAATGGGTCATGATCAATGGCATCTGGCACCATCGGTGATCTGGACCGCCCAGTTCCATTCTCACCACCATCCAACAGTGCCTTCAGGCTCTGTTCGCTGGCTTGTAAGTTCAAAGGGCCTAATGGCTCCTCCTGCTTCTAGTTTCTATGAGAACCTGATTTTACATTCAATTCCTTCTGTCATTGTGACTAAAATGAAGACCAATAATGGTAGTCCAAAATTTTCACCAAGGTTACACTGGATGAGGCAGACCGTGACATCACACAGGGAGTGCCACCTTCACATTGAGCATGACAGTGAGATCTGACATCACAATTGGTTTGTAAACGGGGTAACTTTGATGCCGGAGGCTGCACAACGATCCAGTTTCAGTGATGAAAATGGAGCTGCATTGGCTCTTACTCTCTGATTAATCCCTTTAGGAGTGAGTGCGGATGTGCAGACAATGTGAACAGCTTTGCTTTGTGAAGGGGAAGTGTAAAAATTGTCCAACAATATGCGGGTTAGGTTGATTGGCCATGCAAAATTGCCCCTTAGTGTCAGGCGAATGTGCAGGGTAAATACATGGGGTTATGTGAGTGGGGTTTTGGGTGGAATTATTGTCGGTACAAGCTCAATGGGCCGAATAGCCTCCTTCTGCACTGTGGGGATTCTATGATTCTATATTGCTAGCCAGCTGACAGTCAGAAGGTTACCGCTATAAAGGGTTAGTTTATACATGCAGCTGAGAGCCTTTGTATTGAGGCCACACATTGGTGTTGGGCGTAGTTTTTTGGATAGAATGAATGGTTAAATAAGAAGGAACTGAAGGCACTGTTGCTAGGTTTGCAGATGGTACAAAGATATGTAGAGGGACAGGTAGTTTGAGGAAGCAGGGGGGCTGCAGAAGGACTTGGACAGGTTAGGAGAGTGGGCAAATAAGTGGCAGATGGAATACAATGTGGAAAAGTGTGAGGTTATGCACTTTGGAAGGAGGAATGGAGGCATAGACTATTTTCTAAATGGGAAAATGCTTAGGAAATCAGAAACTTGGGAGTCCTTGTTCAAGATTCTCTTAAGGTTAATGTGCAGGTTCAGTTGGCAGTTAGGAAGGCAAATGCAATGTTAGCAGACATGTCGAGAGGGCTAGAATACAAGAGCAGGGATGTACTTCTGAGGCTGTATAAGGCTCTGGTCAGACCCCATTTGGAGTACTGTGAGCAGTTTTGGGCCTCGTATCTAAGGAGAGATGTACTGGCCTTGGAAAGGGTCCAGTGGGAGTTCACAAGAATGATCCCTGGAATGAAGAGCTTGTCGTATGAGGAATGATTAAGGACTCTGGCTCTGTACTTGTTGGAGTTTAGAAGGATGAGGGGGGATCTTATTGAAACTTACAGGATACTGCGAGGCCTGAATAGAGTGGACATAGAGAGGATGTTTCTACTAGTAGCAAAAACTAGAACCAGAGGGCACAACCTCAGGCTAAGGGGACGATCCTTTAAAACAGAGATGAGGAGGAATTTCTTCAGCCAGAGAGTGGAACTCTTTGCCACTCAAGGCTGTGGAGACCAGGTCATTGAGTGTCTTTAAAACAGAGATAGATAGGTTCTTGATTGATAAGGGGATCAGGGTTATGGGGAAAAGGGAGGAGAATGGGGATGAGAAAAATATCAGCAATGATTGAATGGCGGAGCAGACTCGATGGGCCGAGTGGCCTAATTCTGCTCCTATGTCTTATGGTATTATGGAGAGGGAGGGAACGAACAAATGAATAATTAGCTTCCTCAATTATCCCCCAGCACTCAGAGCTCAGGGTTAAGAATTGAAGGATGCGAAGTGTGGGGAGTTGAAGAAATGTTTTGCACAGATGGAGTTAGAATCAGTGGCTGTTGAGACAGAAACTGCAAGATGCTTTGAAGGAATTGTCAGTTGTCTATATTAAGAGGTGATGGTATCTTCTGCTTTTAATACTACGCTGGCACCAGTACAAAGAACAAAGAAAATTACAGCACAGGAACAGGCTCTTCGGCCCTCCAAGCCTGCACGGACCATGCTGCCCGACTTAACTAACCCCCCCTACCTTTCCGGGGACCATATCCCTCTATTCCCATCCTATTCATGTATTTGTCCAGATGCCCCTTAAAAGTCATTATCGTATCTGCTTCCACTACCTCCCCCGGCAACGAGTTCCAGGCACCCACCACCCTCTGTGTAAAAAATCTGCTTCGTACATCTCCTTTAAACCATGCCCCTCACACCTTAAACCTGTGCTCCCTAGTAATTGACTCTTCCACCCTGGGAAAAGGTTTCTGACTATCCACTCTGTCCATGCCTCTCATAATCTTGTAGACTTCTATCAGATCACCCCTCAACCTCCGTCGTTCCAGTGAGAACAAACCAAGTTTCTCCAACCTCACCTCATAGCTGATGCCCTCCATACCAGGCAACATCCTGGTAAATCTTTTCTGTACCCTCTCCAACGCCTCCACATCCTTCTGGTAGTGTGGCGACCAGAATTGAACACTATATTCCAAGTGCGGCCTAACTAAGGTTCTATAAAGCTGCAACATGACTTGCCAATTTTTAAACTCAATGCCCCGGCCGATGAAGGCAAGCTTGCTGTATGTCTTCTTGACTACCTTCTCCACCTGCGTTGCCACTTTCAGTGACCTGTGTACCTGTACACCCAGGTCTCTCTGCCTATCAATACTCTTAAGGGTTCTGCCATTTACTGCATATTTCCTATCTGTATTGGACCTTCCAAAATGCATTACCTCACATTTGTCCGGATTAAACTCTATCTGCCACTACTCCGCCCAAGTCTCCAACCAATCTATATCCTGCTGTATTCTCTGATGATCCTCATCGCTATCTGAAAATCCACCAACATTTGTGTCGTCCGCAAACTTACTAATCAATCCAGTTACATTTTCCTCCAAATCATTATATATATATATATATATTACAAACAGCAAAGGTCCCAGCACTGATCCCTGAGGGACGCCACTTGTCACAGCCCTCCATTCAGAAACACACCCTTCCACTGTTACCCTCTGTCTTCTTTGACCGGGCCAGTTTTGTATCCATCTTGCCAGCTCACCTCTGATCCCATGCGACTTCACCTTCTGCACCAGTCTGCCATGTGGGACTTAGTCAACATCCACTGCCCTACCCTCATCAATCAACTTCGTCACTTCCTCGAAAAACTTGATCAAGTTAGTGAGGCACGACCTCCCCTTCACAAAACCATGTTGCCTCTCGCTAATACGTCCACTTATTTCCAAGTGGAATAAAACCTGTCTTGAAGAATCCTCTCCAATATTTTCCCTACCACTGATGTAAGGCTCACCGGCCTGTAATTACCTGGATTATTCTCGCTATCCTTCTTAAACAAAGGAACAACATTGGCTATTCTCCAATCCTCTGGGACCTCCCCTGTAGCCGGTGAGGATACAAAGATTTCTCTCAAGGCCCCAGCAATTTAGTACAGGTAGCACAGTAACATTACAAGGATCAAAATAAGCCAATCAGTTTTGCGCCCAGAATCTGTATTCAGTATTTACGAGTTAAATTATTTAATAATAAGGGGAGGGGCAGGTTAAAATACTTGTATTTGATTCAATCCTTTATTTCCTGTGCCCAGTTTCTTTTCCTGCCACAGGTACACAGTTGGTGTCAGGATGAGCGAGAGGAAATTGAATTTTTAATCAAACTTCCAAGATTCAAGACATAAGAAACAAAACAAATGCAAGTGAGTCTAATACAAGAGAGAGCAAATGCTGAGCAAAAACCAATCAATACCCATAGAGACACTGAAAAGGAGGAAACAGCACAACTGGAGTTCTCCTCATGTCCTTCCTCTCTGTCCCACTCAGTTCTCAATGACAGCTCGACATAGAATCATTGTTTAATTTGAGTTTTATCCTTTAGTTTACTTTTTAATTGACGGTCTACCCTCCCCGCTGACCTTTCTAAACGCAGCAAATAGTTGAGGGAAAATACTGCAATTATTAAGGTAAAGTTGGATAAATATTCAAAAAGTAGTGGGACTCATTGATCAGACTGCAGGACCTCAAAGAGGCTATCTATATAATCTGTGGGTTGTGCTCTGGATGCTAAAGTTATGGGTGGCACGGTAGCACAGTGGTTAGCAGTGCTGACTCACAGCGCCAGGGTCCTGCGTTCGATTCCCGGCTTGGGTCACTGTCTGTGTGGAGTTTGCACATTCTCCCCATATCTGCGTGGTTTTCCTTCGGGTGCTCTGGTTTCCTTCCACAGTCCGAAGATGTGCAGGTTAGGTGGATTGGCCATGCTAAATTGCCCCTTAGTGTCAGGGGGGTTAGCTAGGATAAATTCATGGGGTTATGGGGATAGGGCCTAGGTGGGATTGTGGTTGGTGCAGACTCGATGGGCCGAATGGCCTCCTTATGCACTGTAGGATTCTATGATTGAGGTATTTATCATTACTGTCTCTATCAGGCTTTATCTTGACAGTTCGATTATTAATTGTAAATTTATCCCACCCATTCCAGGCTGGACATTTTATGTTTGGCCCTCATGACACTACATCAGCATCACACTTCGGTCTCAGTTTGACACCGCTTGGTGTTACCTGCAATGGCCCCTGTTTTGGACACCATCCATACAGACATCTCAGATCGTGCCAACTCGACATGCACCCTAAGATACTTGAATACCCTAAGCGGGCTTGAAACCTCTGAGAGCGTCATTCCCAAATGCACTAGCGCCAAATGTTAACTCTATTTTATCTCTCTCTCCACAGGTGCTGCCACACCTGCTGAGTTTTTCCAGCATTTTCTATTTGTGTTTCAGATTCCAGCATAAGCAATATTTTGGTTTTTATCAAACTTTCTGCAACTGGGCCGGTGTCGCCAGAGGGACAGCAGTTACCTCATGCGAAGAACTCAAAAACAATAGCTGGTAGAGCGCGGGGCAACTCGTTCTAGTATCAGAGTGCACAGCCATCCCAGAGCCAGAGGGAGGAGTTAGCTTTAGCACATATTGGTACCAGGGCCATGCCCAATGGTGTGGACTGGATAAAAGAGATAGGTTAATGAGAGTCATTAAGCAACTCATTCCACTCGGCAAGGCAACAACCGCGGAGATTCTCTCTCTCTTTCTCCTTGAGATTTTCGTGTTCAGAGTGGAATTGGTCAGGGTCAGCAAGGTAAGAGAACAGAGGGGAATGTTGTTCAGAGAAACTGTCAGGCTGCGGAGCTTTCTGTGAGCCACAGTCAAGCTCTTGCTGCTGCTCACAGCTTTATACAGCTTTTAATTTAAACACCTTCCAAGCATTCCAGTTTAATGAGACAAACAAGGACAGTAATTCAGCAAATACTTTATTTAACACTTCTAGTACCAACTCAAACATAAACAGTTACAAGTCATTAACTCTTTGCTGAACTTTAACTCCAACTGAACATCAACTTTTAACTAAACTTTAACTCTTAGCTGCATATCAGCTTTAACTGAACATCAACTTTAACTAAACATCAACTTGAACTATTTAACTGAAAATAGATACTACCGAGTTCAGGAAAACCTTGGCCAAGAAATATCCTCGATGTAGAATCTATCTTCATCTTCTTTGAAGCATCCTTCAGGGTACAGGTCTTCTTGCGATGGTTGGTCTTTTCGAGTTATCACTGGCAAACAAAGGACTGCAGTGTCTTTTATCCACAATTCTCCACTCGCTTCCGGAAGATTCTCTGTCATCCAGCCAACTGTGTAACCAGAAACTGATCACATGGCTCGAACATCCAATGAAATTACTTGCGAACAACACCATTACACTTAATTCATTTGACATGTATCATACATAGCAGCCATAAAAATCGGAGCCACAGTGTCTCAGTTAATGTAAACAACTTCCTTTATCTAGCCAACACAGGAAGCGTCAGATCACAGCTCCTCGACCAGAGCCTCTTTATGACCCGCATCTGATTTTAATCTATAAGTTGACCAAAAATCCCAGCATGCTTAACTCTCAGCCAGAAAAGCCATTTTAAAGCCACTATTGCCATTATTGTTGTTAAATTATTGTTGCAGCCGTTCTTTCTCCATCCACACAGCACTTCTTCTGAAAAATTGTTTTTACTATCTGGTGGGATTTTGAACCTCTTGAAAAGGCAGTACACCATCTTCAGCCTCATTCCCCTTGCTCTGTACCTCCCTGCTGTCTCCAAGGATGCTGCCAGACCTGTTGAGTTTTTCCAGCATTTTCTGTTTGTGTTTCAAATTCCAGCATTAGCAATATTTTGCTTTTATCAAACTTTCTGCGACTGAGCCCAGTGTCACCAGAAGGACAGTGGTTACTTCATGCGAACAACATGAAAACGTTTAATTAAAATATTTGAGGTGATTCTCCAACTCAGAAACAAAAAGCCATCCCTTCCAGCACAGCTTGCATTTTTCTGGGTGGAGATGCTTGTTACTTTGTTTGTAGAGGCGTTGGAAATTAATGAACAAACCCAAGAACACAGCAGTAAGGTAACCTCGCGAAAAGTAGGAGAAACTGAATGAGGTGTTGAATGGGTTGGGCAGTAGAATACTAAATCTTCCTGTTGCACCAAAATATGGAATAGACTGAACCATACACACAGCTTCAGCAATGACTCCAAGTGGATAGAGAGGAAGGAGGTTCACCACAGCACAGGGGCAGATTCTGAATATCTGTTGAGGAACAAACAACAGCAGCAACATCCACATCAACAACATCAACCCACCCAGTAAGATTGGTCGGTAAGTGGGGAAGGAGGATGCCAATAGCTGTGGCTAAGTTAAAGAGCCAGGGCATAATCTGCACCTCAGTCAAACTGCTTCCCTACTCACTCGTGACCTCCCCACTGTGTGCAGCTCCCTCAGATTCTGGGTTGCATTTAGATCCCAACAATCTGAGTTCTAGCGTCTGCTAAAATAGAAGCCACTTAGATTGAGCAAAACATATCAGCACGCTCGCCAGAGTTCGGACATTTTTTTCAAAAAGTCTTTGAAAGCGGGATCATGCCTTATGAGATTTCCCTGAGATACATTGTGCTGATGCATCTTGATAAGATCTACAATCTGCTCCTCTCAGCCAGTCTGAAGACTGAAGAGTGGGGGATGCTCATCGCATTTCTTCTGAAGGTGTGCTTTCACCGCTGACAGGTGATTTCTGACGCCGGAGAAGTCAGTTTTCATTTCCTGGACTTCAGTCGGCTTGATCTATGCTTCCCAGCCGCCAGCCTTCCCCACAGCATGGGGAGCAGTTTATGTAGGTTCACCACACCCTCTGGTGAGGAACATGAGGAGCAGCAAAAACACCAGCAAATCTAGCAGCAGGAATAAAACCAGCAGCAGGAGCAAAACCAGCAGCAACACCAGCAGCTGGAGCAAAACCAGCAGCAGAAGCAAAACCAGCAGCAGGAGCAAAACCAGCAGCAGGAGCAAATCTAGCAGCAAAACCAGCAGCAGGAGCAAAACCAGCAGCAACACCAGCAGCAGGAGCAAAACCAGCAGCAGAAGCAAAACCAGCAGCAGGAACAAAACCAGTAGCAAAACCAGCAGCAGGAGCAAAACCAGCAGCAGGAGCAAAACCAGCAGCAGGCGCAAATGCCACAGCAGGACCTTCACTTAAATACCTGTGACTCAGTGATCTGCCTTCACAGTTTTCCCTTCCATTGCTGTGGGTGCTGAAGCCTCAGGATTCATTCTACAGTTCAGCCATTCTAACCCCTGCCAGGAGCTGATGTTGTCCAGATGCTGCAGATGTCAACAACGACCTGACATGAAAGCCTGAGCCTTCTGAGAAATGCCTTGTTTGACAAATTCAGTTTGTTATCCAATTCATCCTCTCACTTGCTTGCAAGAGCGGAAGCCGGATGCAATTAGCTCTGCAACCATTCAAAGCGATGCCCAAGTCAGATGTTGTCCAGATGCTGCAGATGTCAGCAGCGACCTGCCACAAAAGCCAGAGACTCCTGAGAAATCCTTTGCTTGAACGTGTGTCATCCAACCCATCCTATCTGATTGACAAAAACAGAAGCCAGATGTCCATTCTGTCGCTGAGGTAATGAGCCATGGTCAGGTCCACTCCTGAGTTACATGGTTTCCCAACCCACTCACGACTTCCCCACTGTGAGCAGGACCCTTAGGATAAGATCCCCATTGATTCCCATCGATTCTTGAACCATGAAGTGAGATTTCTGGGGCCACATTTAGTTGAAAACGAAACAGTCAGGACAATCAGTTTCTCTGTCATCCACATTGCCGAGTGGATGATCCACACTCAGTTAGTCCAGAAGCTACAGAATATTGCAGCAGGAGATAGTCCTAGTTAAATATATACTGGGCTCTCAGATAGTGCCTCAAGTGCTGCTCAATGCTGACGGACTAATATCAGATGCCTCATGGGAACACCAAATCGCTTGATGTGTAAAGACAATAATCGTTTTATTTAGGTGAGATAAGTCTGTGGAGGCCGAAGTCCCTTCACCAAAATCCCTTTATTTACAACTCTAACAGCAGTACACAGAGTGCTAGCAGTTATCAGTCTACCTCCGAGGGTGTCAGAGGAACTGGCTCTCCCGGTTAGATACAAGGCAAGGACTCCCTGATTGGCCCATCAATTGGATCCTTAATCAGGGAGTTCATACTCCAGTAGGACAACCTCAATGACCTGATTGAAGTCATTACTTTAGGGAGTTTTTATTTTTTTCAGTACAGTACAACTGTTACTCAGAGTGACAAGGGCTTGTCCTGCTGAGCTGAATAGATCAGCCTTACTCATGGCTGTTAAAACTAAACAGGTAACTTGAATTGCTGCGATCAGCATCTTGTCGATAACTGATGGATATCCTGTTAGTTTAGATGGAATGTATATCAGATTATTGTTGACTAACAATATGTTAATGGCTATGATGGACACGCAACATGTTTCACAAATATACTTACAACACGGCAGCACACTCATATCTTCAGCAGATTGCACTATTCAGACTGCCATTCTTTGTTAATACATTTTCAGTTGAGTTCGGTCTCCAATCCTCTGCAAGTAGCTCCACTCTCCTTGTCCTCAGTTCTGTTTGGTTAGTTTCTACAATTCTGTGCAGAGTACCTGAATGAGGTCCAAGTACATCGTAATCTGATCCAATGTAAAATTCATTCCTGTTCGCAGGGTTCTCTGGAGACCAGGTATCGCCGAAACTTCAGCCAATACAAAGACTCACGAAAGCCAGTGTCCCAGTTTAAAGACGTATCTTTTATTTGACCAGCGATCGCAGGGGGAGATTATTGAAAAGTCCTAGGCCTCACTAGATGAAGAGCAGCCTGACCTCTCCAATAACTCCGACGTACAAAGCTTCGGATAGATCAGTTATAGATTTCTCTTATCAAATTCTCTCGCCTTTCATTAGCTTTGAATCAATCATCTTCAATACACATAAATCATTAATAACACCTATCACATACTTTAGCCAATTGCATTTTACCCTCTGTCATAATGGGATTTCATTGGTCAGTAGAATCCTGATGCTTCCTCCCCCTATTGCTGACTCAACTTCCTCGGAGAAGCCCCTTCACCAAAATCCCTTTGTTTACAAGTCTGACAACAGCATACAGAGTACTTTCAGTTAGCAGTCTACACTAGGAGTCCCAGAGGAACTGACACGCCTGGTTAAATACAAAGCAAGAGGCTCCCTGATTGGCCCATCAATTTGGTCCTTAATCAGGGAGTTCATATTCTAACAGGCCCACCTCGAATTGTCTGATTAAAGTCATTACACTTAGCAACCCCAGACACTGAGCTACAAAGGTCAAAGTTAATATTCCCACCAGTTTTCACCACATCACCGGCCAAACCAGACAAATGGATGTTCTCAGGTCCGAGAAGGCATTGTCTTATTTGGGCAGTGAATTAATCCTATTCATGAAGCTGCCTTGAGAACTCTGCAGTTAACAACTCTTGTTGATAAGAACTTGCATATTCTGAGGTTTCATTGTTTCCTAAGAATGTGGTTCTGTCTGTATGTCCCTGTACCATCATACTTTGCAGCAACTGCACTTGGCTAAAGTACACAATTACTTTATAAAATACAGTTAATACATTTATCAAATATCAAAAGATGTGTTTAAAATCACAATCACTTGTTGAAATCTCTTACTGCATTCACATGTGTGTAAACTGTTCCCTTGTTAGCTTATAAGCCTGATTTAGAGTCATTTAACTCAATGCTGGTAGTTCTGCCAGTGTCTTAAATGCCTAATGGTTTATAATTTCCTCTAATCTACTCGGACTTTCTTCCCCAACAATTCTGCAAGGAATGATGCATTTTCCATTCACCAGTTGCCCTTGTGACAAGTATTTACGATGAATCTTTTTCTCACTCTGGGTTGCATTTAGACGTGAATAATCTGCATTCTAGGATATACTAAAGGTCAACAATGAATTGGAGCCACGCCATTTGAGGAAAACATGTGGGCAAGCTCTCCAGAGTTAGGTCATTACAAAAAAAAACTTTCAAAAAATCAGTCGTAAGAGATTTCCCTGAGACAAATCATGCTGATGCATTTTGATGATAAGATCTCCAATCTGCTCCTCTCAGCCAGTCTGAAGACTGAAGAGTGGTGAATGCTCATCGCATTTCTTCTGAAGGTGTGCTTTCACCACCGACAGGTGACTCTGGGGAAGTCAGTTTTCCTGTCCTGGACTTCAGTCACCTTGACCTGTACTTCCCGGCTGTCAGCCTTCCCCACAGCATTGGGGAACAGTTTATGTAGATTCACCTACACCCTCTGTTGAGAAACAAGAGGAGCAGCAGCAAAAAACCAGCAGCAAAAAAACCAGCAGGAAAACCAGCAGCATCAAATGGAACAAACCCAGCAGCATCAGCTGGAGCAAACCCAGCAGCATCAACTGGAGTAAACCCAGCAGCAGGAGCAGCAGCACCAGTTGCCTCCTTCTTCCCAACCACATGGCACTCTGCAGGGCAGCAATGATGGACACAGTGATCCTGCTGGGAGGAGGCGAGACCCCAAAACAGGATCGACAGGCAGAGTCAGCTCTTTCAGCAGACATGTGTGAGCACCACATCCCAGCGATTACACTTCATCAGGAGGCCCAGGCTTTCATGGCAGGTCATTACTGACATCTGCAGCTTCCTGGATCAAGACCTCCTTCCCAGTGGAATCGGTGGACACACATTACCAGTGGCCCTCAAGATGCATGTCACAGTTTTCTTTGTGGAGTTCTGCACTCTTCTTCTGTAAGCAGAAAAGAGAATGGTGAGGGTGAGAAATGGATTGTGTGGAGAAGAGAGGACACGTTTGTTGAGAGGGTGCAGGATTTGACACCACTAATTCCCAAGTTATGCCACTCACTTTTCCTGTCCTCTCGACGTCCTTGAACACCTTGGGGCCCTGTCTCCAGGTTTTTAGGGACTACACTCATGATACTCATTCCTCAGCCAATTCCTCCATGCCTGTTGGCTTTTGCAGGCTGGCCTCTTCTTCTCGTATTTGGCAAATATTACCTCACTGCAGATCCTCAGATCCCGTTGCCAGACCTCCATTTAAATATCTGAGACCCATTGAGCAATCATGGCACTTCTCTGAGTCCTGAAGCTTCAGTAACCACAGCAATGCAATGTAAAGTTCAGGCATTCTAACCTCTGCCTGTGTCAGATGTTTTGTCCAGCGGAAGTGATGGTGGTGTAGTGGTGTCACTGGAGTAGTAGTCCAGAGACCCAGGGCAAGGCTTTGGGGACCCAGGTTCGAATCCTACCACTGCAAATGGTGAAGTATGAATTCAATAAAAATCTGGAATTAAGGAACTAATGATGTCTATGAAACGATTGTCGATTTTCGTAAAAAGCCCATCTCATAGAATTTCATAGAATCCCTACAGTACAGAAGGAGGCCATTTGGCCCATCGACAACAATCCCACTCAGGCCCTATTCCTGTAACCCTACATCTCTATCCCGCTAATCCTCATGATACTCAAGGGCAATCTACCAATTGATTCTTGAGATTCTTGGAGCCACATTTAGTTGGAAACACAACAGTCAGGACAATCAGCTCCTCTGTAATCCACCCTGACCAGTGAAAGCCCCATACTCAGGTTGTCCAGAAGCTGCAGGAAATTGCAGCAGGAGCTGGTTCTAGTTAATCATTTACGGATCTCACAAAGAGTGTTTCTCGGACGTAAGTGCTGTTCAATGCTGCCAGACTCATTTCAGGCACCTCAGGGGAACACCAAATTACTTGATATGTAAAGACAATAATCCTTTTCTTTGAAAAACCTTTATTTTCTCCAACAACTGTTACTCAGGGTGACAAAGGCTTGTCCTGTTGGACCAAATAGTATTTGTCATGGGTCTTAAATGCAAACAATTATGTTCAATTACTGTAATCTGGATTTTACCGGTATCTGGCTGTTTAACTGGAATGTGTATCAGACTATTGTATTCCAGCAGTGTGATAATGGCCATGATAGACACTCAATACGCCTCCCAAATACTTACAACATGGAGACCCTTCGTACCTCCAGCAGATTGCGCTATTCAGGCTGCCATTCTTTGATAATATGTTTTCAGTTGACTTCAGTCTCCAATTCTGTACAAATAGTTCCACCTTCTTTGTCCTCAGTGCTATTTGATTAGTTTCCATCATTCTGTACAGAATACCTGAATGTAATTCAGCTCCACTGTAAACTGATTCAGTGTAAAATGATGTTCACTCTGCAAGTAATGATGCATTTTCCATTCACTAGTTTGTCCTCCCCCCCCCCCCACCCCCCATCCTTGTGACAAGTATTTGCTAAGAAGCTTTTCTCACGCTGTGTTGCATTTACAACGAAAGAACAGCCAGATAGCGTGCCTCATTGACTATCGCCCGGTGGCTCTGACATCCATCATTATGAAGTGCTTCAAAAGATTAGTCATGGCATGAATCAATTCCAGCCTCCCAGATTACCTGGGTCCACTACAGTTCGCCTAAAGCTGCAACAGGTCCACAGCAAACGTCATCTCCCTGGCCCTGCACTCAAACCCGGAACACCTGGATAACAAAGATACCTATGTCTGACTCCTATTTATTGACTACAGCTCAGCCTTCAACACCATTATTCCTACAAATCCCATCTCCAAATTCTGTGACCTGGGGCTCAGCTCCTCTCTCTGCAACTGGATCCTTGACTTCCAAACCCACAGACCGAAATAAGTAAGGATAGGCAACGACACCTCCTCCACAATTACCCTCAACACCGGTACCCCGCAAGGCTGTGTCCTCAGCCCCTTACTATACTTCCTATACACCTATGACTATGTGGCCAAATTTTGCTCCAAATTAATTTTCAAGTTTGCTGATGACATCGCCGTAGTGGGTTGGATCTTAAGCAATGATCAGACGGAATACAGGAATGAGATAGAGAATCTGGTAAACTGGTGCAACGACAATAATCTCTCACTCAATGTCAGTGAAATGAAGGAAATACTCATCGACTTCAGGAAGCGTAATGGAGGACATGCCCCTGTCTACATCAAAGGGGATGAAATGGGAATGGTCGAAAGCTTCAGGTTTCTAGGTGTCCTGATTCCAGCAACCTGTCCTGGTCCCTCCAAGCCAACGCTATAGTTAAGAAAACCCACCAATGCCTCTACTTTCTCAGGAGGCTAAGGAAATTCAACATATCTGCTATGACTCTCATCGATTTTTATAGATGCACCACAGAAAGCATCTTTTCCGGATGTATCACAGCTTGTTATGGCTCCTGCTCTGACCAAGACCATAAGAAACTACAAAGAGTTGTGAACATAGCCCAGTCCATCACGCAAACCAGCCTCCAATCCATTTACTCTGTCCACATTTCCCACTGCCTCGGAAAAGCAGCTGGCATAATCACGCACCCTGGACATACTCTCTTCCACCTTCTTCCATCGGGAAAAAGATACAAAAGTCTGAGGTCACATACCAACCAACTCAAGGGCAGCTTCTTCCCTGCTGCCTTCAGACTTTTGAATGGACCTACGTTATATTAAGCTGATCTTTCGCTACACCCTATCTGTGGCTGTAACACTACATTCTGCACCCTCTCCTTTCCTTCTCCCCTATGTAATCTATGAACGGTATGCTCTGTCTGTATAGTCTGCAAGAAACAATACTTTTCATTGTATCCCAATACATTGAGAATAAATCAAATTAAATCAAAAAGATGTGAACAATCTGGGTTCTAGGATACACCAAAAGGGAACAATCAAGAAGGGATACACAGGTTGAGGAAAACATGTGGGCACACTCAACAGAGTTAGTTCATAAAGTCTTTAAAAGTGGCATCGTGCCTCAAGATTAACCCGAGATGCATTATGCGATTGGATCTCGATGATAAGATCTCCAATCTGCTCCTCTCAGCCAGTCTGAAGAATGAAGAGTGGTGAATGCTCATTGCATTTCTTCTGAAGGTTTGCTTTCACTCTGGGGAAGTCAGTTTTCCTGTCCTGGACTTCAGTCACCTTGACCTGTACTTCCCGGCTGTCAGCCTTCCCCACAGCATGGGGAACAGTTTATGTAAATCCACCAACAACCTCTGTTGAGAAACAAGAGGAGCAGCAGCAAAACAACCTGCAGCAAAAAAACCAGCAGCATCAACTGGAGCAAACCCAGTAGCAGGAGGAGCAGCACGAGCTGCCTCCTTCTCCCCAACCACATGGCACTCCGCAGGGCAGCGATGATGGACACAGTGATCCTGCTGGGAGGAGGCGAGACCCCAAAACAGGGTCGACAGGCAGAGTCAGCTCTTTCAGCAGAAATGTGTGAGCACCACATCCCAGCGATTACACTTCATCAGGAGGCCCAGGCTTTCATGGCAGGTCATTGCTGACATCTGCAGCCTCCTGGATCAAGAGCTCCTTCCCAGTGGACTCGGTGGACACACATTACCAATGGCTCTCAGGCTGCATGTCACTGGAGGGCCAAGCCACAGTTTTCTGCCTCTCCCTGAAGTTTTGCACTCTTCTTCTGTAAAGAAAAAAGAGAATGGTGAGGATGAGAAATGGATTGAGTGAAGAGACAGAAAAGGGAAACATTTGTAGAGGAATATGGTGTTTGGAGTCAGGGAAGGTTATACCTTCACCTTTATTGCCCTTTTGGGACACCATCCAGCTCTGACTCCTCATTTGGGCTACTACACTCATGATGCACACCTCCTCCTCACTTCCAGCAATGCCTGCTTGGTTTGCTAGGGTGGCATCTACCTCTTGTGCTTGGAAAATATCATCTCATTGCAGTTCTTCAAATTCCAAGTGTCCGAGCTCCAGTGGGCAACTTTCTCCATTCTCCCAGTTATGCCACGGTTCAATCTTAAAAGTCCTTATCCTTGTTTTCAAATCCTTCTATGCCCTCACCTCTCCCTCTTTCTGTCACCTCTTCCAGCTTTGTAACGGTCTAAGATCTTTGCACCACTCAAACCTTGGCTTTTTGTACATCCTCAATTTTAATTGCTTCACCAATGGTAGTCATGCCTTCAGCTACCTGGGCCCTAAGCTCCAGAAATGCCTCCCTATATCTTTCTGCATCTTTACCTCCTTTTAGATTTTCCTGAAAATTCAGATTTTCCTGAAAAAACAAGCATGCGATCATCTCTGCTAACATCACATTTGATTTGATTTGAACAAAGAGATCTCGGGGTACATGTTCATAGCTCCTTGAAAGTGGAGTCACAGGTGGACAGAGTGGTGAAGAAGGCATTCAGCATGCTTGGTTTCATCGGTCAGAACATTGAATACAGGAGTTAGGACATCTTATTGAAGTTGTACAGGACATTGGTAAGGCCACACTTGGAATACTGTGTACAGTTCTGGTCACCCTATTATAGAAAGGATATTATTAAACTAGAAAGAGTGCAGAAAAGATTTACTAGGATGCTACCGGGACTTAATGGTTTGAGTTATAAGGAGAGGCTGGATAGACTGGGACTTTTTTCTCTGGAGCGTAGAAGACTGAGGGGTGACCTTATAGCGGTCTATAAAATAATGAGGAGCACAAATCAGCCAGATAGTCAATATCTTTTCCCAAAGGTAGGCGAGTCTAAAACTAGAGGGCATAGGTTTAAGGTGAGGGGGGAGAGATACAAAAGTGTCCAGAGGGGCAATTTTTTCACACAGAGGGTGGTGAGTGTCTGGAACAAGCTGCCAGAGGTAGTAGTAGAGGCGGGTACAATTTTGTCTTTTAAAAAGCATTTAGACAGTTACATTGGTAAGATGGGTATTGAGGAATATGGGCCAAATGCGGGCAATTGGGATTAGCTTAGGAGTTTAAAAAAAAGGTGGCATGGACAAGTTGGGCCGAAGGGCCTGTTTCCATGCTGTAAACCTCTATGACCTCTATGATTTGATTTGATTTATTATTGTCACATGTATTAACATACAGTGAAAAGTATTGTTTCTGGCATGCTATACAGACAAAGCATACCATTCAGAGAGAAGGAAACAAGAGAGTGCAGTGTTCCAGTCATAGCTAGGGTGTAGAGAAAGATCAACTTAATGCAAGGTAAGTCCATTCAAAAGTCTGATAGCAGCAGGGAAGAAGCTGTTCTTGAGTCGATTGGTACGTGACCTCAGACTTTTGTATCCTTTTCCCTGGCTGGCTGTCCAATTTTGTTTGATCAACCTTCTGCTGGGACATTTTACTATGCAGTGATAAGAGTGGTCAAAGACTAAATAGCCTGAAAATGAGTGACCAAAGGCACAAATAACAAAATAATTGCAGCACGAGGAAATGTTAAATTATAGCACATTTTATGTTCTGCAGTGAAATGCAAATATTCCTGGGCCACTTTCACATGGGTGGAATTATTAAACATCAAGTGGATAGCAACATTAGTTTTCCCTTCGTTTATCTTCTTGTGGAGGGGGTGAAGGCACAAGGCAGGCTATAGAAAAAGAAACACAAGAACAGCACCCAATGCTTGGTTCAACAGTAATGCCAACCGTGGAGAGACCTACCTGGCCACCCACCCCACTGAAGATTGGCGCACAGCTCCATGGACCATATTTAAAATAAAACGCCGCATCATGTGGTGTCTTTGTGCAATGATTCTGAATGTCATAATATACCCAGAAATTAGCACTCTCATGATGACTGAGCAATTATCTACAAAGGCATGACAGAAACAGCTATCAATCCAAACAGCTAGCTGGAAATTCCAACAACACACCCAGAAAGACAGTTTGAACTTGTGTGGCACGAGTGTTAATCATCACTGTCAGCTGAGCCTGGATATTGTCCAGGTTTTTCTGCGTTTGGGCATGGGCTGCTTTGGTATCTGAGGAGTCGTGAATAGTGTTGAACATGGTGGAATCATCATTGAATATCTCCACTTCTGATCTTATAATGGAAGGAAGGTCATTGATGATGCAGCTGAAGATGGTTGAGCTCAGGACACTATCCTGAGGAACTCTTGCAGTGATGTCCTGAAACTGAGATGATTAACCTCCACAACCATCTTGCTTTGTGGCAGTTATGACTCCAAGCAGCAGAGGGTTTCCCCCGCTGATTCCCATTGACTCCAGTTTTTCTACGGTTTCTTGATGCCATATTTGGTCAACTGCTGCCTTGATAGCAAAGGTAGCCACTGTCACCTCACCTTAATAGGACAGTGAGCACTGAAGCGATCAGTTACGATGCCATCTCTCGTAAAATTGTGCTATCAAGCACGCACACTCTCAGTATGGACTCAGGTTTGCTTCTGATATCAGTGTTCCCAAGACCATGGAAAAAAATCCACCCTTATTTTTCAAGGAGTATGTAGCCTGCTTATTCTTCCAACCAACTTACTCTTAAATTTTATATATGTTTTACACTTCACATTTGAATTGATGTCTTCTCAGTGTTGGCTCTTGCTGCCTTTCGGTTTCCTGCCTTCCTATTAATGGATATAAAATAGCAAGTCATTAAATTTGAATAAAAATAAATTTGTGCCCATCTGTCTTATCTACTCTAGCATATCTTTATACCGCCTGCAATGCTGCTTGTAATTAATTCTAGTTTCAGGTTTGCATTCCCTTCAATCTTCTAAAGAGTTCCTTGCAGATGTGGGATTTGCTGTTAAAATTGTTTTATTGCTCTGAGTATGGAATTGGAATTGGAATGCACCAGAACAATGTTTCCTTTTTTGGCCTTGCACCACCAACTCTTCCATCATTTAATCTCGCCTGTCATCCACCCTTCCCTTTTTTTCTTTATCCCATGTCCCACCTCTCAGTTACTTAAACCCATTAAATTTCTAACTCTTGCCAATTCTGATAATCATTGACCTAAAGCGTTAATTCTGATTCTCTCTCCACCTATGCCGCCTGACCTGCTGAGTATTCCCAGCATTTTCTGTTTTAATTGAAGTTTCCTCTCATATCTTGAATAAGATCACTTGCGAATTTGAAAATCTAGATGTGACTCCTTGAAATATAAAGGGTTAATAGCTATTATGCTAATAAGCTAGAGTGCACCATCAGTGATGTCATAGAGGTCTACAGCACAGAAAAAGGCTCTTCAGCCCATCACATCTGTGCCAGTCAAAGACAAACCCATTTTCTAGCACTTGGCCCATAGCCTTGTATGTCTTGGGCATCACAAGTGCACATCTAAATGCTTCTTAAATGTTTTGAGGGTCTCTGCCTTCACCACCCTTTCAGGCAGTAAGTTCCAGACTCCTGCCACCCTTTTCCTCATATCTCCTCTGGGATGGCACGGTGGCACAATGGTTAGCACTGCTGCCTCACAGCGCCAGGGACCTGGGTTCAATACCAGCCTCAGGTGACTGTCTATGTGGAGTTTGCACATTCTCCCCATGTCTGTATGGGTTTCCTCCGGGTGCTCTGGTTTCCTTCCACGGTCCAAAATCTGCGGATTACGTTGATTGGCCATGCTAAATTGCTCCTTAGTGTCAGGGGGATTAGTAGGATAAATATGTGGGGTTACGAAGATAGGCTTGGATAGGATTATTGTCGGTGCAGGATCGATGGGCTGAATAGCCTCCTTCTGCACTGTAGGTGTCCTATGATTCTATAATACCTCCTGCTCTTTACCTTAAATCTATGCTTCCTAGTCATTGATGCCTCACACAACAGCCAACTAGATTTACACACAACTATGGAGAAAGTCTTACCTCTGTCTGAGCCCTTGAAACTTGTGGAGGGCCTTGACAAGCTGCACACTGGAGAAATTGACATCACTGATTCAGTTGATGCTGGAATGCTTCTGGACTCACTCAGAAACCAGTTAAGAATCAGTTCAGTGTTGTCCTTAATGCAGTCGTCAGCTGTGTCAATGACATTTGAAGAAGATGGGTTTGATAAAGCAGGCTCACCTTATCCAGTTGATGGTCATTGGTGAAGCAGCTAAAGATGATTGTGCCCAGAACCTTTATCCTGAGGAACTCCTATCTTCTGAATCATTCTAAATCATTATTCCAGATTGTATGGATCTAATTTCAGATGCTATTGTGACAATTGCTCTCTACAAAGACCATTGTGAAACAGGAAAAGTACAAATGAATTTGCATTCAAATCTTATCATTTCATCTACTTCATTACATTCTAAGCATAAAGATAACATTCAGAAATACAACTTGCTTAGATCATGTAACACAAGAGTGGGTCAATCTAATGATGCTGTCTGAAATCAAATCCTTATATATGTGAAAAAAATCAATGCAAATATACAGGTTTATTTTGCTCACATTCGTGACCTTTGCTACTTATTGCATCCATCACTTCTATTATTGAGGAACATGGTTACATTTCCTTTCATTATTTGATTTTGCAGGAGTCCCAAGGAATCAAATGAAGATTTAGTGTTCCATTTGAGTTTGCCTAATGCTTACTGCCTGCAGCTAGAATGATTACTTCATATAGTAGCTATATGAGTGTATGATTCTGTTTGTCTCTCCCTCCAAGGTGGGGTGGGGGGGGGGGGGGGTAGTGGGTCATGAGAGTTCCTTTGGAGTCTCACTTAGGTTCAGAGCTATACTCTGGACATAACAATAATGAATGACAATGCCAAGCAATGTGTTGAAACAACATTTATATTGAACAATGAAAATTATGTAACCATATACAATTATAATTGATAACATAGAAAGAAGAAAGAAAGCAGTACAATTTTATTGAAGGGGAAAGCACTCTATTGTAATGTTCTAACTATATAAGAGGGATGTGAGTTTTAACAAAAGAAGAAAAGGATGTGGTTTGCACACATAGATTTAATCTAACAATAACAAGGTTTATTGAAAGAGATGTTCTCTACCCTGCACAGAGTACAAACTGAAAATTAAACAGCCTGTGCAAGCACCCTAATGACATCACCATCAACTCATGTGATCAGCTCTTAAAACAATCTGCAACCACTTAAATATGTGACAACCCTCCCCCTTTACTTCTGTGGACATGACAACAAATTAATACAATGTTTTACATGGGAACAATAATACTCTAGACACAGTACTAAGCATCATTAATCATTATACACAGTCAATAAAAAGTCAATCCAGAGGACGTCTATTCCTTTTTGGTTGTATACGATGTTCTGGAATTTGCCCATCCTTACCCCTAGAAGGATGATTTGGAACTTCAGAAGACACTTCTTCTCTTGGAATTAATTCTGTATCATTCTCACTCTGTATAGTATGGACACAATCATTAGGCAACTCAGATTCAACAAAGCCTTCCGTAGTGGTATTCATTACACTAGGGACTAAAGAAGTTGGTACTTCTGGTGATTTAAAAAAATTATTTCAGGATGGCAATAATTGATCAGCACGGTGTCACTAAAGTAATTAATCTTTGGCTTGAACAATGTAAGAAATTGGACCTGTTTTTGCTAAATCAATAGTTGGTACCCATTTCTCATGCAATTTCCTTGTTAATGAGAGCTGTTCTGCCCTCACTTCTGGTCGAGCAATTTCAGATTGTTGTTGATGCTCTATTACCTCTGAAGATTCTGGAGTTAATAACAAATCAAATATAGTTCTCATCTTCCTCCTTCAGAATATTATGCAGGTGAACTTTGGGTAGTTGCATGAGTAATGTTTCAATAAGATGCCAAAAATCTATTCACATGACATGATGATGAACATTGCTCTTTTGAAGCTTTTAAAGAATATTTCAAGGATTGTATAAATCTTTTATTTAATCCATTGGGTGATGGAGGATAAAGTACGGATTTTTTAATGCTGAATACTATTTACTTTAAGATGATCCTCAAACTCTTGTGAAGTAAACTGTGAACCATTTTCGCTAACAATCTGTTCCAGTTTACCAAATCTTGAAACAATTTCATCATGGAAACATAGAAGATAGGAGCAGGAGGAGGCCATTTGGTCCTTTGAGCCTGCTCCGCCATTCATCACGATCATGGCTGATCATTCAACTCAATAACCTAATCTTGCTTTCTCCCCATAACCTTTGATCCAGTTCGCCCCAAGTGCTATATCCAGCCTCCTCTTGAATACATTCAATGTTTAGGCATCAACTACTTCCTGTAGTAATGAATTCCACAGCCTCACCACTCTTTGGCTGAAGAAATGTCTCCTCATCTCCATCCTAAATGGTCTATCCCGAATTCTCAGACTGTGACCCCTGGTTCTGGACCCTCCCCATCAGGAAGATCCTCCTTGCATCTACCCTGTCTAGTTCTGTTAGAATTTTATAAGTCTCTATGAGATCCCTCCTCTTCCGTCTGAACTCCAGCGAAAATAATCCTAACCTAGTCAGCCTCTCTTCACACATCAGCCCCGCCATCCCCCGAATCAGCCTGGTAAACCTTCGCTGCACTCCCTCAAGAGCAAGAACATCCTTCCTCAGAAAAGAAGACCAAAACTGCACACAATATTCTAGGTGTGGCCTCACCAAGGCCCTGTATAATTGCAACAACACATCCCTGCTCCTGTACTGGAAACCTCTCGCAATGAAGGCCAACATACCATTTGCCTTCTTTACTGCCTGCTGCACCTGCATGCTTAGCATGTTTTTAAGATGTGTTCAGATGTAGATGATTTCATGAGTGCAACCTCTGGCCACTTTGAGTGTGCATTAAATATGACTCAGAACATGTAGCTCTCAAAAGGACCAGCGCAATCTACATGTAATCATTGCTAATTCCTTCATCTAGGCTATACCATGATGTCCTTCATACAGTTGTTCAAGAACTCTCCCACACAGACTAGGAGGAATGATCACTCAGATTCCCCACAATAGACATCCACCTTGGATGGTCAACTCAAAGCCTTCTTGACAAACATAGTTTCAAATCAGGATGCATGTGATGCATCCAGCTACTGATTCTTTCAATACCATATCCATCACCTTCCCCTTCACGGGATTATTCCTGGTATGTCTCTGAACTTGAGAAGCCGTCACTGGTAAATGATCTACTGGCAAAAAATAAAGAACATTTGCAAAATTAGTTGGTTGCAACTGCTCAAAAGGTAAATGTAAGCATGATAATGCATCGGCATGAACATGGCATTTTGATTGACGGTACTTCATATTGTACAAGTTGCAGATAGGATTAGTGACCATCTTTGCAATCCGCTAGCAGTTAATAACAATCTGTCTTTATACATCCCATGCATAGTAGTTAAGGGTCAATGATCAGTCAATAATGTGAAATGACGATCATATAAACAATGATGAAACTTTTCCATGCCAAAAATACACTTGTAACCACCTGCTGACAACTATATGCTCTGACCAGCTGAGTTAAGTAAAGCTGTACCTGGGATGTGCTTGATGTTATAAGGAGCTACTATGTAAATGTTCAATTAACAGGATCCTGAGGTCTTAGCGGTTGGTGTTGAGCTAGGCTAAATTTCCTATTTATCAATAAATGTCAGTACAGGCGTGAATGAAAAGGATTAGTGTATGCAGTTGCAATCTAGAGTAATAACCTATTAATAATAGCGCGGTGCCTCCTAAAATGGTAAGTATGTAAACCTTATAATAAGAAAAGGTTCAGGACAACCATGCAAAAGGAATAACAAAAATAAATTTATTTTCATGCATTGTTGCGTCTCATGAAACAGTTAAAGAGTCCCAAACTAAAGATTTTTCAATTAAACAGTTTCAACCCTGAGAAATGTTCAAAATATTACCAAGCGCTTGGATTTATAAACGTTGGGGCCCATACATTGGTGCACATATGAAGAAAACTATGCCCGGCGTTTATAGCTGACTGTCCCTCACCGGCAGTTTCTAGCAGAAACGTCCATGCTTGAGAGTACAAGACGATGTGCTTTACACTTTTTCTCAACAGTAATGAAAATAACAAACAGGACTAACCCCTGCTGCCTTTCACTTCAAACTGGAAAAAACGAGTTACTAAACTGCGACAAACACGAGCTTTAACTGCACAGTAATATTTGTGCCCATACTGTGAAGTAAGTTACTTGCCTCGACGTTAAAACTGGGTTTTTACCGCATGGAAACAGCTCCTCTTCCCCACGTGTGTCTCCCCACTGCAGCTTCCTCTGCCTCCCGCCATTTTTTCTTTTTCCCTCCCCCTAAGTAATCTGATTGGCTTAAAGTGCAGCTCTCTAGAAAACGGATTGGCTTAGCTTACATCACTCAAACAAACAGTATCTGTTCACGGTATTGGGCCCAGTAAACAGGATATTGAAACTCACAAGAAAACAAAGAACAATGGTAAATGTCTTTTTCATTAAATTTACCCATATTTCAAGAAAACACACTCTTTTCATTTTTCTTTCATTTATCCTTATTTTTTCAGGCCCCTACGCACTCAATGCTTTTTATTCCAGCTGGGCATAGTTAGGTGCAGCACTGGACAGAGTACATGAAACAAAAGCTATTGCTCGTTCTTCTCCTGAAGGAATAATATGTGAAACCACTGCCCCGACTCCATAAGATAAAACATCACAAGCAGCAATGGTAGCTTCAGATTAAAATGAACCAATTCTTCAGACTTCTGAAAAGCATCTTTGACATCCTTGTATGCTTTCTCACATTCTGTTGTTCAGTCCCATGACTGTTTCGCACATAATAAATTATGCAATGGCTTCAATAATAGGTAGGCAGTTCAAGATGGCGCCGGGTTGTGATGACTTCTTGTGAGCTGCCTCCAGCAGCTAATTCTGTTACTCTCATTCTATGTTTTTAAAATTGTACTTTCTCTTATAAACTCACTCCGCACCCTCTTCTTTTCTTCTCCCCTATGTATACTATGAACGATATGCTTTGTCTGTATAGCACGCAAGAAAGAATACTTTTCATTGTACACCAATACATGTGACAATAATAAATCAAATCAAATCAATATGTAGCTAAGTTAGGGTCATGTTTGCTACATTTTACTAATCCTAGAAAAGTCTCCAATTGCATCACATTTCGTGGATGTGGGGCTTGTAAAATAGCATCTATCTTTTTTGTGCTTTATGTAGACTTTTGCTATCAATAATCTGACTCAAATACTGGGCTAGCATCTGGAAAAAGTCAGATTTTTCTTTTTTGATACCCAGACCATGTGATTGAAGATGTTCCAATGTTGATCTAATTTATTCAAGTGTTCTTGTTCATTGGACCCTGTAATTAGAATACCATGCAGATAACATTGTACACCAGAGAGACCACTTAAAACTGAGCCATTGATCTTTGGGGCACATCATAGCAAAGGGCTCAGCAGAGTCCTGGGCTCCAACATCTCTCTGGCTCCCTGGGATGTCCCTGTCTCCATCTGATGTGGATCTTCAGCTGTGAAATGCTCAGCTGTGAGGTGCTCACCAGAGTGTCCCGGAAGCCTACCTACGTATGGGACCCACCGAGGTGTGAGGTGTGAGTATCTGCGTTGGTGCTGGGTGTGGGTCTTCAATGGTGGGGTTGGCGAAGTCCCTGTCTGAACTGGTGGAGTCCGATGGGTCCAGCCTGTTCCAGTGGTCAGCCTGCAAGCAAAGGGACATGGCATCAGTAAATTACAGAGGATGTGGAGGGAACATTAATTACTCACTTGCAATTTGAGGTATGACAGCTTATGTGTTGAGAGTTCTCACATTTCTCTGCTGCCCCCACTTCACTAGCAGCGCAGCCACAGTCTTCCATCTCCGTGGCCAGCTTAGGGGCCCACTCCTCAAAGCTTGTGAAGGTTCAATGCTCCGGCATGACTACAGCTAGCTGTGCCCGCCCACACCTGTTGTGGTTGAGTTTGCCCTGCAATGACACAGAGAGGAAGAGTGCAGGTGGGAGTGCTGACATTTAAGATGGTGATGAGGTGTGGCAGGCATGAGGCTTGGTGGGGAGCTGAAGTGTGAGGAGCATGGCAGCTACTGGAGGAACATGGTGATTGTGGGAGGGAGGAAGGGATCTGATGCCTGGTGTTGGCAAAGATCAATGTGGCTGAGTGTGAGAAAGGGTTGGGAGTACGAGGGGTTTGCGAGGGGTGTGCGAGGGAGCCTGGGAGTGGTTCCTTCACTTCTTCCGACTGCTGCCCCATCCTCTTCTGACCAGGGCAGCCACTGCATACCAGGCAGGGGTGGTGACCTTGGTGGAAGGCCGTCTCTGGAGCGGGGGTAGAGTGTGTTCCGCCTCTGTTCCACTCCATTTGGCATCCTTGTGAGGGCCACCTCTGGAAAGCACAGTGTAGTCTTCTTAGCGGCTATCCCCTGCAGTCATTGTGGAACATGTGGGGAGCCCTTTATATGGAGCTCCCCAGTGCTTACAGCAGTTTAATCATTATGCAGCAGGTGAATCAGGGGGAATGCGTCGCTGGAGTGGCATGAAACATAGAATCATAGAATCCCTACAGTGCAGAAGGAGGCCATTTGGCCCATCGAGTCTGCACTGACCACAACCCCACTCAAGCCCTAGTCCCGTAAACCCACATATTTACCCTGCTAATCCCCCTGACACTAGGGTCAATTTAGCATGGTCAATCAACCTAACCCGCACATCTTTGGACTGTGGGAGGACCCAGAGGAAACCCTCACAGACCTAAGACCATAAGACATAGGAACAGAATTAGGCCACTTGGCCCATTGAGTCTGCTCTGCCATTCAATCATGGCTGATATTTTTCCCATCCCCATTCTCCTGCCTTATCCCCATAACCCCTGATCCCTTTATTAATCAAGAACCTATCTATCTCTGTCTTAAAGGCACTCAATGACCTGGCATCCACAGCCTTCTGTGGCAAAGAGTTCCACAGATTCACCACTCTCTGGCTGAAGAAATTCCTCCTCATCTCTGTTTTAAAAGATCGTCCCTTTAGTCTGAGGTGTGCCCTCTGGTTCTAGTTTCTCCTACTAGTAAAAACATCCTCTCCACATCCACTCTATCCAGACCTCGCAGTATCCTGTAAGTTTCAATAAGATCCCCCCTCATCCTTCTAAACTCCTACGAGTACAGACTCAGAGTCCTCAACCGTTCCTCATACGACAAGCTCTTCATTCCAGGGATCATTCTTGTGAACTTCCTCTGGACCCTTTCCAAAGCCAGCACATCCTTCCTTAGATATGGGGCCCAAAACTGCTCACAATACTCCCAATGGGGTCTGACCAGAGAAGTAGTGTATATAGTGACCAGCCTCAGAAGTACATCCCTGCTTTTGTATTCTCGCCCTCTCGACATGAATGCTAACAATGCATTTGCCTTCCTAACTGCTGACTGAACCTGCACATTAACCTTAAGAGAATCTTGAACAAGGACTCCCGAGTCCCTTCTGATTTCCTAAGCATTTCCCCATTTAGAAAATAGTCTATGCCTCCATTCCTCCTTCCAAAGTGCATAACCTCACACTTTTCCACATTGTATTCCACCTGCCACTTCTTTGCCCACTCTTTATAGCCTGTCCAAGTCCTTCTGCAGCCCCCCTGCTTCCTCAATATTTCCTGTCCCTCTACATATCTTTGTATCATCTGCAAACTTAGCAACAAAGCCTTCAGTTCCTTCTTCCAAATTGTTAATGTATATTGTGAAAAGTTTTGGTCCCAGCAATGACCCCTGAGGCACACCACTAGTCACATGGGGAGAATGTGCAAACTCCACACAGATAGTTATCCAAGGCCGGAATTGAATCCGGGTCCCTGGCGCTGTGGGGCAGCAGTGCTAACCACTGTGCCACCGTGCCGCCCAAAAGCCTGTGGGAATAGAAATTAATACTAATGAACCATAAGATTCGGACGAAAAACACGTCGTCGGTGTGAAACACTCAATTTTCTGTGTCGAAACCAGCATTTCTGTTAAGATTTCGCCCAAAATTACAGATATACACTATATTATAAATATTAATCCCAAATAGGTCTGTTCAAGACAGCTCCCCAAAATGGATAATCCCGAATTAATCTGTTCTACAACAGGAACCTAATTAATAAAATTCTCCTTAGTTCATACATCACCAAATCTCTGAACAACCTTATTACTTGTGGGCACTATCGTCCTGGATTCGTGACCTTTCCATAGACTCTAGTGGTTGACTATACCATGATGGCTGCAGCACTGAATCCTCGAAGCGGCCTGCCTTTGAGCTAAATTTCTGGCTCTCTATTCCAGACTTTGAGGTTTTTCAAAATAAAGTCTGGTAAACATAAGTCCTTAGCGATTCTCCTCACAGGCACTGCAAAGTTTTGCAGACTTCATAATCCAAATTGTTTACATATTTTTTGATGATGGCTCACCAACTGCTATCAATCAGGTGATATGTCCATCAATCAGACTCCATCTCCTGATGACTGCATCATAGTTGACCACCCGCTGTAAAGCCAGTCATTGTCCTGGATGTAGTCCAATGGTCACTAAACCCAGTTTTTAAAAAAAATGGACTTCTGAATAAAAAATAAAAAAGAACAACTTTTATTTCTGCGGTCTAGCTGAGAAAAGGAACACAGAGATGTAGGCCAAACACCAGTTGGCCAAGATGGAAAAACAAAATCTCAGGAAAACACATTATCACTGATTATGATGAATTAATGAATCAAAGCACAATAACAACTAGGGTTAGATCAATGTCTACAAACTAAAATTCAATACAAAACAACTTTAAATATTCAACATAGGCTGGAAATCAAGAGCAAAAGAGACCTAAAACGCAAAAAATGGAAAATTGTGGCCACAGGCCTTAAGCCTACATTCCCTTAGGATGAAGTCTTTTGAGATTTTGTAACTATTGCATTTAAGGGTAATATATTTGATAGTCAGACAACCCAAGAATTTAAGCTGCAATCTTCTATAATTTTCCCTTCATTTTGGACGGAGAAGATAAAGTGATCCATGGAAACCTTCTTGGTTTTGGACTTCTCAGATGTTTTTATTCTGTACTACTGTTTCCTCAGTATTTGAGCTGTCAAACCAGAGGGAGACTATTGCACCACAAGGAACAACACTTAACCCCTGGATCAAGGTTCCGCGGTGCAACCCAACCACACTTAGCTAATATGCACACATTGAGACCCAGGCTACCATGTGAAACATCACAAGGTGGACCATTATGAAGCACAAGTAATGGTTCCACTGCCTAGAGTTAACACCTTTGATATCCTTTCCCGTGTTCTGGCTGCAGGTTACTCATACATGGTGACTCACCAGGTGGAATTCAATGTCCTCCTGTGTGGCAAGTTTGGTGGTGATGGGGCATTTAATTGGCAGAATAGTGGCAGTGCCTTCCGCCTCCATCCTACTTAAGTCGGCAGCGTGAAGGTCCATGGACAGCTTTCCTGCCCCACTGCCAATTGAGGCCCTCAGTAGCTCTTGCTGGGTGGGACCTTCACCCCTGGGGTACTTGATCTCAGGAAGGTACACAGCTGCCCAGTTAAGTGCCTTGAGTGGAAGTCAATGTAGCAGGTCTTTGCTAAAAGAGGTGACATGGGGCTCTCGCCAGCTCTTCAGTCAGTGGACGAGGCCCCTGTCACCTATCATGTCCTGATCCCACCTCAGCACTGCCCTCTATCATGTGCCTAGTGCCAGAATCTGAGCTGGTGATGTGAGTGCGAGATTGAGTGACAGTATTTCTTTTCAACAATGTCCTCCTCCTCCTCCTAGAATTTACATTTCTGCACCAGTACTTGTCCAATGAAGTGGCAGTTCTTGATTATTTGAAATGATAAAGGCACACAGAGGGAGTTAGGGTGAGGGAAGCCTTAGAAACCAAGAAATGCAGAAGCAACCTGTACCTAGTGACTCAGAAGTGATTTTCGGATGAAAGGAGAAGTGTGTTCTTTGGACGAGGTAGGAACAGGTCACCATCAGGTTCAATGGTTTCAGCCCAACTGTTGGCCACTGCCTTAATCGTGGCAGCATCAGTGATTACCACTAATATCTTTCCATAAGGGTGCAATAGATTGGTGTTGTTGACTATGGGTGTGCCACCTTGTCATGGAAGAGAGAGGGCAGCATGCCAGCGAGTGTGCTGCATGGGGAAAATGTGCAGACTCCACACCAACAGTGACCCAAGCTGAGAATCGAACCTGGGTCCCTGGTGCTATGAGGCAGCAGTGCTAACCACTGTGCCACTGTGTAGCCCTAATATATAGCAGACCTCTTTCTTCCTGTCTACCCAATAGACCAAGAACTCCAGTGCTGCATTAGACAACCTTGGAACATGCGCTCTGTCCTATTATGCCATTTCATATATTTTTTCTTCTCATGAGACTCTTTTTCAATGGGTTCCAGCAGCTGCAGCAGCCATAATACACCTCACCATTAAGAGATGCAGACTGACTAGGTAGTGCAGGCGAACCTTTACAGTGGGATTCTCTGATCCTGCCGCTGTCAATGGAAATTCCCATTGCTGTCACCCCATGCTGGTGGGAAACCCACAGGTGGGTTTGTACTGCTGGCAGGGCCAGAGGATCCTGCCGGTGTGAACATCCAGAGAATTACGGCCCACACAATTAATTGCTAATTCAGTGTAGTTGCAGCCTTTATCTACAAAAAGCCAGAGGCCTGGAGAAAACGACTGTGTGTAGGTGGGTTTTGCAGTGGCCCAGAATCCTCACGAGATATTGAGAATTTTGCACTCCAGAATTCTTCCTGTCCTGCAATCCATCCCTCAGGATGCAGACGATGGAAAGCACACCAAGCAAACAATCAATGAAACGTAAAATCGGAGCGTGATGTTCAAAAACTAAAAGACCAAATCAACCGTGGGCAAGTAGAGGAAGTCATTTCATAGGCTGAGAATGAACTTCGTCTGACATATAGAATGAGCAGTGGAAACCTTGGCAACCATTAATAGAAGAAGCCCCTCACAACTAATGGAAATGGCCACTTTCAACTTTATGTAAATTGCATTGCTTTATTTGGCAAACCACACTGTCTGTTCTGTCAATTCCAACCTGTATAGATGTTATTAAAATGAATCTCCAGGAAAACAAGGCATTCCTGATAATCTGCTGCAATGTCGCCCAACTTCTGGGCTTTATGAAAGGAAAAAAATGGATTGATGATTTAGTCCACACTGCTGTCATCCAGTCATCTTGCCTTATTATACAAATGATCACCGCTCCTGTAAACAAATACATATAGATGATGTGTAACTGTTGAAATGTGCTTCCTTTTTCACTTAACAGAGTTATTTGATTGCCCAGCTGTCAAAATTTCATGTGCTACAGTGTTTGGATCCCATTTTGTTGAAGTTATGCTTGACATGGTCAGAATAGTAGCAAGCTTCAGCGTAATGTCACAGATGACAGGACATGGGACAGCGTTATCAATTCATGTTAAATTAATAATGAAGATCTGTGACAACACTGATTTGGAACTGAGAAACGGAGTTCACAATCTATTGTCCTGTCTTATTATATGAGATAATAGCTCAGGTTAGTAGAATTTATTTATTTGTGTGTCATTGAGGAGGAATTGGAATTTAATAAAATAAATTAACCTATTCACTAAATTAATTAATGAGGTGAGGCAGTGCAGCGGTATTTTTACTGGACTAATAATCCAGAGATCCAGGATAATGCTCTGGGAACCCGGGCTTGAATCCCACCATGGCAGATGGTGAAATTTGAATTCAAGAAAAATCTGGAATTACAAGTCCAATGATGACCATGAAACCATTATTGATTGTTGTAAAAACCCACCTGGTTCACTAATGTCCTTTAGGGAAGGGAATCTGTCATCTTTACCTGGTCTAGCCTACATGTGACTCCAGATCCAGCAATGTGGTTGACTTGTTAACTGCCCTCTGAAATGGTCTAGCAGTTCAAGCGCAATTAGGGATGGGCAATAAATGCTGGACCAACCAGTGACGTCATCCCAGAACAAATTTTTAAAACTGACTGTTTCTTCAGGCTTTTGCAGGCTTTTCCTATTTTTCTTATAAGACTTTGATACTTTTAGTGTTTTGCCATATATGCCCATACCGCTACATCTACTGGTTCCCCCTTATCGACCCGGCTAGTTACAATCACATTTCATGAATTTGTTCTCTACGCTATTACTCTATATGACAATTAAAGTCCCCCATGATTATTGCACTACCACAGAATTGTTACAGTACAGAATGTAGCCATTTGGCCCATTGTGTCTGCACCGGCTCTCCAAACAAGCATCATGACATCGTGTCATTCCCCTGCCTTTTCCCCATGTCCCTGCACAGTGTTTCTATTCAGATAGTCATCTAATTCCCTTTTGAATGCCTCGATTGAACCTGCCTCCAGAACATTTACGGGCAGTGCATTCCAGACCCGAACCACTCGTGTGAAAAAAGTATTTTTTCACATCACATTTGCCTCCTGTTACATTCACCTCTAATTTCCTGATTTGTACACTGCCCAATAATACAACTATAGGTTGTTATTTCTTAGCTCCATCCAAACTGATTCTTCATTCTAAGTTTGTGAGCTAAACTCCCTAAGTATAACCATCCCCATCTCATCCATCTAATCCCTATTTTATCTTTCCCAGAATTTCATGATTAATCCCTCCAGTCAGATTTACATCCCTGACATTGTATCAGCACAGTTCTTACACAGTCACAAATGACAAGCTATATGATTGTGACAAAGGTGAACGCTTCTTCCTCAACCTTCTTGACCTGTTTTTGACACAATTGATCTCACTATTTTCCTCCAACATTGTCCAGCTAGGTTGGGGCCTCTCACTTGGTTCCATTCCTATCAATCTAATTCCAGCTATAGAAAATGTCTTCTCTTCGTATTTCTGCATAGTTACCTCTGGTGTCCCCCAAGGATCCATCTTTGTCCCCCTTCTATTTCTCACTTATATGGACAGAAAACAGCAATTCATGATAACTGGTAGTTTATTCTCTCCCTTATTTCCTGCCAATAGATGAGTGAGTCTATCAGCAGCAAATGTGGGAAAGGAACAGCCTGTGATTGGGGGGACAGCCCCTTACTAAATATTACATTTCACTTACCTACCTTACTGGCATTTTCAACAGTGGTTCCGGGAGGAAAACATTTAAGGATGTTTAAATGCAAAAGTGACTAATTTGAATCATCTAGCCAAGAGTTTTCATTTTTTTATGTTTTTACGTCCAGTGTGTGGGAATAGTGAGTCAGCTAATTAGGCAATTCTTTCTATGAATATATTCTGTAATGCCAGCAGAATGATCCATGGTCTTCATTATAAAGGAGTTTGTTATAAAGTTAATTTAATTATTTCTGCATGTTTTATTTATTTTTAAGTGCCAATTATTGTCAGTTTTGTGCTGTTGGTGACTCATGCCCAGTGGATCGGAATCAAATTTTCACTAAGTTAGCTGCAATGGAGTCAGAGTTTTACAGCACAGGAATAGGCCCTTTGGCCCATCAGGTCTGTGCTGGCCATCAAGCACCTATCTAATCTAGTCCCTTTTTCCAGCACTTGGTCCATAGCCTTGTATGCTACGGCGCTTCAAGTGCTCATCTAAATGCTTCTTAAATGTTGTGAAGGTTCCTGCACCTACCATCCTTTCAAGCAGTGAGTTCCAGATTCCCACCGCCCTCAAATCCCCTCTAAATCTCCTGCTCTTTACCTTAAATCTATGCCCCTGCTTGTTGACCCTTCTAAGTGGGAAAGTTTCTTCCTATCTACTCTATCAATATCCCTCATAATTTTGTACACCTCGATGAACTGAGAATATTTTACATTTGTGAGAGAAATGAGATTATCCCTGACATGCCACTGTCTACATCAACGGGGACGAAGTAGAAAGGGTCGAAAGCTTCAAGTTTTTAGGTGTCCAGATCACCAACAACCTATCCTGGTCCCCCCCCCCATGCCTACACAATAGTTAAGAAATCCTACCAACGCCTCTACTTTCTTAGAAGACTAAGGAAATTTGGCATGTCAGCTACGACTCTCACCAACTTTTACAGATGCACCACAGAAAGCATTCTTTCTGGTTGTATCACAGCTTGGTATGGCTCCTGCTTTGCCCAAGACTGCAAGGAACTACAAAAGGTCATGAATGTAGCCCAATCCATCACACAAACCAGCCTCCCATCCATTAACTCTGTTTACACTTCCCGCTGCTTCGGCAAAGCAGCCAGCATAATTAGGACCCCACACACCCTGGACATTCTTTCTTTTACCTTCTTCCATCGGGAGAAAGATACAAAAGTCTGAGGTGCCGTACCAACCGACTCAAGAACAGCTTCTTCTCTGCTTCTGTCAGACTTTTGAATGGACTTACCTTGCATTAAGTTGATCTTTCTCTACACCCTAGCTATGACTGTAACACTACATTCTGCACTCTCTCGTTTCCTTCTCTATGAACAATATGCTTTGTCTGTATAGCGCGCAAGAAACAATACTTTTCACTGTATGCTAATACATGTGACAATAATAAATCAAATCAAATTGTCACTCTCAATGACTTGCATTAATCCATACCTCTGAATTATAATGACCTTGGCGCAGACCTTAGTATATATTTGCGGTATTAGCGAAAGAATGCTTATTACATTCTTACAAGATTCCATTGCCCACTATTTGAACAGAGGATTTAACTTGTCCAATGTCGATTAGGTAACTAAGAAAAGACAATCTCCTCAGATAGACTAGGCCCTGAGGCTGGAATTGCACTTAAACATGGATTAGAAACTGGCTGTGATTGGGTTCTTCCCCATTTGTTCAGGACCTTTAGCTACTGATCCTCCACTCACCCCCCTCCCTCGCCAATTCCCCCCACCCTCCAATTGTGGCCATCAGGCAACCCACTTGACTACCATTACCATCAGACCAGAGGAAGTAGGAGCAATTGTTGGCCATTCAGCCCATCGAGGCTGAATTAAATGAGATCATGACTGATCTGATATGGTAATCCTCAGCTCCACTTTCCCATCCTATCCCCATGACCCTTGATTTTCTTACTGATTTAAAGTTAAACTTGAGCTGGGGAAGCTTATCTCTTCTGCCCTTTCAGTCACCAGAAGACTGCACCATCTACACAAATGAGCCCTTACCTGCCTCTCCACCTTAAAGCAATGGCAAGTGGAAGTTCTGTGCTGGCACACTTCAATGGTGCAGCCAGATCCATGAGTGCCTCTGGGGGATTTTTTTAACACCATTTATGTTTTGAAAATCTGATGTATAAGGTTTCTAAATTGTGATGCTCAACTTCTTGTACAATCTCCAGTCCCCCGCTTACTTTTTTTAATCATTCGTGGGACATGCTCTTCGCTGGCTGGCCAGCATTTATTGCCCATCCCTAGTTGACCTTGTTCAGAGGGCAGTTGAGAGTCAACCACATTGCTGTGGCTATGGAGTCACATATAGCCTAGGCCAGGTAAGGACTGCAGATTTCTTTCCCTAAAGGACATTAGTGAATCAGATGGGTTTTCCTGACAATTGATAATGGTTTCATGGTCATCAGTAGATTCTTAATTCCAGATTTCTTTTATTGAATTCAAATTCCACCATCTGCCATGGCGGGATATGAACTTGGGCCCCCAGAACATCAGCTGAATTTCTGGATGAATAGTCCAGTGATAATACCACTAGGCCATCGCCTCTCCACTCTGAAAGTTAAGAGATCACAATCATGACTTTCTCTGGCATTGCAACATTGTGAGGCAATCTGATGGGGGGAATGGATTAGCGTCAGTGGTTTGAGTGCAAGTCAGACTGACTTGACAAAGAGTCTTATCCTGTGCTATGTGTCATACGGGGAATGAGTTTGGCGCCTGAACCCGGTTCCTAAATGTGCAGAGGTCCACAGCACAAACTGGCCTACTATAATTCAAAAGCATCAACGTCTTACATTAACTCATTTCTCCTGGGCTGAAGTCCACTTCCCTGATGTTTAACAAAAACAAAACAGAGCTCTAACAAAGGGTCATCTAAACGCAGAACGTTGGCTCTATTTTCTCCCCACAGATGCTGTCAGACCTGCTGAGATTTTCCAGCATTTTCTGTTTTTGTTTCAGATTCCAGCATCTGCAGTATTTTGCTTTTATCTCTGATGTTCATGCCGGTCTCCAACTTTGCCGTTATTTTCGATGGAGAATTCTCTATTATTATTCTCGGTTGGGTTTTCCCCATTCTAATTCTTGGTCTGCTGTTGTAACCTCAGCTTTCTGCCCCACCATTGGGAATTTTTCATTCTTCACTGAACTACCTCTCATTTGCTCCGACTGGTTACCACCCTGTTATGAACTCTGCTCCACCTCAATAGAATCGAACAGGCGGCACGGTGGCACAGTGATTAGCACCGCTGCCTCACAGCGCCAGGGACCTGGGTTCTATTCCTGGCTTGGGTCACTGTAAGAGGTTGGACATTCTCCTTGTGTCTGCGTGGGTTTCCTCCGGGTGCTCCAGTTTCCTCCCACAATCCAAAGATGTTCAGGTTAGGAGGATTGGCCACGCTAAATTGCCCCTTAGTGTCCCAAGATGTGTGGGTTAGATGGGTTAACCGTGGTAAATGTGTGCTGTTAGAGGGATTGGGCGGAAGAGAGGGGCTGGGTAAGATAACCTGTTAGAGAGTCAGTGCAGGCTCGATGGGCCGAATGGCCTCCTTTAAAACAGGCGGCACGGTGGCACAGTGGTTAGCATTGCTGCTCCACTGGCTTCAATTCCGGGCTCAGGTGTCTGTGTGGAGTTTTCCCGTTCTCCCATGTCTGCGTGGGTTTCCTCCGGGCGCCCCGATTTCCTCCCACACTCCAAAGAAGTGCGGGTTAGGTTGATTTGCCATGCAAAATTGCCCCTTATAAAAAACAGGGGTGGCACGGTGGCACACTATTTAGCATTGCTGCCTCACAGCTCCAGGGACCCGGGTTCGATTCCCAGCTTGGATCACTATCTGTGTGGAGTTTGCACATTTCTCCCCATGTCTGCGTGGGTTACCTCTGGGTACACCGGTTTCCTCCCACAGTCCAAAGATGTGCGGGTTAGGTGGATTGGCTATGCTAAATTACCCCTTAGGGGGACTAGGTAGGGTAAATGCATGGGGTTATGGGGAGAGGGCCTGGGATTGTGGTCGGCGCAGACTCGATGAGCCAAATGACCTCTTTCTGCACTGTATGGATTCTATGATTCTATGACTTTTCTCTGCTACCTTTTGCCCACTTGCCATAGATGAAGATTTTTTTTATTGGAGGAAAGTAGTCAATGCTTCACTTTGCACGTGGTTCATGCTTTTCTTTGCCTGGCGGCATTCAATACTGACACTGGAAATCAAAAATGTGAAACATTGATCTTTCTCATTCTAAGTCCAAAAAAAGTAAATCATTTCATTGTTCCTTTATCCTGCACTCTGGATATAACACAGATCTGTAACATTATTGATCCATGGCAAGAAAGAAATCATACTGTCAATACATACTCAGGTTAATGGAATCCTGAAATGGTTTTAATCAGATGTGTCTCCCTTCTGACCAGTGTACCTTAATGTGTGACATTTTTATCCTAATTTATTCAAGGTTTTCTTGAGTGGCAAATTAGAGTTCTGCATTTCTGCTGTAAATTAAACACAACTCCCACACACTTGTTTTAATAAGCCATGCTTTAGACCAATAAAAGCGATGTTATTTTGTTTGTTAAATACAACACTAGGAATTCTAATTTATCTGATGCCTGTAGTTTTCTGACAGTCCTTGTAGAAGTTTATCTGAAAGCTGTTGAATTGTATTCCCAGTATTAAACAAATTGATGTTTTTAATATTAACAGATCTAATTGTGGGAAAAATATTGCTTTGCTTCAGACAGATACACTTGGCTCAGAAACTGTGACCTGTGAATTCGATCATACCCAAAAGCAGCCGCAATGGGAGTGGGTAACACATCGGCCCAAATCTTCTGACCGTCAGATTGTCAGGTCCCGCATGCATGCCAGGACCCCATGAACCTCGGTGGGAGGCTGTTGTGAAATTGCAACTTATAATTCCCCTTCTTCCTGGGATCCTCTGCAAATGCTGCTCAGAGTGAATTAGAATCAGAGACTTGGGACAGTTCTGTAATACTTTTTTTAAATTCGTTCATGGGATGTGGGTGTTGCTGGCTGGGCCAGCATTTAGTGCCCATCCCTGAGAGCATTTTAAGAGTCAACCTCATTGCTGTGGCTCTGGGGTCACATGTAGACCAGACCAGGTAAGGGCAGCAGATTTCCTTCCCCAGAGGACCAGATGGATGTTTATGACAATCGACAATGGTTTCATGGTCATCATTAGACTTTTAATTCCAGATTTTATTGAATTCAAATTTCAAATTTTCCATGGTGGGATTTGAACCCGAGTCCCCAGAGCGTTCGTTACCCTGGGTCTCTGGATTACTAGTTCAGCGACAATACCATTACGCCACCACCTTCCCATTTACCTGGGTGGTTACCCAGGAAATGTTAGATAGCTTAAAACCTAGCCTAATACCTGGATAACTACACAATTGACTCCCAATCGCACATCCCCCCCACCCCCCACCGTTTCCTCATCACTCGACGCGAACCAACTACACCCTGACCACCCAACTACCCGTCTGACCCAAACTGACAACAAAGACCAACCCTTCCTTCCCAACTCACCATCTACCACCTCACCCAGATACCCACCTTAGTCACCAACGACCTCAACCAGTTACTTACCCATCCAGCCACCCAGCCATTCAATAACATTTAAACTTACCACATGGCAGTTAGTGCTACAAAAATGGGGTGCGTCCTGTTTTATCCAACTCTACTTCACTTAAGTGGAGATTCCCAATGGGTGCTGTGCTGTGCATTTCTGTGGAAGCCAGGCTCAGAAGGTCCTGGTAGAAACGCGCAGCAACGTTGGGTCGGGGGAATTTGTATTTGTGGGTGGGAGGGAACATTTAGGTTTGGTGACCTGCTGTCAAAGCTCTGGCAGCTGGAAACACTGATGTTGATGCCTCTACTGCTTTACATTTCTCCTCTTCCTGTACCTGTGTGGGGATCTTGTAGTGAGGCATTATGGGTGGAACTCAGGAATAAGAAGGGTGAAATCACAATGTTGAGAGTGTATTATAAACCTCCTTTCACCTTCAAACTTAGCATAGAATTCAATGGTATTATGATCACTATTGTTCAGTGAATCTTTTATTATGACATATTAATTAGTCCTACTTCATGACACAATACTATAACCAAGATAACTTTATCTCTTGTCAGTTTCACTGCATACTGCTCCAAGAAACTTTCACAAAAACATTCTACAAACTCATCTCCTCGACCACTCCTGCTAATTTGATCGACCCAGTCTATCTGAAGATTAAAGTCCTCCAAGATGGTTACACTGTTTTGTGTAAGCTTCAATTACTTCTTGCTTAATGGTCTATAAAATAGAGTAACTACTGTTGTTGGGAGGCCTATAAATTATCCCCACCGGTGTTTTCTGACTCTTCCTATTCTTAATTTCCACACACACTGATTTAATTTCATTGATTTTTCATCAATGTCCTTTACTACCACAGCTATCCGCCCACCACCGACCTCCCCCACCCCCCCACCCCCCGCCCACCCACCCCCACCTCCTTTACAATTCTGTCTGTCTTTCCAAAACATTGTGTACTCTGGAGTATTTATTTTCTGACCTTGATCACCTTGTAATCATGTCTCTGTAATAGCGATTAGATCTAAATCAATTTACCTCTTCTTATGCCATCAGCTCATCCATCTTATTGCAGATGCTGTGTGCATTCAGGTGAAGAACTTTTACTTCTATCCCCTACAATCACTTTATTTGCTGATGTGCAATTTTTTGTTGAATTCTGTCCCTTTCTGTCCCATTCTGCTTGTCTTTACCCACACCGCTATTGTAATAACTTCAACAAGGTCCATGAAGTTGGCCTCTTGGAGTATGAGCTCCCTGATTGAGACCACAATTGCCTGCCCAACCAAGGAGCCTCACCTGTATATAAATACTGACACACCAGATTCTGAATTTGTACCTGAAGCACTCTTAGGAGTGGAACAGTTTGCAAATAAAGGGAATCTGGTGAAGGCACGCTGGCCTTTGAGGAGTTATTTCAGCTATATTGTTCCAATTTCTCGACCTTTCTCTTTGGATTTCTAAATCTCCCTTCTACTAGAATGGAATCAGGAGGCTGAATGGCCTGTACTCTTCCTATGAAAGAAGACAACTCCACCTGAGCAGCATTTCCTCACTACTGTGTCAGCCTAAATAATGCGATTAAATCTCTGGAGTGAGGCTTGACCTCACACCGTTCTGACTCAGACGTGAGTGCGCCGCCACTGAGTCATGGCTAACATTATACGTGTCCAGCTGCACATTTCCTGTCTGTCTTGTCCACCCAAAGCTATGGGAAAATAGTGTCTCTCCTCACCATCAATGATTTTCCACTGCTGGAGATGTGGGCCAGGATTTTATAGCGTCGCCACTTCTTGTCTTCCTCTGGCGGATGTGGCAGGCCATTTAACTTGCCGTTTACTTTGGTGGGACCGTTACATCCCGTTGGGCGGGAAGGGTGGTTAAGACCCTGGCCACAATTTACCTACTTAAATACTTTAAACTTGCCGCTGATGATATTCCTGTGTGTTTATACTCTTGAAATATGAAACAGTGCCATGATTTTGGGAGGAAAAGATGTCTGAGTCAACAGTGAAGATGTAATGGATGTGGCGTGAATTCATTTGGCTGCAGCCTTTCACAGCTGGGAACACAATAGCAGCAGTGTTAAAGGACAACAGGAAATTGTTTCACTGGGATTTTACCGGGTTTTTTGGATCATGATCACTATGCCTAATTTTTTAATAAACAAGGTCTGTACTAGACAGTTATTTTCAGCATCCAATCTATTAACAGAATCCACTCAAGTGGTGGTAAGTTATAACTACTTGAGTGGTTGCCCAGTGGAAAATGGTTACAGGCCAGGTAAACCCAGTGGAAAATTCCTACCTGAGTACCTTCTAAGAACAAAACACAGGATTCCTACCTGTGTCAGCCCACTTGAGTCTCAGGAGCTTCAATATGATGTTGGGGGCCCTGGTATTTTCCCTCATTGAACCTTGCATTCATGGTAGCATTGCCACATTTGAACAAAGAGGCTTGAGATACACTCTGGAAAGTCCTGCCTGAAAGTATGGAAAATTCAATCATTTTCAAAGGAAAATTGGATAAGTATTTCTAAAATCTTTGCAGGTCTATGGGGGGAAAACAGCAGAAAGAGATAAAATACTGCAGATGCCGGAATCTGAAATGAAAACAGAAAATGCTGGATAAGCTCAGTAGGTCTGACAGCATCTGTGGAGAGAGAATAGAGCCAATGTTTCGAGTCAGGATAACCCTTCGTCAGAACAAAAAGAGACTAACTGGACAGCTGGCAGAGGCATGATGGGCTGAAAGGCCTCCTTTCTGTATCACACCACGAGTGAACAGCTGAGAATTTTCAGTTATCTTTCTTTAAAAGTTTTTCCTTTTTTCAAGTCTGAATGAATCATGGTCCGTGGGATTGGCGGAGGGGCGCGGGGTTGGGGTGGAGTCGGGGGGGAGGTAGCGGAACTGCTTACAAGCGATGAACCAATTCCATGCGTAGATGGGATGTGGCACGCCAGAAATAACCTCCCGATTCTGTCACTGAGTTGCTTTTCTCTCTGGTTAATTCAGGGTCACTAGTGATTCAAACGACTTATTTTCAAAAAGGAAAAGCAAAACTGGGTCGTATTACATTTGAAGAGATTAGATTGCAGCCTTCAAGTTCCTCCAGGGCACCTTTTCTGCAATATACGCAGTTTATATTTTGTAATATACTTTTGCACAATTTTGTGCTTTGTATGTGGGCAGGGTGAAATGCTGCTGCCAGTTCGCTCCACCTTCCTGGTGCAATATCTTAACCTGAGTCTTGAATAACTGATTGACATTGCTGGAAGTTTCCATTTATTGCTGAGGAATCCAATGATCGGTAACTAGTTTTTCACATTTTGGGGACAAAATTTGAAGGCCTTTGGTAATGGATGTGGCATCGTGAAGCAGGATTAACCCACACCCACTGCTTCCAGTGCAGGAGAGTGCACACATTTCTTTAATGATAATAGCATGCTGTCTATCTTCAAATACACACCTCAGCAGGAGCCCCAACAAAGGAGATTGTCATCGACTTCAGGACGCGTAGAGGAGAACATGCCCCTGTCTACATCAATGGGGATGAAGTAGAAAGGGTCGAGAGCTTCAGGTTTTTAGGTGTCCAGATCACAACAACCTGTCCTGGTCCCCCCCCCCCCCCCCCCCCCCCCCCCCCCATGCCAAGACTATAGTTAAGAAAGCCCACCAATGCCTCTACTTTCTCAGAAAACTAAGGAAATTTGGCATGTTAGCTACAACTCTCACCAACTTTTACAGATGCACCAGAGAAAACATTCTGTCTGGCTCCTGCTCTGCCCAAGGCCGCAAGAAACTACAAAAGGTCGTGAATGTAGCCCAATCCATCACATAAAGCAGTCTTCCATCCATTGACTCTGTCTACACTTCCTGCTGCCTCAGAAAAGCAGCCAGCATAATTAAGGACCCCACGCACCCTGAACATTCTCTCTTCCGCCTTCTTCCATCGGGAAAAAGATACAAAAGTCTGAGGTTACATACCAACCGACTCAAGAACAGCTTCTTCCCTGCTGCCATCAGACTTTTGAATGGACCTACCTCGCATTAAGTTGATCTTTCTTTACACCCGAGCTATGACTGTAACATTACATTCTGCACTCTCTCGTTTCCTTCCCTATGAACAGTATGCTCTGTCTGTATAGCACGCAAGAAACAATACTTTTCACTGTACGCTAATACATATGACAATAATAAATCAAATCAAAACAAAATCAAAAAGTTTGTATGAGTTTACCACAAGTTCAAGCTGCCCTGCATTTGCTAAATCCAGCCGACATCTCTCAAGAGAAATGCAACCTAATTGCAACAGGTGCTGGGAGGGACTGGGATGGAGTGTCTGACCTGGAGGGAGACTCAGTAGGTGAACCAGGGTAGAGAGCATATTACACGATTCTCTGGCTCGGCACTGAAAGCACTGGTGAAGGAGACTGACAGGAAAAGATGGTCCTTTAGCCACAATGGGCATGGAGGTCCGCAGAAAAACTCACAGAGACAGTAGAAGCAGATACCATCACTGACTCTGCATCTACCTCACAGGCAGAAGAAATTTAACAATCTCACACAGGTGGTCAAAGTCAATGGATTTATTCTCAAAAGCCATATGCTTATAACTGAACCTCCAGCCTCACACACTGCTCAATCCATCACACTCCCTTCACACACCTAACAACAATGTCTATCAATCACGATTTGATAGATAGATAGATACCCTACAGTGCAGAAAGAGGCCCTTCGGCCCATCGAGTCTGCACCGACCACAATCCCACCCAGGCCCTATCCCCATATCCCACCCACTAATCCCTCTAACCTAGACATCTCAGGACTCGAAGGGGCAATTTTAGCATGGCCAATCAACCTAACCTGCACATCTTTGGACGGTGGGAGGAAACCGGAGCACCCGGAGGAAACCCACGCAGACACGAGGAGAATGTGCAAACTCCACACAGACCGTGACCCAAGCCAGGAATCGAACCCAGGTCCCTGGAGCTGTGAAGCAGCAGTGCTAACCACTGTGCTACCGTGTCGCCCACACACTTACATCTTCACCTCTCCCTCACAGCCCCACCCACTTCGCACTCCTTGCAAGCCCCACACACACAACTCACAGTTTGCACACACTCCCACCTTTTCAACAAATAAGCCACATCACCCAAACACACTGGGGTGAATTTTAACGTCTCGCCCACCACAGGAATCGGAGCAGGTGAGGGGCGGACCATGGAAAAGTCCGTTGATCTCAGGGCGGGATTTTCCGAGCAAGGCCGGAAAATTGTACCAGACTCACTGGTGCATTTCCTCTCTCTTGCGGGATGAGGTGACACGGAACTGGAAGCAGCAGGAGTGAAGCAGTGAGATCCAGGCAAGGCTCACCATGAGGAGGAGACAGTACTCACCATCATTGGAGCCACCATGATAGAGGTTGTGACCAGTGGCAAGGCCAAGACCAACGAAGGTGACAGTATCCTCACACTTAATCTTCTTTCCCACATCCCACAATCTCTGCTGATTTACAAATTGCAGGTGGTGCACGCACGTGCCTCTTGCTTTTTCCCTCTCCTGTCACTGTAACTCGACTGTGACACCTTTCTCCTGTCAGATACTCAAGAGCTACAACCGGATCAGATGGCGGTACAAGACCAAAAAGCGAAAGAAGACTATCGGACTGATAATGAAGAAATACCATCACTCACTGGCACTCTCAGCTGCCAGCTCAGATTCTGATTCTGCATCTACCTCAGAGGCAAGGTCTGCATGTGGTGAGATACTAGGCAGGTCCAGCAGGCTCGCTGGAACACAGTGTTACAGATACGTTCTCCCACAGAGGACTCAGATGAGGACTTTGATAAGGAGCCAGTCAGAAAAGGCTGATGGGGATGTATCTTACAGAAATGCTTGGTGCATCGGCAGTCTTGCCTGAAAATCAGTGCTGACAGTCCAAGAGCATTGTAGAATCCAGAATCAACTTTACACTTGGTTTTACACAGAGCTTGCGGCCCATTCCATCCGACATGGAAGTGGTGATCAACACCATGAAAAAACTTGCAGACCCAACCGTGCTGAGATCCAATGGCCAAAGTCTTAGCTTCCATTGCTGGACTAGCAGGGATCACCCAAGTGTCTGAATGCTCAGTGGAAGCTCTGATTGAAGTCAGCCAAGCTCATTTTATTGCACATAAGTATAGCTTTGTGCCGCTTAGACTCCCGGCAACGTGACTGCAGACACGAGCACTGATAGAAGCTTCCACAATCTCACAGCCACCCAGCAAGCTGTTCTCCAGCAGATTACTGGCATTGCTCAAGCAAACCTATTCTCTCAGGATGACAATATTCATCCCCCCCACCAGTGCCACTCTGCCACTGCCCTTGCTGTTGGTTGCCAACAAGCCAGCCCAGACTGCTGCCACCAGTATCAAAATGGTACAGTTCACAGCTGAGATTTCTAGAGTAGAGATTCTCAAAGGTGCCCTGCAAGGCAATCTGCAGTCTCCTGCACTGAAAGTTAGCAGCCATACTGCATCACTGAGGTAGTACTGTACAGGAGCACTAGGCCAGGCAAAAGCACATAGAGGACAGGTGCTAAGCGAGTGCACAAGACTTGTAGGATCATAGGATCACTAGAGGCATTAAGCCCATTGAGCCTGCACCGACAACAATCCCACCCAGGCCCTATCTCCGTAACCACACGCATTTACCTCGCTAGTCACCCTGACACTAATGGCTAATGCACCTAACCAGTACGTCTTTCGGGCTGAGGGAGGAAATCGGAGCACCCAGGGAAACCCATGCAGACACGAGGAGAACATGCAAACTCCACACAGGCAGTGACCCAAGCCGGGAATCAAACCCCTGTCCCTGGTGCTGTGAGGCAGCACTGCTAAGAGACGTTATGGAGGGAAATTCTCAAGAAAAAAAGAGGAAGGAAGCTTTGGATATTTTGAAAACTGAAGGAAGCTACTGACAAGTGAAAAGACAGGCAGAGGATGGAGAGATATGGAAAGACTACTATAAGCCAAGGACCAGCCTTCGGGCAGAGCACATTACTATTGTTCACTTGTACAAAGGAAAAGGACAAATCTCTGTGAGTGACAACCACAGAGGAATCTGGCTGATTGCGATAACTGGAGAATTCTGGCAAAAAGTTCTGCTCAACAGACTGGTGAGCCGCATAGTCGAACATGGTCAAAATGTGTGCAAAAGCGCTAGTAACATGATCTTCATCCTTCTGCAAGGACAAAACAAATGCTGAGAACAACAGCTGGGGCTCTCCTGTACCTTTGTTGACCTGACAAAGCCTTTGATACAGTAAAAAGATAGGTCTTGTGGAAAGTCCCAGCCAAACTTGGATGTCCTGATGGAGCTGTAGACTTAACACAGCAGTTTCGTGGTGAGATGACAGCCAGTCACTGACTGTGGTGAATACACTGACTCATTTTACAGAGTAAGTGGTACAAAGCAAGGGTATGTCAAAGTTCCTGTGCTTTTCAGTATATTCTTTACTGCAAGGCTTTCTTGAGCATTTGATGGAAATGTTGATGGAATACACATCTAATTCCAATGACAATATTCTCCTGGAGGCATGTCCCAAGACGTTACGCTCTGAATGGGCCTGCCCTGCCAGCAACCTCGGCAAAAGGACATCCCAGTCAAAAAATAAATAAATTGGAACCTCCCCTCTGACACAGGACGCCCGACTACGACTCTCACAACTTTTACTGATGCACCATAGAAAGTATTGTTTCTGGTTGTATCACAGCTTGGTATGGTTCCTGCTCTGTCCAAGACTGCAAGAAACTACAAAAGGTCGCGAATGTAGCCCAATCCATCACGCGAACCAGTCTCCCATCCATTGAATCCGTCTCCACTTCCCATTGCCTCAGAAAAGCAGCCAGCATAATCAAGGACCCCACACACCCCGGACACACTCAATTCCACCTTCTTCTGTCGGGAAAAAGGTACAAAAGTCTGAGGACGCATACCAAATGACTCAAGAACAGCTTCTTCCCTGCTGTCAGCAGACTTTTGAATGGACCTACCTTATATTGAGTTGATCTTTCTCTACATTCTAGTTATGACTATAACACTATATTCTGCACTCTCTCCTTCCCTTCTCTATGAACAGTATGCTTTGTCTGTATGGTGCGCAAGAAACAATACTTTTCACTGTATCCCAATACATCTCATAAAATATATAAATCAAGTCAAATCAGAGCATCTTGAGGGGCTGAATGGCCTACTCCTGCTCCTATGTTTCAATGACACCTCCCACTGCTGGCAAAATAGAAGTGTGAAGAAGGCCTTAAATGGCCGTTAATTGGCCACTTAGCTGTCTTAGCTGTCTAAGACATGTTTCACACAATAATGCCCCCTCTCCATTCATCAATACTGGTAAATTTACTGAACCAAATAACAGAAAACTACTTTCCACAGACTGAGCATCAGAACTGAATTTCATTGTTATATGCATTTGATAAATGTCAGTCTAACTTTGCTTTGCGCCTACTTGTTCTGCACCTTATTGTCCGCCTTCATTTATGCAATATATTTTAGAAAAATTCAAAGATTTATGTGACATGGAGGTGGAGAAAAAGAATAGAATGAAAATGATGAAACTAAGTCATAATACAAAGTCTTAAAATGCGACCACAAAAGATTCAGTTTGTTTAGCGAGAGTTGGTTTCCTAAGCAACAGTCAAAGGCACATACAATACCGCATTGACCTTTGAGGATGGATTGCTTCTTTCAGTTTGTCTTTGAGCAAAAACATTTTCCATTAAATCACCTGCTTTCAAATTACATTCAAACATCTCACGCTGAAAACTATAATATTAAAGATTGAGATTATTAACAGGCCTTAGCTAGATGTCAGTTTAATTACTACATATTATTTACGGCATAGGAACATGGCATTTAGCCTAGTTGGACCATATCAGCCTTTATGCTGCACGAGTTCCCTTGCACTCCTCTTTTAACTCCATCAACATAACCTTCTATTGCGTTCTCTCTCCATGTGCTTAACTAGTTTCCTTTTAAATACATTCAAGCTATTATGTGGAAATTGCAACCACAATGGATATTTAAAGATAATCATCGAATCTATGATCTATGATTTTATGATTATCTTTAAATATTCATTGTGGTTGCAAGTGAGGGAGGCAATGGCCTAATGGTATTGTCGCTACGCTATTAATCCAGAAACTCAGCTAATGTTCTGGGTTCGAATCCCGCCACGGCAGATGGTGGAATTTGAATTCAATAAAAATATCTGGAATTAAGAATCCATTGATGACCATGAAACCATTGCCGATTGTCGGAAAAACCCAACTGGTTCACTTATGTCCTTTCGGGAAGGAAATCTGCCGTCCCTACCTGGTCTGGTCTACATGTGACTGCAGAGCCACAGCAATGTGGTTGACTCTCCACTGTCCTTTGAAATGGCCTAACAAGCCACTCAGTTGTCACCGCCACCTTCTCAAAGGCAACTAGGGATGGCAATAAATGCTGGCCAGCCAGCGATTGCCACGTCCCACGAATGAATAAAAAAAAGTTCCACATTCCAACCAATTTCTGGATAAATACATCTCCCCTGAATTCTCCGTTAAATTTACCAATGATTATCTCATTTTTTGTGCGTAGTTCTGGTTTGGCACACACATCTTCTCTATAACTACTCTATCAAACCAGTTCATGCTTCTAAAACCCTCTATCGTGGCAACCTGTCCCAGTTCAATCTTTCAACTCATTCGATCTTTCCTGGTAGGTACACGCTCTCCAGTTTTGGTATAATTTTCGTAAATTCTTTTTGCATCTTCTTCAGTACCTCTATATTCTTTTTACAATATTGTGACTGGTGTACATAGGACCTCTGGTCTCATCAAGATTCTATACATGATCAACATAACTTTTCTGTATTTCAATTCTATCCCACTGGAAATGGACCTCAGTGCTTTGTTTGTTTTTTGGTCATATTACCTTTTTTGTTAATTTTAGTGATTTGAATATCTGTGAACCCTGGATCTTTCTGTTCCTCTACCCCATTTAGGCACTTAATTTCTGAGGAGTGTGTGGCCTCTTTATTTCTTTGACCAAAACATACTACCTCATACCCATCCATATTGAAGTTGAGTTACATGCTCATTTTGCAAGATTACAAATATTTTCTGTACTTGGTCGCAGTCCTTTTCTATTAACTGTACCCCAATTTGGTCATCTGCAAATTTTGAAATTGTATTCCTCATTCCCAAATCTATATTATTCATATAAATTGTCAATAGTACTGTTCCCAACACCAATCCTTGCAGAATGCCACTTCCACCATTTTGCCAATATAAGCAAGTACCTTTCTTACTTACTCTGTTTCCTATTTTGTAGCCAGCTTGCTATATTCCTGCTAATTGTCCCCTGATTGTCCCCTGATTCCACTGGCATTAGTTATGGCTCTACCTTATGTATCCTTTCAATTATTTCATCAATTTATCAAATAAGGCTGGCCCCTTTTAGAATCCACTGACCACTCTGTTATTTTTCCATTTTCTACATTTTTTTCTCTGCTATAGACTAGAGGGGGGAGTTTAGTTTAAACAGCACTAATTTTTCCTCTTCTTCATAGCATCTTCACTTTTGACAGAGCATAGGCCATGGACAAATCCTCTCCATCCAATCCTGTTTAGGGCCAAACTCTACAGTTGTTGCCATGTATAGCCCTTGGCTCTCATCTCCTTTTCTGTATCCGCCCGCCATGTGTTTTTGGTCTGCCTTGCTTTCTCTTTCCTTGCGGGTTCCATGTAAGAGCTTGTTGTGCAATGTTCAATGGCTTCCTCAAAGTATGGTCTATCCAATTCCACTTTCACCTTTTGATTTGGAGGATCATTGGATCTTGTTTTGTCTCCTCCCGTAACTGAATATTATTGATGGTATTTGACTAATGTATCCTAAGGATCGGCATGTTGGTGAAGGATTGGATTATCATCAACATTGTTTTGATGGTCCTCCATGTTTTAGAGCCACAAAGAAGAACAGACTTTATGTCAGAGTTGCAGATCTTTAGTTCTGTGGCTAGGTGATCTTTCTTGATTTCCAGATGTTGGAGAGCATGATGAATGCTGCTCTAGCCTTCCCAATTCCAATCTTTACATTCTCATCTGTCCCACCAGTAGTACTTACACCACTACCCAGAGAAGTAAAGAATATTATTTCATCCAGCATGTGTTCCTTATCTTAATGGATTTGTTGTTTCTGGTGGTAATCCACATTTATTTTGTTTTCTCTATAGTGATGTTCAGGCCAACTTTGGCTGATAGTTGCGTCAAGTGACAGGTTTTATCTTGCATCTGTATGTGGTTGTGTGATAATAGTCATCAAGTCTAAACCTTCCAGCTGGTCCGAGAGGGTCTGTTGTATGCCATTTCTTCTGTCTGATGTTGTTTGTCTCAAAATCCAATCAATTGTGGGCAAAAACAGGAATGGTGACATCAAATAGTCCTGTACACACCAGTGTATATGTTGAATTTATCAGAGAGGCTCCTCTATGCAAAACTCAACAACTCATTCCATCATGGGTATTCTTCACGAGGGAGATTATTTTCCCTGTCGTGCCATAGCTCCCCTTCAACTTCCCCAGAGTGTTTTGGTCAATGCTGTCAAATACCTTCTTGTAGTCTACTAAATTAATGCGGATGGATGAGCTCCGTTCTAATGCTTGTCCAATTATAATCCATAGGAGTTGCTTCCTGATACACATAAGGTCTTCCTTGGTGAAATCCTGCCTGGTTGTCCCTCAAAATGTCTTCTACTGCCCCTTTCATTCTACCCAGTATGATGCGGTTCAGCCTGGAAAATGGCTGTACTGCATCTCCCATCACCAGCCATCCGTAAATAGAAAAGTATTTTGATTTGTTTCCCTCCTTATATGGGGCATTTTGCCAACCCTTCGGTTTTTGTGCAGTCCAAGTTTCTATTAATAACCCCACAGCAAACTCAAGATAGGATGAACTCATAGGGTTAGATTATTTGCAGATCCAGGTAGTGTTTAAATCAGTTGAGCATTTCAGCCTCAACTGCCCACTTAGACAGTGAGTTCAAGACACCCACCACTCTCTGGGTGAAAATGTTTTGCCTCCTTTCCCCTCTAGTTCTTCAAAGAGTCATCTTAAATCTATGCCCCCTGATAATTGACTTCTCAGCTAGGGGAAAGCACAATCAACTTGATCACAAGCTCAAGCCGGAGTGTAAAACAATTCAAAAGTCAGCGTTTGAAGTACCAATTTCTCAGAAAGAAACAGGATCTTCTTTGACCCAAACCAAACAGTCCAAGACCCAACTCTATACCAAAGCCTGTAAGGAGATCAGGACGTAAACCAATGACCAAACTTCATTTGTAGATGTTGTTCAAAAAAGAACCAGCTGTAATTATGCCAAGTCTGCATATCTTTTTTTTCATTCATTCGTGGGACATGGGTGTCGCTGGCTGGCCAGAATTTATTGCCCATCCCTAGTTGCCCTTGAGAAGGTGCTGTTGAGCTGCCTTCTTGAATCGCTGCTGTCCATGTTCTGTGGATTGACCCACAATGCAGTTAGGGAGGGAATTCCAGGATTTTGACCCAGCGACTGCGAAGGAACGGTGATATATTTCCAAGTCAGGATGGTGAGTGGCTTGGAGGGGAACTTGCAGGTGATGGTGTTCCCATTTATCTGCTGTCCTTGTCCTTCTAGATGGAAGTAGTCGTGGGTTGGGAAGGTGCTGTCTATGGATCGTTGGTCAATTGCTGCAGTGCATCTTGTAATGTTCACTAATGTCCTTTAGGGAAGGAAATCTGCCGTCCTTACCTGGTCTGGCCTACATGTGACTCCAGAGCCACAGAAATGTGGTTGACTCTTGACTACCTCTGAAATGGCCAAGCAAGCCACTCAGTTGTAAACAATCACTACAAAGTCTCAACAAAGAAATCAAACTGGACGGACCACCTGGCATTGACCTAGGCATCGGAAAAGACAACGGCAAAACAAACAATGCTGTTGACCCTGCAAAGTCATCCTTACTAACACCTGGGGGCTAGTGGTGTCATCTAGAAGTTCTGCAATTAGTGAAAGAGGAAATCAGTTCTTGAAGAGAAACAAAACTACTTTTCTTTTAAAAAGGGGAAGCAGCGTAATCCATTCATATATTATGAGCATGCGCAATGCGTAATGGCATAATAAAACTTGTCAACTGGTCATCTTTACTCGATATGTGGCAAATATCTCTTAAGATAGGTTACTCAAAATTACTCTTAAGAGATGCTCATGATGTAATTGAACTAACTGAGAACACTTCTGCAATCAGAGGGTGACTGAAAGTTAATCAAAATCTTCCATCTTCTGGCAGAGTGGTTTGCAATAAATATCATTAGACAGTGTGATTTTATTATTTTGCTGTAATAAATGACACCAAGTCAATACTTCCTTCCTCCTGCCTACAAGAGACAATGAATAAAACAATGTAAGTAGAGAAAGAGGGTGAGCAGGGGAGAAAGAGAGAGAAGAGAGTGAGAGGGAAGTGAAACATTGAGAATATCATCATGAGAGGATAAGATTGCTGTTTGGGATTATTTCTTCATGATGTGCTTGCAAATGAAAATCGACGTACGCAAGAATGCAGTTTGACACATCTTTGTCAGTGAGGCGAAGGTAAACAAGTGAGGAGGATTCACACAAAGAACTGAAATGGCCGCAATAAATATTCTGGTCTAAAATATTGATATCCTGCAGCTGGTTTTGAAGTGATTGGTTCCATTATCAAGAGGCAGGCAAAGTGAAGCTTGCCCGACTGAAGGAAGAAATTGAAGGGAGGCCCAAACATTTTTGTGTTTGCGCCATCCTTTTTATTGTGCTACCACTTCAGTCGTGCACCTTGCAGTGGTGGTTGGGGAGAAAGAATAAAAGTGAGGTCTAATACAGGCTCATCATTTGACGTACTTAGGTATGAAAACCTCAAGAATAGTTAATCATTTGACCTTTTTTTTGATAAGAACAATTGTGCAAAGTGTAGATTTTATTCCTAAGGGTTTTAATGTTTCCTCAAAGAGGCATGATTTTATAAATCCTGGGATAAGTCATTTCCATGCCTCTGTAAGTATTTGGCATAAGTGATATTGAACCTGTGGTTGATATCGAACTTGTGATATTATCCAGTCTCTGCTGGGAGACTGCAGGGAAGGAATTTGTGTTGTCTTCCCATCCAAGCTGAATGTTGGAGTCGAGGCGATGATCCAAACGGAGGATGAAAGCCTTTCACTGAGTTTAAAGGTTATAGACCAGATCTTGGAGTTATCACTGCTGTATTCCCTGGAGGCCGTGGTCTCATTCTTAGAGCAAAAAGCTTCCATCAGGGATGGGTTTCTAAATAAGAACAAATTGTAGATGTGGGACATTAGAATCTGCTCAGCACTGATTGACTTTTATTCATTGTTATGCCCTTTGATGCGCGATATAACACACGAGAGGCGTGATGTACTCAGGAAATAAAGGCTTTTATTGCCAACAATAACAGAGCTACCATATACAGTACACGATCCCAGACTAAAGGGTCACCAGGCAGAGCAGTGACCTTTATACCTCTCCCAGGAGGCGGAGCCGACTGGGGTGTACCATAACAACTATATTAACAGGTAGAACAGCCCAACCCTAACCCCAACAGTAACATATATACAGACTCATAGTACTGGGCAGACCATGGCTCAGCACTACCTAGTGGGAACCAACAATGGTTCACCACACCCTTCACAGAAAGTGAGCGACTGACTTCGATTAATATGAAATGAAGCATTATGGTGACATAGTAAGGGTAATTCAACGGACAGCGTCTTGCAGTTATTGATTAATTATAGACAAGGTTCGGGACTCGAAGCATTGTGTGGAGGCTGATGGGATGGCAGGCATTGGCAGAATATTGCCGTTTAGTGAGTCAGTGTGATATGCTGCATGTATGATGGTGACGTTGCATCCATGAAGGTGAAGAAAAGAGCTTTGATTTGGTTTGATTTATTATTGTCACATGTATTAGCATACGGTGAAAAGTATTGTTTCTTACACACTATACAGATAAAGCATACCATTCATAGAGAAGGAAACAAGAGATTGCAGAGTGTAGTGTTACAATCATAGCTAGGGTGTAGAGAAAGATCAACTTAATGCAAGGTAGGTCCATTCTAAAGTCTGATGGCAGCCGGAAAGAAGCTGTTCTTGTGTCGGTTGGTGCTTCCGCAGAATTATGAACAATATATGTGGGATGGTTTACAGTCTTCAGAACACTCATCAACCTTATTAACACCCATGAAGAAAGTGTAAATAATTCTTGTCAAATCTACCATTCTTTTGCATAGAAGATTCAAGATTCTAAGAGTGAAAAAATTGTGAACTATGATGTTAATATGATTATACTATTTTAAAGACAATATGCTATTTTTTAATGATTAGTTTTAACTCCTTTTTCAGTGCCTCTAAAAAGAAAGGCATGCATTCATATAGTGCCTCTCATGACCTCAGAACATCCCAAAGTGCTTAACAGCCAAAAAAGTACTTTTAAGGAGTAGTCACTGTCCTGTAGGAAACACGGGACCCAGTTCATGCAAAGCAACCTCCCACACACAGCAATGTGATAATGGTCAGAGAGTCTGCTTTTTAGTAATAAAAACAGCAAATGCTGGAAAAACTCAACAGGTTTGGTAGCATCTGTGGAGAGAGAAAATAAAACTAACGTTATGATTCTGGATGACTCTTCTTCAGAGCTAAAGAGGGGAAGAAATACAATATAAGAGGGGATGGAGCAAGTGGAGTAGAGTTGAAGGTCAATGATTGGTGGGTGCTAGGAGAGATTGCAACAAAGTTGTGTAGGTCACAAGACAGAGGAAGCTTTTATTTTGCTTTTAGTAATGTTGTTTGTAGAATGAATATTGAAGTATAAAGGTCCGGCACATGTATGGCTTTTGTGGGACTGAGCACAGTTCAGCTCACACAATAATATAAGAAAGAGCACATGTCCAGCACCCAGTGTCAATCAAGTGTTGGATAGAGCCTTGTGTACCAGCAAGCATGGAGATGGCAACTAGCTTGTACCCTTTACTGTATATTGTAATTAGTTCTGTGTCAATAAAGACTTAAAGTTAACCAACGTATGATTACAAAGATTTCTTTCGAGTCACTGAACTGTATCCATGATGCGTGTTATCACACACGAGGCTTGAGATGCTCAGGAAATAAAGGCTTTTATTTGCTGTTACAACGAAGCTACTAATTATATACACGATCCCAGACTGAGGGGTCCCAGACAGAGCAGTGACCTTTGTACCTCTCCCAGGAGGCGGAGCCCGACTGGGATGTACCATAATAACTATAATACAAGGTGTAACAGCCCAACCCTAACCCCAACAGCAACAAGTAGAACAACCCATCCCTAACCCCAACAGCAACATATATACATACTTGTAGTACTGGCCAGACCCTGGCTCAGTACTATCTAGTGGGAACCAACGATGGTTCACCACAATCCAGCACCGACAATATGGTAGCAGCTTGTAGAAAAACCCAAAATCACACAGAAAATGCAGAGCAAAACAAAAATGTTGGAAGACTCACGGTGGCACAGTTGTTAGCACTGCTGCCTCACAGTGCCATGGACTCGGGTTCAATTCCCGGTTTGGGTCACTGTCTGTAAGGAGTCTGCACGTTCTCCCCATGTCTGCGTGGGTTTCCTCCGGGTGCTCCAGTTTCCTCCCACATTCCAAAAGACGTGCTGGTTAGGTGCATTGGCCATGTTAAACTCTCCCTCAGTGTACACGAAGTGTGGCGACTAGGAGATTTTCACAGTAACTTCAGTGCAGTGTTAATGTAAGCCTACTTGTGACACTAATAAATAAACTTTAAAAATCACTTCAGAGCGGTTAACACACTGCTTTACTCGATGGGCTCAATTGTGGCGCCATTACTGCAAGACAGGGTATCAATGAAACATCTGCTGAATTGGAGGCAATGCTAAAATCATTCAATGTTTCATAGAACCCCTACAGTATAGAAAGAGGCCATTCGGCCCATTGAATCTGCACCTACGACATTCCCACCCAGGCCCTATTCCCGTAACCCCTCATGTTTATCCTGTTAATTCCCTGACACTAGGATTAATTTAGCATGACCACTCAACCTAACATGCAAATCTTCGGACTGTGGGAGGAAACCGGAGCACCTGGAGGAAACCTATGCAGACACAAGGAGAATGTGCAAACTCCACACAGCCAGTGACCTGAGGCCAGAATTGAACCCAGGTCCTTGGCGCTGTGAGGCAGCAGTACTAACCATTGCGCCACCGTGCCGCGCAGGTGACAAATATATTTTAATCTAACAAGCAATACAATACTCGATGAAGCTAAATTTAACAAACGAGTCCAATAGTCAGGAGAGCCTGTCAATTCATTCATCAATGATCTATACAGGTTAGCAAGAAGTTTGCATATACAGAGACTGAAAATATGAACTCAGAGAACCTGTATAAGTTGATGGACAATGGAGGAGTGCATTGTGAGGCTCCACTTCCACTGAAACAACTTCCCCATTCCAACATGAACCCACCATTCCTTATCTTCACATTGATTTCAAACTCCCCATCACCAGGACATCATAGTCAGGTTGCAACATTAAAAGCTACCAGCAGAAACAGTCATCAAACATCGTTATCAAAAGGCACATTCAATTATATAAACAGAAATGAACTATTCACCTATATGCCTCCACTTAGTGCCTGCCTGTGGGTATCTTTGCTTCGTGCTCGTGTTCCTGTGCATTATAATAGAGAAGGGGTTCAGGACAAGTTCTGGGAATTATAGATCAGGCGGCTAACATCAAATAATAGAACCCTTCATAAAGGTGACAATAAAAGATCATCTAGAAATGAGAAATATAATAGTAAATAGCATAAACTTCAAAAGGGAAAATATTGTTTGATCAACCTTATTGAATTTTTTTGTGGAGATAACAAAGTGAGTATCAATATTAATACAGTGGAAGCAATCTATCTGGATTTTCAAAAGGTCTACAATAAAGCACTTCATAATATGTTAATTAATAAGATTAGAGTCAGGGGACAAGTGACAGAATGGATTGCTGGCTTCAAGACAGAAAGCCAACAAGACAGTGAGGGTAAAAGTTGGCTATCCAGAGTGGCAGAAGGTGGGAAGTGGTTTTCAACAAGGATTATTGGAATAGACAGTACAACTTCTACATTTGCGGAAAATACAAGTGTAGGTGAGTTAGAGGAACAAAGAGATCTCAGAATACAATTACACCAATCACTATGAGTTGAGCCAGAGGTTAGCAAGGCCTTAAAAATAGCAAACCATGCACTAGGTTTTATTTCAACGCTATGTTAAACCTGCATTTTATTTTGATTTGATCACAACTGCATGAATTTCTGGTTGCCATATTAGAAAAATTATTAGTCACAGGTAGGCTTACTGCAATGAAGTTACTGTGAAAATCCTCTAGTTGCCACACTCCAATCCCTGTTCGGGTATGCTGAGGGAGAATTTAGCTTGCCCAGTACATCTAACCAGCATGTCTTTTGGACTGTGGGAGGAAACCGGAGCACCCGGAGGAAACCCATGCAGACACAGGGCGGACATGCAGACTCCACACTGGCGGTGACCCAAGCTGGGAATCAAACCTGGGTCCCTGGCTCTGTGAGGCAGCAGTGCTAACCACTGTGCTACAATGCCACCCCATACAAAGGCACTGGAGAAGATGCATAGGAGATTTATCAGGAAGATACCTGAAATGCATGGGCATATACACCAGGAAAGGCTTGACAAGCTGGGTCTCTTTTCTCTTGAAAAAGGAAGGCTGAGGGGTGACCTAAAGGTCTTTAAAATTAATGAAAGGCTTTGATAGAATAGATATAAGACAAAATGCTTCCTCTTGTGGGGAAGAACATAAGAATAAGTCACCAAAAACTCCAATGGGGAATTCAGAAGAAAATTCTTTACCCAATAAGTGAAAAGGATGTGGAACTCACTATCAAAGGGAGTGGTTAGTGAATAGTATAGATGCATCAAAGAGGAAGCTAGATAACTATATGATAGAGAAGTTGTGATGGTTATGATGGTAAATTTAGATGACAAAAGATTGGAGCAGACTCGAGTGGAGCATGAACACCAACATAGGCTGGTTGGGCCGAATGGCCTGTTTCTGCATTGTGTATCCTGTGCTACTCCAGTTGATGCAGCTTGGTTGGTAGAAGGTTGTTGATTTTCACCGTTACTATGGTATCCCTTATCAATTCAATATAAAGATTCATTGTGGCCCTCTGCCTGCTCTCCTAGATACTTTATATATAAGATCAATGATTCGCTAAAGGGAAGAACTGGCTGTGTTTGGAAACTATTATTTGTGTTGAGATGATAACTCAAGTCATATTGCAATACCCATAGGGAAATATTTGCCCCTAATAATCCATTTTACAGACTTAGTTACACAACACATATAGAGCAAGGGAATCTTTTTTTTTTAAAAAGAAAAAAATCTAAATAGGAAAATCTCACCTTTGTAAACCACCTAATATCAGTATTTATAATTCTGTCGTTCAATATGTACCAACTTGAAATAACAGGAGGAAAAGGTGAATGATTCCTAAAGAATCAGATGGTATTGCATGTCAGTTTCCCTGAGAGAGACTGTTAAGTTAGTTTCAACCCAATATTCGGGGTATAAACAAGAACTTGCTGTGTGTGGTAACCGCAATAATGAGCCTGCAGTTCTCTCCAAATATCCTCGCGACCTTTCTCATTTCTCAAGCTAGCAAATGCTTTTGAGCGATTACACAATCTCAGCTAAAAACAGAACGCTGCTCAATTTTCACTGCTAAACTCCTACGTTTGAAGCGAACAGTCAGTTTGACTGATGTATTCTTGAACAACACACACACTCATCTCAACAAGGGCATGACTCATCCTGTTCATTCTGAAACTTTAGGTGATCGAGTAATAAGTTAATAAAATATTCAGCATGACAAAGAGAAAAGCTGAATAATGACAATGAAACTGCCCAAGAAAATTAAAAAGTTACATTTAAACTAAAGATATAGTCCATTAGTACACACTCTCAAGATTGGGCTCTGATCACATGAACTGTGTACTAAAGAGTTAGCATAATAAATTCAAAATTAACTCTTACATTTTATTTTTCTGTCTATTTCTGTTGAACATTTTAATTTTCGTTAATACTACTGAAATTGGGAGAACTAGTTGGAAGGAGTTATTTAGTCCACAGTTTGAGGGGTCTGAATTGCCCAAGTGCTCACACATGCACATAGGACATTGAGAGAGTGTTTAAATTGCCTTAAATGAACTAACTTTGGACCTTTCCCTTGTTAACTGTGAACTTAGAGAGTTGCCCAACACTGGAAAATTCAATCTTACTTTGAGCTCAGGTTGGTGTTCTAATATCCCAAAACCACAACCTTTGATAGTTGGCTCTATTAATATTGAGCATTATCAAACTCTGATTTTAATATTGCAGAAAAAAGAGAAATGCTGTTGAACCTTTTCATCTCGCACTCATCAGGACAGATGCAAGAATGCCGAATTTCAAAGAGAACAACAGATTATACTGAGTAAGATAAAGAGTGCCGATTGGTTGGGAAGTTTGCTCTGATTGATCAAGACGTTGCCATGGTGAATTCACCAGGAAACTATAATGCCCATGTTTTTGTTTATTCAAAAAAGCTGCAATGTCTGGACATATTTCTTTGCCATGATGTGGAGATGCCGGCGTTGGACTGGGGTAAACACAGTAAGAAGTTTAACAACACCAGGTTAAAGTCCAACAGGTTTATTTGGTAGCAAAACCCACACAAGCTTTCGGAGCTCCAAGCTCCTTCTTCAAGTGAGTGGGAATTCTGTTCACAAACAGAGCATATAAAGACAGAGACTCAATTTACATGAATAATGGTTGGAATGCGAATACTTACAGCTAATCAAGTCCTTAAGAAACAAAACAATGTGAGTGGAGAGAGCATCAAGACGGGCTAAAAAGATGTGTATTGTCTCCAGACAAGACAGCCAGTGAAACTCGGCAGGTCCAGGCAACTGTGGGGGTTACAGATAGTGTGACATGAACCCAACATCCTGGCCGGGTATTATTAGGGAGGAGGTTTTAGCATTTTGACCCAATGACATTGAAGGAATGGCAAGATACTTCTGAGTCAGGAAGTTACGTGACTTGGAGGAGAGCTTGCAAGTGGTGGTGTTCCCATGTGAATACTGCCCTCGTTTTTCTAGAAGGTAGCAATTGTGGGTTTGGAAGGTGCTGCCTAAGGAGCCTAGGTGAGTTCCTGCAATGCATCTTGTGGATTGGTACGTACTGTTGCTACTGTACGCCGGTGGCAAGGGGAGTGTTTGTGGATGGGGTGCCAATCAAGTGGGTTGCTTTTGTCCTGGATGGTGTCATGTTTATTGAGTGTTGTTGGAACTGCATTTCTCCAGGCAAGTGGAGAGTATTCCATCCTGACATGTGCCTTGTAAATGGTGGACGGCTTTGAATCAGGTGAGTTACTAACCACAGGATTCCTAGCCTCTGACCTGCTCTTGTAGCCACAGCATTTACATCGCTGTTCTGGTTCAGTTTCTACTCAGTGGTAGCCCACAGGATGTTGATAGTGGGGGACTCAGCAAATGTTGAGGGGAGATGGTTAGATTCTCTCTTGTTGGAGATGGTCACTGCCTGGCACTTGTGTGTTGCAAACGTTACTTGCCACTTGTCAGCCCAAGCCTGGATATAGTCCAGTTCTAGCTGCAGTTGGGCATGGACTGCTTCAGTATCTGAGGAGATGCGAATGATACTGGACATTGCGCAATCATCCGTGAACATCCCCACTTACAGAACAAAGAACAAAAAACAAAGAAAATTACAGCACAGGAACAGGCCCTTCGGCCTTCCAAGCTTGCACCGACCATGCTGCCCGACTTAACTAAAACCCCCTACCCTTTTGGGGACCATATCCTTCTATTCCCATCCTATTCATGTGTTTGTCAAGATGCCCCTTAAAAGTCACTACCGTATCCACTTCCACTACCTCCCCCAGCAACGAGTTCCAGGCACTCACTACTACCTGTGTAAGAAATCTGCCTCATACATCTCCTTTAAACCTTGCCCCTCGCACCTTAAACCTGCGCCCCCTAGTAATTGACTCTTCCACCCTGGGAAAAAGCTTCTGACTACCCACTCTGTCCATGCCTTTCATAATCTTGTAGACTTCTATCAGGATGCCCCTCAACCTCTGTCGTTCCAGTGAGAACAAACCAAGTTTCTCCAACCTCTCCTCATAGCTAATGCCCTCCATACCAGGCAACATCCTGGTAAATCTTTTCTGTACCCTCTCCAAAGCCTCCACATCCTTCTGGTAGTGTGGCAACCAGAATTGAACACTATATTCCAAATGCGGCCCAACTAAGGTTCTATAAAGCTGCAACATGACTTGCCAATTTTTAAACTCAATGCCCTGGCCAATGAAGGCAAGCATGCCGTATGCCTTCTTGACTACCTTCTCCACCTGCACTGCCACTTTCAGTGACCTGTGTACCTGTACACCCAGATCCCTTTGCCTATCAATACTCTTATGGGTTCTACCATTTACTGTATATTTCCCATCTGTATTAGACCTTCCAAAATGCATTACCTCACATTTATCTGGATTAAACTCCATCTGCCATCTCTCCGCCCAAGTCTCCAACCGATCCATATCCTGCTGTATCCTCTGATGGTCCTCATCGCTATCCGCAAATCCACCAATCTTTGTGTCGTCCGCAAACTTACTAATCAAACCAGTTACATTTTCCTCCAAATCATTTATATATATTACAAACAGCAAAGATCCCAGCACTGATCCCTGAGGAATGTCACTTGTCACAGCCCTCCATTCAGAAACACACTCTTCCACTGCTGCCCTCTGTCTTCTTTGACCGAGCCAGTTTTGTATGACCTTATGATGGAGGGAAGACCATTGATGAAGCAGCTGAAGATGGTTGGGCCTAACACACTACCCTGAGGAACACCTGCAGTAATGTCCTGGAACTTAGATGATTGACCTCCAACCACCACAACCACCATCTTCCTTTCTGTTAGGTATGATTCTAACCAGTGGAGCATTTTCCCCCAGATTCCCATTGACTCCTATTTTGCTAGGGCTCCTCAATGTCACACACCATCAAATGCTGCCTTGATGTCAAAGGCAGTCCCTCTTACCTCATCTCCAGTGTTCAACTCTTTGGTCCATGTTTGAACGAAGGCTGTAATGAGGTCAGGAGCTGAGTGGCCCTGACAAAACTCAAACTGAGCATCAGCGAGCAAGGGCCACTTGCTAGCACTGATAATAACCCCTTCCATGACTTTATTGATAATCGAGAGTAGACTGATGGGATGGTAATTGGGCAGGTTAGATTTGCCTAGTTTTGTGTGTGCAGGACATACTTGAGCAATTTTCCACATTGCCAGGTTGATGCCAGTGTTGCAGCTGTACTGACACAGCTTGGCTAGGAGCACAGCTAGTTCTGAAGTTCAATTCTTCATCACTATTGCTGGATCAATGCTAGGGCCTGTAGCTTTTGCAGTGTCCAGTGCCTTTAGTTAGTGTAATTCTTTGCAATCACAGATATCTTTAGCAAATGCTACCCAATTGCGGAATCACATCTGACATTAGATATTGGCCGAAACTTTACCATCCCGCCCGCCACGGGAATCAAAGTGGGCGAGGGGCAGTCAATGGGAAGGTCCGTTGACCTCAGGCAGGATTTTATAGTTTCGGGATGAGCAAGGCTGTAAAATTCCGCCCGTTATGTTTGAGTTTTGCAAGCATGGGTTGGTTGAGTAGGGTCAGTACTTCTATTGTGAATAGCCAAAGGGATGTGCTGTTTGATATCATCCGCCTGTCATTGGTTAGTGCGGCCTAAATATCTGGCATCACACCAGCACTGAAACTCAAATATCACATTACTCATTTGTGTTATAGCCGCAACTTTTGTTTTGCTGGCAGCAGTGGCAACCTGAGTGGTGTTTTGCACTCAGAGGGTTGAGTTAGATAAAAGTCCACTCAGCCTCAGAGAGTTGTCGGGCAGAGGGATGGAGTTGGTGGTGAGGGAGAGGAGCTTTTGGTGGGGACTAAAAGCAATATTTAATTTGGAGGAAATTTCCAATCATCCAGCAATGGATGACAGACAGGCATTCTGACAATTTAGAGACAGTGGAAGGGTCAAAGGTGCTGAGGTAAAACTGGGTATCATCAGCATGGAAGTGAAAATTGACTCTGTGCTTTCAGATAATGTTGCTAAGGGGTAGCATTCAGGTGACGAAAACGAAGATGCCAAGGACAGATCCTTGGGGAATGCCACAGCTAACTGTGCGGAATGGGAGGAGAAGCCATTATGGAAATTCCCTGGAGATGGTCAGATCGAGAAGAACGATCCAGGTGAGAGCAGTCCCACACAACCGGAAGATGCTGGAGTGGTGTTGGAGGAGGTTGGGATGATCAACTGTGTCAACAGTTGCAGACTGGTTGAGAAGGACAAGAAGGGACAGACTGCCTTTGTCACAGTCACATAGGATGACATCTGTGACTTTAATAAGAGCCATTTCAGTACTGTAACCGGGGCAGAAGCCTGATCAGAGGGATTCAAACATGGAATTCCAGGATAAATGGACTTGAATTTGGGGGAAGACATCAATCCTTGGAGAGGAAAGCAAGGTCAGAAATGGGATAGTAGATTGCAAGGGTGGAGTGGTCAAGGGTTGTTTCTTTTTGAGGAAGAGAAGGACAGGACACGAGGAGTGAAAACCATGAACAATGTAGCTCATATGGAAGCCAAGAAGGGAAATTGAACAGTCAATAACTTAGTGGGATTAGGGCCAAGAGATCACGTGATGGGTCTCATGGACAAGCTTGGAGAGAGCATGAGGAGGGGATGGTAGAGAAACCAGAGAGAATTACACAAGTTGAGAGTAGAGTGAGGGAGGAACTTTAGAAGAAGATTGTCCCAGTGGAATGCAGGAAGGGAGGAAAGGGACAGAACCAACAATGCAGATGGTCTCACAAAAGTCCATGTGCTCCTCATCCTTATTGTTGGAGGTGAGGGTGGAAAGACATGGAGTGGATTTTACATGGAGAAGAGAAACCTTTGTATTCCTGGATGATTCTGCAACAGTGGACAATTTTCACAGATGAGAGCAGGATTTGATGATGCTTTAAATCGGATGCTGCCTAAACTGGCAGCAAATGGCCAAACCAGTACTCCATCATGTCCATTCAAGTCTGTGTCCCTTGCACTTAAGGCGGTGAAGATGAGGGCCATGCCAGGGGGAGTGACCAGGTTGAGAGAAAGTCTTGGCTTTAGTTTTACTGATGTGGAGTTGAAAGTATTTTTTGCCTCATCAAAAATTTGATTTTGGATGGGCGGGTGGACAGATTGAAAGATGTCCTTGGAGTTGAGTGCTGTTACATTGCCTGTGAATGTTGACCATATATTTGTGGATAATTGAAGGTAAAATCATTACGCTGGGACAGCAGGGAACATTTCCTAGCAACAGAGTTGATTCAGTGAGTTCCTGTGACAGGGAATTTAACAGAAGTAGCAACAGAGGAATGAGTGGTGATGGCAAGCCAGCTAGCAGGTAAACCACTGAGGACACTGGAAGGGCAGGCAGATTTAGAACACTATCCTTTAGAAGTGTAACCATCATTCAGATTCAGGAAAAACAAATGAATTCAGTGTCTCATCCCCCCATGTGCGTCTCAAATATTTGTCAGCATCAACCAGGCCCCAGTTGTCATTGCTATAACTCACCTCACAGTAGAAAACTGACCATAATTTTGTTCCACACAGTGCTGCTATCAATCTCACGAAGAGAAATCATTAAAATGTCTGATTTGGGAAATAGAAATGTCGCACTGGTTCATTAAGTGTGCTCTTGGAGTCAGCCACTGAATCATTACAGCACAGGGGGAGGCCATTCAGCCCATCAAGTTTTTGCATCAGAGTAAAGTTTTAAAGTTTATTTATTAGCATCACAAGTAGGCTTACATTAACACATCAATGAAGTTACTGTGAAAATCCCCTAGTCGCCACACTCCAGCACCTGCTTCGGGTACACTGAGGGAGAATTTAGCATGGCCAATGCATCTAACCAGCATGTCTTTCAGACTGTGGAAGGAAACCGGAGCACCCGCAGGAAACGCAAGTAGACACGGGGAGAATGTGCAGGCTCTGCACAAACAGTGACCCGAGCCGAGAATCGAACCCAGGTCTCTGGTGCTGTGAGGCAGCAGTGCTAACCACTGTGCCGCCCTCTATGCATTTAAGGGAGATCCTCAAGGCATTTAATCAGAGTATTCACACTTGTGCCTACATGGGCTATTATAAACACGTGCCAGACAGTTCCAGTGTAAACACAGATAAAGTTTAAATTGATGGAGTTGAATTTTCCACAGTGGTTTTCCTGTCTATTCACAATATCTTCGGCAGAAAAGTAGCAGAAACTCTAGTGAAAATGGTGTTTATGCTGTTTTCTCACAGTTGCCCTGGTTCTTCCACCAAAGGCTGGAAATTTGGGCAAGGAAATGGCAGATGGAGTTCAATCCTGATAAATGCGAAGTGATGCATTTTGGTGGAAATAATGTACGGAGGAGCTACACGATAAATGGAAGAACCATAAAGGGTGTAGAGACGCAGAGGGACCTGGGTGTGCAAGTCCACAGATCTTTGAAGGTGACGTCACAGGTGGAGAAGGTGGTGAAGAAGGCATATGGCATGCTTGCCTTTATAGGACGGGGCATAGAGTATAAAAGTTGGGGTCTGATGTTGCAGATGTATAGAACGTTGGTTCGGCCGCATTTGGAATACTGCGTCCAGTTCTGGTCGCCACACTACCAGAAGGACGTGGAGGCTTTGGAGAGAGTACAGAGGAGGTTTACCAGGATGTTGCCTGGTATGGAGGGGCTTGGTTATGAGGAGAGATTGGGGAAACTGGGGTTGTTCTCCTTGGAAAGACGGAGGATGAGGGGAGACTTAATAGAGGTGTATAAAATTATGAAAGGCATAGATAGGGTGAACGGTGGGAAGCTTTTCCCCGGGTCGGTGGTGACGTTCACGAGGGGTCATAGGTTCAAGGTGAAGGGGGGGAGGTTTAACACAGATATCAGAAGGACATATTTCACACAGAGGGTCGTGGGGGCCTGGAATGTGTTGCCGGGCAAGGTGGTGGAGGCGGACACACTGGGAACGTTTAAGACTTATCTAGACAGCTATATGAACGGAGTGGGAATGGAGGGATACAAAAGAGTGGTCTAGTTTGGACCAGGGAGCGGCGCGGGCTAATTGTTCCTGGTTTCTCGTTTCAAGGCTTCATTCTACGATCATCTTGCTGGTGCCAGTACAGAGTGAGACTGCGGATAGTTGGGAACCTGTCTCGGGGGCAGGGAATTCATATGGTGTTCGTGGAAGTGGAAATGACTAGGGTTGGGAAGCATTTTCCGATCGGGGCCATTGTGATCTCCTGGACTCGTTTCGATCGCCTCAGGGGGTCGGAGAGGAATTTCCCAGATTTTTTTTTCCCCATATTGGCCCTGGGGTTTTTCACTCTGGGTTTTCGCCTCTCCCTGGAGATCACATGGTCTGGAATGGGGGGGTGGGGGTAAGTTAATAGGTTGTAATGAACAAAGCATCGTAGCTGTGAGGGACAGCTCGGTGGATAGGATATTGGTATGTAGATAGGCTGGAAAATTGGGCGGGGATCCTGGATTCAGGATTCAATCCTGGACCGGGGAGCGGCGCGGGCTTGGAGGGCCGAAGGGCCTGTTCCTGTGCTGTATTGTTCTTTGTTCTTTGTTCTTTGTTCAAAGCTACAGTAGACAAGCAAGCATCTCACCTTAGAATCCACCTTTCATGTTCCGAGTAATTTTCATTTATCTTCAATTGCTGATACAGAATTATGTTCTGATTTACGATGCACTCCGGACAGCCTTTTCCAAATCAACAAAGCCTACAAGATTAAACAGAACAGTGACTAAGAAATGAAAGTGAAATAGGGCTGGGTTGCTATGGTCATATTGCCAGGGTTCAGATTCCTGTGGCTACGGAGCTAGCCTCATCTATGCTGCAACCAATCCGGTTATGCTTGAGGATGGCACTGAGAATGACTGTCAAAGCATAAATTTACTCTCGTAACTTAACATGAAACATTCTTCACAAAACACTCCGACCAAGTTAATTACTGACTGTTCAGGAGATGATTCTGCCTCATTATTCCGGGAAGTTATCCGACTTTAGTATTCTCCAGTATAATGATGTTATCCCTTAAGAAAAGTATGACGGTGAAGATGAACAAGATGACTACTTTGAATGGTTTCTCTTCAGCTCAGATGCCACGCGTGTTAGATTTTATGTTAAGCCCATAGTTGTCTCCCTGAGGTTCATTATTGTTGACGTTTTTTTGACGAAAGGTGGCTGTGGCCTTACCCTCCATCATTAAGGCACAGAGCGGTTAACAAGGAGCTTATAATAAATGACCAAAAATAGGAGAATCGCACACTTGTGGCAAAAGGAATGCTACATGCATCATTTCAAGAGACAAGGCTCAAATCAGGCAATAAAAGGAAAAACTATTTGTTTCAACCTTGTTAAACTCTTTTACACTCCTACATTTTCTTTTGAAACAAGAAAAGCAGTTATACGACAAAAGGCAAGTTTAAAAATGTTTTTCCCCTCTCTGATGCATAATCCAGTCGTGCCCCCCACCTTGCATGAAAATGGATTTATCAGTCCCATTCCAGAAGCGGATTAAAAACCTTCTAGTTCATAAGGTTAAGTTCTCCGCCAGGCAGTGCTTTACCCAAACAGAAAGGAAGAAAAGTTTATTCAATATATAGATAAGATAAGCAGGAAGCAAAGAATTAAATCAATCCTATAAGTTTCACAAATGCTGAGCTGTTGATCATTCAAGTAGGCCATTCAGCCCTTCAAGCCTGCTCCGCCATTCTTTATGATCATGGCAGCTCAATAGCCTGTTCCCACCTTCCCCCATATTCTTTGATCTCCTTTACCTCAAGAGCTATATCTACTCCGTCACAATGTTTTGGCTTCAACTTCTTTCTATGGTAGCAAATCGAAAGGCTTACCACTCTCTGGGTGAAGAAATTTCTCCTCAACCCAGTCCTAAAAGGTTTACCCCGTGTCCTTAGACTATGACCCTGGGTTCTGGACACCCTCACCCCTCCATTAGGAACATCTTTCCTGCATTTACCCTGTCGAGTCCTGTTAGAATTTTATAGGTTTCTAGGAGATCCCCTCATTCTTCTGAACTCCAGCGAATACAATCTTAACTAATTCAATCTCTCCCCATAATCAGTCTCACCATCGCAGGACTCAGTCTGGTAAACCTTCGCTGCATTTCCTAATCAGTCTGGTAAACCTTCGCTGCATTCCCTCCTATTTGAAGACTGCCTTGTCCATATCTCTGCAAGCCCCTCCAGACCTACGACTCAGAGAATTCTGTATTCCTACAACTCTAGCCTTTTATGCATTCTTCACTCTGCCATTTGTAATTACACCTTCTGCTATCTAGGCTCCAAGCTCTGGGGTTTCCATCATAAAACTTTCCATTTTTCTCTATTCTTTTCAGACCCTACTGAAAACCTACCTCATTGGCCAAGCTTTACTTTACTCCTTCGAATATCTGCTTTGACTCTGCTAATTTCTGACTGCTTAGATTGCAATGAAACATCTTTAGGCTTTGTCCCTTAAAGGTGCTGCATAAATGCAAGTTGTTGGCCTTGTTGATGTTAGTTACTGAATGCTTGTTAAGCAGAAATACACTTGTCTGTCGTCTGTGTTTATGAGGCATTTTCTACTAACATTAGTGCATTTGACTAAAATGGTATTGCTGCAGCTATACCTATGGCTAGTCAGCAATTTCTATTGGACAACACTGTTCTGGTAACTGCTGTAAAATGCCTTCAAGGAATAGCAGCCTTGCATCGCTAGAAGGAAAGTGTGTCATGCGATCCATTCTTTCATTTCATTTTTGAGAAGAGCACACAGCACACAGCTCTGTTGCTGGTGCCTTCAAGCTTTCTATCCATGTATATCTGTTGTCATGTGCCTAGTCATAGAATCATAGAATCATAGAATCCCTACAATGCTGAAGGTGACCATTCAACCCATCGACTCTCCAACTCAGGTTGCCACCCTATCCCTATTCCCATTATCCCAAGTATTTACCCCGCTAATCCTCCTAAGCTGCACAATTTAGCATAGCCAGTCAACCTAACCCGCACATCTTTGGACTGTGGGAGGAAACCGGAACACCCGGAGGAAACCCATGCAGACATGTGGAGAATATGGAAACTCCACACAAACAGTGACCTGAGGCCGGAATTGAACCCAGGTCTCTGGCACTGTGAGGCAGCACTGCTAACCAACCTAGTCTTGCTAAGTGAATACACAGCGCGTTTACACAATCCCTTATGAATGATTGGTACTTTGTTATAAAACCACAACAGTAAGCAATCAGGCAACAGCATTGATGTGAGCCTGGAATCAGGTTAGTTCTCTTTGACCAATAACAATTTGGAAATGTGTTGTGTAAAGTGTATATGCATTTCCCAATAAACAAACAGCTCAAAAGGATTGATTTAGAGTCGAAACGTTTCTATGTGCCATGTCCATGTTTAAATAAATTCCAAGAAACTTAATTGTTTATTCATTTGAAATGTTTTGACTCTCTCCCTATTTCGGATATGTGAGGGAAGAAAGTAACCTGAGGACAGCAGACTAAAGCATTCACCTTTGACAGATTTCAATTGGCATTGAGTCTGCTTTTGATGCTGCAGACAGCTTTAGCCTGAAAGCCTAGCTACAAGAAAATTTGTTCCTTTAATAAAAAGGTTATGACTGGAATCACTATCTTATTGTGCTGAGGCCATTTTGGCAGCAATTATGTGCTGCACGATTACAATTACAATCCCACTGTTAAACTGTTATTGCCGGCACTTCTGCATGCTAATTAATCACTGATAGTAACCTTTGGCCATCAGATAGAAATATGTTTGGAAGAATTAATTTAACCCCTTACCTCACCAGAAATGGGTGAAGGGATTGAAAGGATGGTTGCCAAATTTGCCCTGACACAAAAATAGATAGGAAAGTAAATTGTGATGAGGGCATAAAGAGGCTCAAAAAGATATATATAGTTAAGTGACTGGGCAAAGATCTGGCAAATTTTCACACATTGTGAAAAATGTGAAATTGTCCACCTTGGCAGGAGGAACAAAAGACAAGCATCTTATCTACATAGTGAGAGATGGCAGAGCTCTGAGGGATCTGGGTTTCTTAATGTATGAATTACAAAAGGCAAGTAAGCAGATACAGCAAATAATTAGGAAAACTAATAGAATGTTATTATTTATTGCAAGGGGAATTGAATACAAAAGTAGGGAGGTCATGCTTCAGTTATACAGAACACTGTCACATCTGGAGTACTGTGCGCAGTGATGGTCACCTTATTAAAGAAAGGACATAAACGAGTTGGAAGCAGTTCACAGAAAGGTTAACAAACCAATACCTGGAATGGGCAAGATGTCTTACAAGGAAAGGTTTGACAAGCCAGGCTTGCTTCAACTGGAGTTTAAAAGAGTAAGAGGCAACTTCATTGAAACATGTAAGACCCTGAGGGGTACTGGCAGGGTGAATGTGGAGACGGTGGGGGAGGCTCTCCAGCTTCCTAGCCACGTGTTTCTTGTCGGTGGGAGGTGGCGCGCTGTTCACTGGGTGAAGGAATTCTCTGGTCCCTCTGCTGTCAATGAGATTCTCAATTGATGTCACCCCATACCACCGTGAAATCCGCGGAAGGGAGGGCGCTACCAGCGGGACTGGAGAATCCCGCCAGCGTGAACGGCTGGAGAATTCCCCCCGATGTTTCCTCTTGTGAGAGAATCTAGAATTCGGGGTCACTGTTTAAAAATAAGGGATCGCCTATTTAAAACACATATGAGGTGAAATGTTTTCAGTCAGAGGATCAGGAGACTTTGGAACTCTCTTCCTGAAAAGATGCTGTAAGCAGAGTCAGAGGTGAATAGATCCTTGGCAAACAAGGGGGTGATAGGTTAGAGGGTAAGCTGGATGCAGATTTGAGGTCATTGTCAGATCAGGGGCACCACCAGGGGCACCACCCACGTCCCCACCCCCCCGCCCACCCACCCCCCCTCCCCCGCCACCGCCCGACCCCCTGGGGTGTCCTGATTGCCCCCTCCACTCCAGCAAGATCAGGTTGCTAGTTCCCCAAAAGTGGGGAGCTAGTGTAATCCCCGCTGGTGTGAAACACTCTGGCGGGGTGGGAGAGATGATGTGGAGATGCCTGTCGATATGCGCGATCTTCTTGGAGTGGGGTGGGAGAGGCCAGTGGGCCTGGCAACTAGGGTCCCAGGCCCGCTAATTACATTTGAATTGTAGGGAAATGATTATTTAAATCATTTCCACACCTCCCGGAGCAAACGTCGCTGGAAATCCAGCACTGGGAGACGCAGGCGGGTTGCAAACGGTTGCAAGCGTGAACCCTGCGAGTCGACTGGTGCAAGATTCTCCCGGCTCACAGCGCTAAACAATTAGCACATCGAGATGGGAGAATCGCAGCCCTAATGCGAGGAGACTCCTTGAACAACCCACCCTCAATGATAAGGGAGCCTAGTTCATGAATCCAAAAGCCGAGGCTGAAGAGCTTGCAACCATCTTCAGCAAAGCGCCAAGACACTGATCCATCTCAGCATCCTCCTGAAGTATTTACCATCCAACAGCCGGTCTTCAGCTAATTCAATTCACTCCACATGATATCAAGAAAGGCTTACATGCACGAGATACAGAAAAGATCACTGGCTGTGATGCTGTAACAGTAAAGGCCTGTGCCCTGGACCCAGATGCACGTCTCTCTAAGCTGCTTCAGCACATTGACATCCACCCAACTAAGTGGAAAATTGTTCAAGCATGTCCTGTCCACAAAAAGCAGGACAAATCCAATCTGACCAATTACAGTCCCTATCACCCTACTCTCAACCATCAGTCATCAACTGTGCTATTGAATACCTCTTACTCAGCAATAACCTGCTCACTAATACTCAATTTGGGATGCGCCAAGGCCACTTGACTCCTGACCTCATTAGAGCCTCAATCCAATCATGGACAAAAGAACTGAACACAAGAGGTGAGGTGAGGTGAGAATGACTATTTTTGACATCAAGGCAGCATTTGACCAAGTGTGGAACTATGGATCCCTCGTAAAATTTAAGGCCGTGGGAATCAGGGGGAAAGCTCTCCCCTAGTAGAAGCCATTCTTGCATGGCATAAAGAATATTGGTTGTGGTTGTTGGAGGTCACTGCCAGCTTATGTCAGAGCAGCATCACGCCTCTCCGATGCTGAAGACAAAGCCCAGTGAGCCTCTGAAAAAATGTGACCTCATTGGTCCTTCTGTCCCCTAAGGAGGATGCCATCCTCCTAAAGAAGGGAATTACTTCTGGCTGATTACCTTTCTTTAATAATGGTTTACAACCCTTTATAGACCCCCACGGATCTCACTCTCGCTCTCAGCTGGCTTGAGATCCACCAAGAGGGCATTAAAAGGACTTACTTTTCAGGGTAGGTAAGAACATCCCAAAACGTGACCCCATGGTATAGGGGGATGAGCGGAAGACCTGCTCCCACCTAATAAATGGCTGAAACAAAAAGCATGGGTTGGATTAACACTGTAACTGGGCTCTGTCATACTTAGCAGTCCGTATTGCAATGGTCCATCCCAGGCCCAGTTGAAAGTTTGAGCCCAGAGTTTCCCAATTCTGCTCCAAAGGTTCCAAGTGGAGAACAGACACCTGCTCTGGAGGAGAGAAGAAAAGAAAATTGCACAGAAAGTCATTTCTGGGCTCCTTTCTATGCAACTCCTCGGAGACTGTTCTAAGGCAGGTGGAAGCAGTTTGGGAGCAATCCATTATTGAGCCCATCTCATGCGGGATTTATGCCTGGCAAAGTGTAAGCAATAAAAGATCAAGGAACAGAACCATCCTGACCACTAAAGAGACAGAAAAATCATTCACCACATTTTTATATTTTGTTTTCACACTAAGGTGCAAAACATTGTAGATTGTCAGTGCAGTCGGAGAGGAAAGTCAAAATGAAATATCAGCATGTCTCGCTTCCACAGGCATCTGCTGCAGCACAATAACAGCATTTAGCAAGAAAGACAGACATTTATTCCCTATAAAAATAAGTGCAATCCCAATAATTAGCAGGCAGTAGCTGCAAAGAAATATCCTTGCAGGCATATAATAGGATTTTCAGTGAAGCAACAATACATTTGGGTTTAGCAACAAGGTCTCATCCTTTATTAAAGAAACTCAATTTATTGTATTAATGCTTCATCGACTGTCTGCAATGTGTAGAGCAGGGATGCAATGATTATAATATCTGTCTGAGGAAAGTGAAAAATGTTCAGTGTTCACTCCGTAGGGTACCTACATATTATAGAGGGAATGTATTTCTCCATGAACAAAAGAGAGTCACCAGTCTGCCATATTATCCCATTTTAGGTTTGACCACAAGTGTAAGGCAATTTTAAAACAGAAAATTCTAAAGGTTCTTATGACTCTGATGACTAAGCCTAAATTCACGCCTTTATTATCCCCAGCCCAGACCATCTTAAAGCTCTCCTGGCCGACCTCCAGCTCTATATTCCCCATTCATTATAGCTCACTGATGCACATCAATTTAGACACGAGGCTCGAAGCTTCAGTAAATGAAGGCTTTTATTTACTATTAATGAAGCTATCAGAACTTAAGTACACTATCCCAGACTGAAGGGGTCCCGGCCAGAGCAGGGACTCTTATACCTCTCCCAGGGGGCGGAGCCCGACTGGGATGTGCCACAACAGTAATAAACACAGGTGTAACAACCCCACCCTAACCCAACAGCAACAGTAGTACAATCCAACAGTAACATATGTACATCCTTGTAGTACTGGCCAGCCCTGGCTCAGTACTATCCAGTGGGAACCAACGATGGTTCACCACACTCACCAAAAACTCTGCTGCTCACATCCTGCCCCGCACAAAAGGTTAAATGTTACTGCGGTGTGAGGGAAAGGCTGAATTTTACAGGGGGAGTGTTCCTCTCAATCATCTCCGACCAGCCCCCCACTCCTGGTAGTAAAATCGACCAGTGGCTCAATGGCTTGTTAGGGGAGCCTTGGAATCCCTTCAAGGCAACAATTTATCAAGAACGGCACCAAGGAGCCTTAGCAAAATTGAAGTCAGCGGGAATCAGGGAAAAACTCCTCACTGCTTGGAGTCATACCTAGAACAAAGGAAAGTGGCTGTGGTTGTTGGAGGTGAATCATCTCAGTCCCAGGACATCACTGCAGGAGTTCCATAAAACTATAGAACCGCAGAATCCCTACAGTGCAGAAAGAGGCCATTTGGCCCATTGAGTCTGCACCGACTCTCCGAAAGAACATCCCACCCAGACACTTCCCTCTGCTCTATCCCTGTAAACTCATATTTACCTCATGGCTAATCATCTTTCAACACTAAGGGGCAATTTAACATGGCCATTCCACCTAACTTGCACATCTTTGGACTGTGGGAGGAAACCGGAGAACCCGGAAGAAACCCATGCAGACACGGGAAGAATGTACAAACTCCACAGAGTCACCCAAGGGCAGAATTGAACCCCGGTCTCTGACATTGAGAATCATAGAAACCCTACAGTGCAGAAAGAGGCCATTTGGCCCATTGAGTCTGCACCGACCACAATCTCACCCAGGCCGTACCCCCATATCCCTACATATTTAACCGCTAATCCCTCTAACCTACACATCTCAGGACACTAAGGGGCAATTTTTTGTAGCACGGCCAATCAACCTAACCCGCACATCTTTGGAGGCAGTAGAGCTAACCACTGTTCCATCTTGCTGCCCTCAGAGTAGTGCCCTAAGCCTTACCATCTTCAGTTACTTCAATGGCCTTCTCTCCATCATAAGGCCAAAAGTGGGGATGTTCATGGATGAGAGCACAATATTCAGCACCATTCGCATCTCCTCAGATACTGAAACAATCCATGTCCACATGCAGCAAGACCTTGACAATATTCAGGCTGAGGCAGATAAGTGGTAGGTAATATTCATATAACATAAGTGCCAGACAATTGCCATCTCCAAGGAGGGAATATTTAATCCTTGACATTCAATGACAGTGCCATTGCTGAATCTCCCACTATCAGCATCTTGGGGTTATCATTATCCAGACACCGAACTGAACTTGCTATACAATACGGTGGCTACAAGAACAAGTCAGCGGATGGGAATTCTGTGGAAAGTAACTCACTTCCTGACTCCCTAAAGCCTGTCAACCATCTTCAAGGTGCAAATTGGAGTGTGATGGAATGCTCTCCACTTTTGATTTGATTTATTATTGTCACATGTATTAGCATATAGTGAAAAGTATTGTTTCTTGCGTGTTATGCAGACAAAGCATACCATTCATAGCGAAGGAAACGAGAGAGTGCAGAATGTACTGTTACAGTCATAGCTCGGGTGTAGAGAAAGATCAACTTAGTGCGAGGTAGGTCCATTCAAAAGTCTGACAGCAGCAGGGAAGAAGCTGATCTTGAGTCGGTTGATACATGACCTCAGACTTTTGTATGTTTTTCCCAACAGAAGAAGGTGGAAGAGGGAATGCCCATGGTGTGTGAGGTCCTTAATTATGCTGGCTACTTTTCCGAGGCAGCGGAAAGTGTAGACAGAGTGTAGAATGCCTACAGTGCAGAAGTGCACCTTAAATAATCACTCCCTCCACCACAGACACACAGTGGCAGCCATGTGTACCATCCACAAGATACACCACAGATGAGAGGCTGGTCTGCGTGATGGATTGGGCTACTTTCACAACATTTTGTAGGTTCTTGTGGTCTTGGGCAGAGCAGGAGCAGGTTGTTGGTGATCTGGACACCCAAAAGCATGAAGCTCTTGACCCTTTCTACTTCGTCCCTGTTAATGTAGATAGGGGCATGTTCTCCTTTGCACTTCCTGAAGTCGATGACAATCTCCTTCATTTTGTTGAAATTGAGGGAGAGATTATTGTTGCCGCGCCAGTTCACCAGATCCTCTATCTCATTCCTGTATTCCGTCTGGGAACTACAAGCCAGTGAGCCTCACATCTGTGGTGGGTAAATTGTTGGACGGTATTTTGAGAGACAGGATCTACAGGTATTTAGAGATGCAAGGACTGATAAGGGACAGTCAGCATAGCTTTGTGAGTGGAAAATCATGTCTCACAAATTTAATTGAGTTTTTGAAGGGGTAACCAAGAAGGTAGATGAGGGCAGTGCAGTTGATGTTGTCTACATGGACTTTAGCAAGGCCTTTGACAAGGTACCGCATGGTAGGTTGCTGCATAAAGTTAAATCTCACAGGATCCAGGGTGAGGTATCTAAATGGACACAAAATTGACTTCTTGACAGAAGCCAGAGGGTGGTTGTAGAGAGTTATTTTTCAAACTGGAGGCCTGTGACCAGCGGTGTGCCTCAGGGATCAGTGGTGGGCCCACTGTTATTTGTCATTTATATTAATGATTTGGATGAGAATATAGGGGGCATGGTTAGTAAGTTTGCAGATGGCACCAAGATTGGTGGCATAGTGGACATTGAAGAAAGTTATCTCCAATTGCAACGGGATCTTGATCAATTGGGCCAGTGAGCTGCCGAACGGCAGATGGAGATTCATTTAGACAAATGCGAGGTGATGCATTTTGGTAGATTGAACCAGGGCAGGACTTACTCAGTTAACGGTAGGGCGTTGGGGAGAGTTACAGAACAAAGAAATCTCGGGGTACATGTTCATAGCTCCTTGAAAGTGGAGTCACAGGTGGACAGAGTGGTGAAGAAGGCATTCAGCATGCTTGGTTTCATCGGTCAGAACATTGAATACAGGGATTGGGACATCTTGTTGAAGTTGTACAAGAAATTGGTAAGGCCACACTTGGAATACTGTGTGCAATTCTGGTCACCCTATTATAGAAAGGATATTATTAAACTAGAAAGAATGCAGAAAAGATTTACTAGGGTTCTCCCGGGACTTGATGGATTGAGTTATAAGGAGAGGCTCAATAGACTGGGATTTTTTTCTCTGGAGCGTAGGAGACTGGGGGTGACCTTATAGAGGTCTATAAAATAATGAGGGGCATAGACAAAGTAGATAGTCAATATCTTTACCCAAAGGTAGTGGAGTCTAAAACTAGAGGGCATAGGTTTAAGTTGAGAGGGGAGAGATACAAAAGTGTCCAGAGGGGCAATATTTTCACACAGAGGGTGGTGAGTGTCTGGAACAAGCTGCCAGAGGTAGTAGTAGAGGCGGGGACAATTTTATCTTTTAAAAAGCAATTAGATAGTTACATGGGTACGATGGGTATAGAGGGATATGGGCCAAATGCGGGCAATTGGGATTAGCTTAGAGGTTCTAAAATAAAAAGGGCGGCATGGACAAGTTGGGCCGAAGGGCCTGTTTCCATGATGTAAACCTCTATGACTCTATGACTCTATGTTTTCTCATTGTTTGAGATCCGACCCACTACGGTGGTGTCATTAGCAAACTTGAAAATCGAATTGGAGAGGAATTTGGCCACACAATCATAGGTATAAAAGGAGTGAGAACACAGCCTTGTGGAGCACTGGTGTTGAGGATGATGATGGAGGAGGTGTTGTTGCCTATTCTTACTGATTGTGGTCTGTGAGTTAGGAAGTTCAGGATTCAGTCACAGAGGGAGGAGCCGAGGCCCAGGCCACGGAGTTTGGAGATGAGTTTTGTGGGAATAATGGTTTTGAAGGTTGAGCTGTAGTCAATAAATAGGAGTCTGACATAGGTGCTTTTGTTATCTAGGTGTTCCAGGGTGGAGTGCAGGGTCAGGGAGATGGCATCTGCTGTGGACTGTTGCTGCGGTAAGCAAACTGTAGTGGATCCAGGTAGTCCAGGAGACTGGAATTGATTCATTCCATGAATATCCTTTCGAAGCACTTCATAATGATGGATGTCAGAGCCATGGGCCGATAGTCATTAAGGCACACTGCTTGGTTTTTCTTAGGTACCGGGATGATGGTCGTCTTCTTAAAGCATATAGGGATCTAAGATTGTTATAAAGAGAGGTTGAAGATGTCTGCGAATACCCCGCCAGCTGATCCATGCAGGATCTGAGTCCTCGTCCGGGTACCCCAACCGGGCCAGTCGCTTTCCATGGATTGACCTTCGAGAAAGCTGCTCTGACATCTGCAATGGTGACCTCAGGTACAGGTTCATCCAAGGCTTCCAGGGTGGAGGACATGCTCTCGCTGACCTCTAGCTCAAAACAGATGTAGAATGCATTGAGCTCATCAGGGAGGGGTGCGTTGGAGCCGGTGATTTTACATGCCTTCATCTTGTAACCTTGCCTGGATGAGTGCAGCTCTTAAAACACTCAAGAAGTTCAACACCATCTAGGACGAAGAGCCCACTTGATTGGCACCCCATCGATCACATTCAGCAGCAACAACCTCCACCATCGATACGCAGAGCAGCAATATGTGCCATCAATAGGAGGCACTGCAGCAATTCACCAAGGTTCCTTACATAGCACCTTCCAAACTATGGAGCCCCATAGAATGCCTACTGTGCACAAATGCACCTTAAATAATCACTTCCTCCACCACCTACATGCAGTGGCAGCCATGTGTACCATCCACAAGGTGCACTGCAGCAACTCACCAAGGCTCTTCGACAGCGCCTTCCAAACCCATGATCTCTACCACTTAGAAGGTCAAAATAGGCGGATGCACAGGAACACCAGCACCTGCAAGTTTCCCACCAAGCCACACACCATCCTGACTCAGTAATATATTGTCGTTCCTTCATGGAAGATTCGCTCGAGCTTTCAACTGCAGCCCATTAGTGAAATGCTAATCACTTTCATGCTGACACCCAGCGGATTGCCTGCTCCGCCATGGCGGCCACCAGTGGAAGATCCCATGGGAAATTCACACCGGCATAAAAGTAATTTTGGGGCCTCCCGCTGAATTCTCCATCCCACCCCTGAGCCCCCACCCCCGCCATTGAACCCACTGGAATGGGTGTGGGAGAATTCCACCACATATTCCAATTATCCTCCTCAATAGGACAAGGATTGGCGCCCAGGATTTTCCATATGGCAACAGGGATGTTTCTGAACACGGCTGGGCATCGGAGAATTGTGGAGAGTTGAAGTGAAAATTCCCCTCAAGATGGAGCAGAATTGGAGGAGGTTTAAGCTGTGTAACAACATGCTAAATACTAATAACTGATTCCAGAGCCAGATGTGCTGCTTAGCTGCTTTCTTTGCAGGGGAATGAAGAGAAGATTCCCTGTACATTTTGTCCAATAATGGAAACATATTTTGTGTGAGACTTTACCGTGATGTTAGCAGGCACCAATCTTTGCCACAATAGTGAAACATTGAGAAAAGAGGACCGTGAAAAGTTGGAAAGGTTTCAAGCATCAGTGCTGCAAGAGGGAAAGATGGACATGAAACGCAAAAGGAACTAGAAACATGATTCACTTGTGAAATATGTGGATACTGAGTAATAATTTATATTAATCACATAAACGCCAATAATTTAAGGATGACTGATTTAAACTTGTTGATTGCATTCCTCTCCAAGCAGCTTAATAGAATTTACTTCGCGACTCAGTTACACTGTGTGCATATCAATTATGCAAATTGATTTTGTGAATGAGTTGTTTCGTTCTGAAAGTTCAATTAAATCACTATAGAAATATACATGTAATAAAATCTTTCTACTATCGTGTAACTGCAAGGAAATTGTAGTCAGTTCCTTTGCTTAATTTCATAAACCTACAAATTATTGTTCAGAATATTTGCATACTAGTGCTTAAATTGTTCTTGTGAAATTACTTTGCTGTATCCATTTAGTTGAAGCATTCCTCCTTAAACATCTTCCTCCAAAAGTAATCTGATTAAAGATATTAAAAATGTTTATTCATTTGTAGGACATGGGTGTCGCTGGCTGGCCAGCATTTATTGCCCATCCCTAGTTGGCCTTGAACTGAGTCTTCTTTTCAGAGGACAGTTGAGATCAACTACATTGCTGTGGCTCTGGAGCCACATGTAGGCCAGGCCAGGTAAGGACAGCAGATTTCCTTCCCTAAAGGACATTAGTGAACCATATGGGTTTTTCCGACAATTGACAATGGTTTCATGGTCATCAGTAGATTCGTAATTCCAGATATTTTTTATTGAATTCAAATTCCACCATCTGCCGTGGCGGGATTCGAACCTGGGTTCCCAGAACATTAGCTGAGTTTCTGGAATAATAATCTTGGGATATTACCACTGGGCCATCACCTCCTCGTGTTACAGAGAACATTAATGTTAAAGTGGCATTGACATGTGAATGTTTTTATTGTGAATTTATAGATCTGGAAATGACCATTGCAGTCCATTTGGTGAATCCCAAAGTTTAAAATAATTGTGCACAGCTATTAGGATTCCTCAACAACTTCTTTATCAAAAAGCCACTTGTTCCCTCCGCAACATTATCTTCCTCCATTACCTTTCTGCGCAAATAGTTGAATCCATTTAATCACACTCAGTTGTTACAATCATCCCCAAATGAGGTTCCCCTATTTTGTAGATCAAGGTGAGATCCCTAGCTTTGTCACCACCCTGCTGTGATACCCTCAACCCAGGTGAGGAAGGTCTTGAAGCCCCTCTGCTGGTAATCAACAAGTTTACAAACAGATGTGGATAGTGTAGTAAATTTGAAGGTAACTCTTGTGGCTTCAACAAGGAATGGTTTATCAGCTAATATATATACACAAGATAATTTTATTTTATTTGATTTATTATTGTCACATGTATTAACATACAGTGAAAAGTATTGTTTCTTGTGCACTATACAGTCAAAGCACACCGTTCACACAGAAGGAAACAAGACAGTGCAGAATGTAGTGTTGTACTCATAGCTAGGGTGTAGAGAAAGATCAACTTAATGCAATGTAAGTCCATTCAAAAGTCTGATGGCAGCAGGGAAGAAGCTGTTCTTGTGTCGATTGGTACGTGACCTCAGACTTTTGTATATTTTTCCCAACGGAAGAAGGTGGAAGAGAGAATGTCCAGGGTGCATGGGGTACACTGGCTGCTTTGCCGAGACAGCAGGAAGTGTAGACAGAGTCAATGGGTGGGAGGTTCGTTTGCGTGATGGATTGGGCTACATTCATGACCTTTTGCAGTTCTTTGCAGTCTTGGGCAGAGCAGGAACCATACCAAGCTGTGATACAACCAGAAAGAATGCTTTCTATGGTGCATCTGTAAATGTTGGTGAGAGTCGTAGCTGACATGCCAAATTTCCTTAGTCTTCTGAGAAAGTAGAGGCGTTGGTGGGCTTTCTTAACTATAGTGTCGGCATGGGGGGAACCAGGACAGGTTGTTGGTGATCTGGGCACCTAAAAACTTGAAGCTCTCAACCTTTTCTATTTCATCCCCATTGATGTAGACAGGGGCATGTTCTCCTTTACGCTTCCTTAAGTCGATGACAATTTCCTTCGTTTTGTTGACATTGAGGGAGAGACTATTGTTGCCGCACCAGCTCACCAGATTCTCTATCTCATTCCTGTACTCTGATAAGGGTCTGACAGAACTAATACACAAGTCTACTCTCTTCTGCTTCTGTCGATATCCTTTTTTTAATTTCTTCTTTCCTCATTGCAACTTACTATCCCACCTATTTTAGTGTCATCTACAAATTTGGCTATAGCACCCTCTATCCCTGTATCCAAGTCATTAGATTGTAATTAGTTGGAGCCTGGGGAACGAACCCTATTGCACCCCACTAGTTACATCTTGCCAACCAAAAAAAGGCCCTTCTTTTGCAGCACTTTATTGCGATTACCATTTTGTATCTGACAAGTAATATAATAACAATTCAACAGGCTATCAGACAGTGCAAACTCGAACAAATATTTTTCTGAGATTGCAGGTGGTGTTTGCCAGTTAACTTATTTAAGCAGACTGAACCCATTATTGTGAGGAATAAAAAACCTCTCCATCTGTAAAATCGTGTTAAATATCTTGCACTATAAATTGTTCAATTTCCCATTACGATAATTGCCTTTTGTTTCAAGCCATCTGGCTTACCTGGATGCCTGTTTCTATTCATTCCAATATGACAGGCAGTGTGTCACTGGTTTGTAATAGCTACGCACTTCCTGCCTGCCACAATGGATGTTTGATGCCTGTTTAGTGCCCGAAAAATGGGTAGGGTGCTATTAAATTTCACAGTCAATATATCCGTGTTACACCAGTGGCATAGTAACATATCATCATAATATCACAATATGAAAGCAGGCTGAGCGACTCACTACATTAATTAGCAGATAATCATTCTCTTAATGATAGCTTAGAGATATTTCTGGTAGGAATTCCTTAGAGTGTCCTGCAAAAAGATTATATTTCCGTCTTCACTGCAGTTCATATGCCATTTCAACTACAAACTGACCCTGCGGACATTCTTCTAATGAATCAGATTCATCAAGTTATGAATGCTTAGAATAATATTCACATCTAAGTTAAACCGATTACAAACTTAGTTGAAAGCAGTGCAATTTTCACTAATGTTGGGCGGGATTCTCCGGCCACGCTCGCCTCAAAACCGGAGAATCCCGCCCGAGGTCAACCTTTGCATGGTCCGTCTTCCCCCCCCCACCCCACCTCACCATCCCCCCCCCCCCCCCCCCCCCCCGCCCCCCCCACCCCACCCCCACTACAATTTCCATGTCGGGCGGAACAGGAGAATTCCAGCCATGTATTTGTGTCCTTTTAAGGCAATACAATTTTCTGACTGAAGTCAGTTGTTTCAATAAATCTAGCTGCGTTCCAAAGTCCTGATCAATTTCTATGATGCTGAATCCACCAGAATAAGTTAGCCTGATGTTGCAGCTGTCATCTGACCTGAAAGATGGGGCGATTCTCCCAAAAAAATTCTAAGTGCCGAATTTGTGTAAAAACTGGAGGAACTCCCACTGGTTTTTTAAAGCGGGATTTTCAAAGCGAATCTCCCACACTGAACACTGCAGAATGGCCGAGCGGGATTCACAGTGAAAATCAGGGAGCTCGGCCAATTTCCCCTGGAGAGGCCAACGCCCCCTCCCCCCCACCCCCCCCACCCCCCCACCCTCCAGTCCCCCTCCCCCCCCAGCGGGTGGTCAAATGTGGACTTTGTTATGCCCGGTCCTTGTATGAGCACCGCCACCGCCCCCGCACCCACCCCCCTCTCCCAATTTGTTACGATTCTAGGCAGGATACCTCTGGATTGTAAGGATTGTATGGCAATTGTCCAAGAAGTGCAAACTCATGATGGGCAATTCCCACTGGGAACCATCCAAAAATACAATCTAAATCACAAACTTCAGATAGTTCTGATTGTGTTACATCAACACTTACTGAGAAAAAATTAGAAAGATTAAAACCACTTGTGAATTCTGGGTAACTATTGTATAGATCCACACCAACCCTCCCTGGGACTCTCCCCACACCCCGAACCACCAAGGGATTGCTAAACCCTTCGCAGATTACCAGAGTACTCCCCAAACCTACCAACTACCCCCACTCATGATATTGCACCCCCCCACTCCAAAGAAACTAACTACCCTCCCTCCATGGAGACGCTGGGGGCAGAATTGTCCACCCTGGGAATTGTAAGGGGCAGGAGTGGGCCATGCAAATATCAGTTGACTTCGGGCGGGAATTTCAGCCTTGGGTGGGAATTTCAGCCTTGGGTGGGAATTTCGGCCTTGGGGAGAGCGCGGCCAGAAAATCCCCCTGGGACTCTGCCCCCACCAAGGCTCAACTTGATCCACCACCTGACCTCAGTTAGACTCACCCCTCAATGATTACCCCTCCATACAGATCCAACTCACATTCATCCCCACCAACCCCCCACCTCCCCTCCCCATCCCTGAGACCTGTCCCAACCGACCCATTCCCCCCTCACTCCAGTGCGACCTGACCCAACACGCCCCCGAGGCCCAACCCGACACCACCTAAATATCTGACCCTTCCAAAATCCTACCCCTCATCACCCCTGAAATTCAACCTTAAACACTTACCTCATCGAATTTCTCCCTGGCCTGTCAAAGTCCTTTAAACTTGGCTGGACCTTTCCTGGTTTACAGCAACTAGTGTGATAAGAAAAGAGAGCTTGGTCTGCTTCCCTCTGATGCAGCAGTACTAAGCTGAAGGCCTCGGGAGAGCACTGTGCTGTCTGGACTGAGTCAGAAAGTTTATAGTTTATTTATTAGTGTCACAACTAGGCTTACATTAACACTGCAATGAAGTTACCATGAAGATCCCCTAGTCGCCACACTCTGGCACCTGTTCGGGTACACTGAGGGAGAATTTAGCATGGCCAATGTACCTAACCAGCACTCTTTTGGACTGTGGAGGAACCGAAGCACCCAGAGGAAACCCACGCAGACACGGGGAGAACGTGCAAACTCCACACAGACAGTGAGCCAAGCCAGGAATCAAATCCGGGTCCCTGGCGCTGTGAGGTAACAGTGCTAATCACTGTGCCACCGTGCTGCCAAAGTTTTTGCGAGATAGGATTGAAAAATATTTCTTTGAATTGATTTATTATCATCACATGTATTAGTATACAGTGAAAAATATTGTTTCTTGTGTGCTGTAGAGCAAAGCAAACCATTCATAGAGAAGGAAAGGAGAGAGTGCAAAATGTACTGTTACAGTCTTATCTAGGGTGTAGAGAAAGATCAACTTAATGTGAGGTAGGTCCATTCAGAAGTCTGATGGCAGCAGGGAAGAAGCTGTTCTTGAGTCGGTGGGTACGTGTCCTCGGACTTTTGTATATTTTTCCCAATGGAAGAAGGTGGAAGAGAGTATGTCCAGGGTGCGTGGGGTCCTGAATTATGCTGGCTGCTTTGCCGAGGCAGCGGGAAGTGTAGACAGAGTCAATGGATGGGAGGCTGGTTTGAGTATGGGATTGAGGAATGGAAATAAGAGTGGAGTGACAACCCAACTCTGATTACCAGTCTGCAGGAATTCAGGTATATGTATTGTTAGAAACAATTCCATTTGTTCCTGTGAAGCCAATAAAACTGACCAGTTGGGACTGCTGACATACCGAGAGATATAACTCTAACACGGCAATGTTTTGAATCATATAAATAATTTACATCATTGTTTCTTTGTTATTTCCTTTGTTCCAGTGTGAACTTCAAAAGGGATATGAGATTTAACTAACCCCAGGCTGTAACAGCTCTTGTGATTACTTGCTTGCGTGGTAGTTGAACGAACTGATTCTGGCGGAAAACCTTTTTCACCATTACCCACCATTCTTCTTTATAAAAATCTATCATCGGTAGTCTAATCTTGATGAAATGATTTATTTTCAAGATTTGTTCCTGCAGTTATCAGAACACAGCACACATGAGCGGCACGGTGGCACAGTGGTTAGCACTGTTGCCTCACAGCGCCAGGAACTCGGGTTCGATTCCTGGCTTGGGCCACTGTCTGTGTGGAGTTTGCACGTTCTCCCCGTGTCTGCGTGGGTTTCCTCCGGGTGCTCCGCTTTCCCCCCACAAGTCCGAAAAACATGCTGGTAAGGTGCATTGAACAGGCGCTGGAGTGTGGCAACCACGGGAATTTCACATATAATTTCATTGCAGCGTTAATGTAAGCCTTACCTGTGACTAATAAATAAACTTTACTTTAGGTGATGCAATATGTCAGTAGTGAAGCTTGATTAACTTTGGAAATATTATCCAAATCCTAAACTTTTGTCATGAAGGCAAACACCTGCTCATCATTACTTATACAAAGACCAAACTGGAAAAATGTTGGTGCTGGTACTCATCGTCTTTAATACCCTGGGCAGTTCTTTAACCATTGAGCAGGCTATTTCTGCTCTTAATTCCTACGTCCTTTGGTGCTGGCCAGCTGAAGGTCTTGCTTGTAGAGGTGCACTGAAGCAAAGCAGCCTTATTTGGGCTGAAGGCAACCAGCCAACTATATAGATAGAGACTCTGTCTGAGACAATGTGATCACCTAGATTCTTCATATCAAGGCGCAATTGTGGAAGATTATTTCTCGTATTAAAAGGGAGGTAAAGTTAACTGTGTTGTTCACTTTTGAAGTCTAACAAGCCTCCGATATCCTGCATCCTCTGTATAATGCCACATAAACAGTTGTAACCATTGCCCTTTGTACACATTTTGATCATTATAATCAATGCCCAGTGATGCACTATTTCCACAGGAAGCGAATGCCGACTGAAGAACAACAAACAAATCTTCAAATTTCTAGCCAAATGTATTCCTCTGCTGTTCAGCGGTTTCTCAGTAGGGTCAGCACCTACAGATGTATCGGTAAACATAACAGGCATCATGGACTGCCAGTAATAAAGTTATGATAGTTCTGTTGCTTGGTACCACCTGAGCAGCAGAATGAATATGACTGCAAGCCTTGTCTGTTCGCATAGGCCACAGAGACCTTGATGCCCAAATTGGACATCTTGTGCTAAAGAGATATTACTGTCAGGTGAAAGCAGTGCATCCTGTCCAGCTGATCACAATTTCAATAGCAATAGAAATTGTGCTCTGCAAGCTTAGTTTTTGTTATATGTGTGCACTGTAGACCTTCTGAAGTTTCAGCTGTCTTCGGTGATTAGTTGGAAGGGTCCAGTTGTATGGTAGTGAAAGGGGCGAGTAGCCATACTAATAATCATATTCACTAGAAGGCTCAGCACATCCAATTTAGCAGAAATAGAGTACACACAGCTAGCTGAGAAGTATATTAATTAGCCAAGGGCACAAACTGTTAGTTCTCAGGCAGAAACATCGCAGGTGTCAACTCTCACAGACTGTAAACATCAATTTGTTCAGAAAACAAAATGGTTGAAAGATAATGGCCGGGATTCATCTAAAAAAATTCTAAGTGTCGAATTCGCATAAAACCGGGAGTAAATTCCACTGGTTTGTTTTTGAGTGGGGTTTTCAAAATGAATCTCCCACATTCTGTGCACTGCAGAGTGCACTAGTGTAAATCCCATTGAAAATCAGTCAGCGGGGTCTATTCCCATTGGTGAAGCCGGCAGCATAGCACTGAGCGGATCACTGCGCATGTGGCGATCTGGAGATCAACAATATCCAGGACAAAGCAGCCCGCTTGATTGGCATCACATCTACAAACATTCAATCCCTCCACCACCGACGCTCAGTAGCAGCAGTGTGTACCCCCTACAAGGTGCACTGCAGCAATTCACCAAAGATCCTCAGACAGCACCTTCCAAACCCACAACCACTTCCATCTAGAAGGATAAGTGCAGCAGAGACATGGGAACACCACCACCTGCAAGTTCTCCTCCAAGACACTCACCATCCTGACTTAGAAATATATCGCCGTTCCTTCACAGTCACTGGTTCAAAATCCTGGAATTCCCTCCCTAACGGCATTGTGGGTCAACCCACAGCACATGGACTGCAGTGATTCAAGAAGGCAGCTTAGCACCACCTTCTCAAGGGCAAAAAATGCTGGCCAGCTAGCGACGCCCAGGTCCCACAAATGAAAAAAAAAATGCAGTAGCCCACACTGATCGCCTCTTGATCGCTGGCCAGCTCCATGACCCTGCATTGCTGGCCGTGCGACCCCTCCCCCCATGCCCCAGTGGCTGGTCTCCTGGACGTGTCCAGCCCCAATCCCCTCCCACCTTGATTTCCCAACTCCAACCCCCCACAGCCCAGACCTGACCGGCAGGCCGACCACACCCCCCTCCACCCCGATAGCCAGCCCTGATCACTGACCTCCCTCCATCTGTCACCAATCCTGACTGCAGAGTGGCAGCGGGTCCCCCCAACCCACAGGCCCCACCATGTTAGCTGCCAGCTCCATGTTAGTGGGGAGCTGCTGTAAACCCGGCTGGATAGTAGGTGGGTGGTGGTGGGGAGGGGGGGTGGGGGGCATGGCTGGTGGCCGTGGGGAGATGCTAGCCAGCCCGGAGACTTCAGTCCTGGGCCCACTAATCGGATGGAAATGGCAATTAGCATATTTTAATCAGCTTTACGCCGATTTCTGGCGCAGAGCTGATATCACCGGAAATCCGGTGGCTGGAGGCGCGCAGAGGCCATAGAGCCCAGCGGGAAGCCCACTACACAGCCTCCCAGCCAGGGAGAATGCCCCCAGTATTGGGAGGCAACTCTGTTCACTGCTTTAAATAGAGTTTGTGTTTGTACCAAACCTCCCTAGTCTGAGAGAATTCATCAAACACTAGGGTCCTTGGACATGGGGAGGATAATTGAATATCTACAAGTCAGACACCAGTTGTTATGTTAAGGACCAGATAGCATATTCAAGTCTTTACACTAATTTATTCCTTTATTCTTTCATGGAATGTGGGTGTCGCCGACTGGGCCAGTATTTGTTGCCCACCCCTAATTGTTCTTGAACTGAGCGGCTTGCTCAACTACTTCAGAGGGGCAGATAAGAGTCGACCACATTGCTATGGGTCTGGAGTCACATGTAGGCCAGACCGGGGTAAGGATGGAAGATTTCCTTCCCTAAAAGACACTAGTGAACCAGATGGGTTTTTACAACAATCAGCAATGGTTTCATGGTCATCATATTAGATTTTTAATTCCAGAGTTTTTTTATTGAATTAAAATTTCACTATCTGCCTTGGTGGGATTCAAACCCAGGTCCCCAGAGCATTACTCTGGGTCTCTGGATTACTAGTCCTGCAACAATACCACTAGGCCACTGTCTCCCCTCCATTGGATGTTATGATCAAGTAGACATGCATATGTTGGCCAGAACTCTACAACCTCACCCGCCACCGAATCAGAGCGGGCGAGGGTCTGACAAAAGAAATCTCCGTTGACCTCAAGTAGGAATTTCTGGTCTCGCCCAAGCAAGACCATAAAATCCCACCTGTGGTGATTGGTTAGTAGTATTTGTACCTTATGCATGATGTAAACCTAATCAATAGTTGTGAGTGGATATAGATAATTTCTATATAAATGTACATCTCTGATTGGTATATGCTAACTACTTGTATTCAAACCTGGAAGTATATCTGCATAATGCAAGTACCCCTGCTGCAGTAGAAGGTAAAACTGTCCTGTGAAATGGAGGTGGTGCAGACTGACCCCCTGACATGTACACATAAATGTCAAGGCGCCTAAATGTAGATGTGGCCAAAGTGCTTCATTGCACCTGCATTTGTTGTTCCTCATGAACTTGGTTTCTATTTTTCAGTCATATAATGCTATGAGAACAAAACAATTTCCTATCATGAGCACTCTTTATAATATTAGATTGAAGTACCCTCAGCAGCAACAAATAATGGGAGGAAGGCTTGGTATAAAAATGCAAAAAACAGCATATTATCCAATAAAATTAACAGCGAAATGTAACTCTAGATGCATAAATAAACACTCAAACAGAAACTCAAACTGCAATTTCCATTCTAAAATGCCTACTTCAGTATATCAGGCCTCAGGACTCTTGATGCCCTCATCTTGTTTATCCGGCAATAAGGATACTTCAGTTACAAGCAATAAAAGAACGAACTGTACAAAGTAAGTCAAAGAAAAAGGTTTAATAAGGAAACTTCATTACACCAACACTCGGGTCACACCCTGGACCACACCAGTTCCCCACAATTCTCATCTGCCTTCCATTTATACCGGGTCAGTTAGTCAGCTGACCACCACATCATTTTGCCATTGGTTACATTGTCTACCTGGTCAGCTGACCCTCGCAGCATGTTACCATTGATTGCATTATAATAGATTCCAATGTTATCATTGGTTACATTATAAAAATCTAAATTGGATAATGCCTATTCTGTAAGTAGAACCCTTACTACAATTGTGAAAAACTTCTAATTCTTCTTCTTTGGTAGTCCCTCAGGGTCGAGGATGATACTCCAGAGAGTTATGCAGATATACTTCCAGATTTGAATACAATAAGTTGGCATACACCAATCATAGATGTACATTTATATCAAAATTATAAGAAATTATGGAAATTATCTATATCCACTCACAACTATTGATTAGGTTTACATCATGCATAAGATACAAATACTTCTACAGGGAGGTGGGTTCTGCCCACCAGTGTGGAACCAGATATCTATAAATCTATGAATGAAATGAGGATCAAGTAATGTCTGTTGTGCAGCCTCATCAAGGGAAAATGTACATTCAAGAAGGGGTGAGATGTAAAAATTTTACAAGTTTCAAACCTGAACCCAGCCTGCTTCAAACTCACCAACTTTTATTTTTAAGAGAAGGATTGGATAGCAGATATCGAGCCTGCTCCTGATAGGTGTATTGCCCATTTAAATGTTTTAATGAAGCTGTAATGCCTCAGCTTTTATCCCCAGTTTAGGTTTCACCTTGGCTGACTAGGCTTCCTGGATCTCGAGAAATCCAGTAGCTAAAGGGAGGTGAAGATTGCTGCATGGAAGAGGGAAATGACTTTCAATCAACATTTGTGAATCAGGGCAAGCAAAAATGGTTTCCCCCCAGTGCCACCAACCCCACCCCCTCAAGCCCCACTCAAGCCCCCCCAGGCTAACCTACTCCTCTCCCTGCAGACGGACCCCACTGAGATCTTTAAAGCCCCATCTCCGCCCCCGATCTATCTCTGATGTGGGCAGCATGGTGGCACAGTGGTTAGCACTGCCGCCTCACAGCGTCAGGGACTCGGGTTCAATTCCCAGCTTGGGTCACTGTCTGTGCGGAGTCTGCACATTCTCCTCGTGTCTGCATGGGTTTCCTCCGGGTGCTCTGGTTTCCTCCAACAGTCTGAAAGACGTGCTGGTTAGGTGCATTGACCCAAACAGGTGCCGGACTATGGCGACTAGAGGAATTTCACAGTAACTTCATTGCAGTGTTAATATAAGCCTTACTTGTGACACTATTAAATAAACTTGATAAAACTTTAAAACTTTATTTCCTTTCAGCTTCCAGGTTTCCTGATCACTGGAAAAGCCAGATTGCGGGCATCAAATCCAAAGCATAGCTGAAATCGGGGCTTCGCACCCTCATTGAAATATTTAAATTACTGATGCACCTTTGGAGAGCCAGTGGGCTGCCTGCTCACACCTCCCACCCCGTACCTCCCAGCCAACCCCACTCTGTTAAAACCGAAAGTGGAGGTGGGTTGGGGGTCTGGTTTCACTAGTTTTGAGTTTTTAACCCTCATCCCTCTTTCGCCTGCCCTTGGGGGTTAAAATACCTCCCATTACTCTCAAGGTGGTCCTGTTAAAGCTGGTGCATGCGGAGAGACTGTCTTTTCGGTTCACTTCTATGACAACATTTATGTGAACATTTGTCCAAAAGAGATGAACTACTTGGCGTAGTAAACAAGAAAGCTTTGAATAATTCAAATTCTCACTAACATCTGAGTAATGCGGACATAAAATTTATAGCCCAAAGATAATGCCATCAAAAATGATATTGGTTTTACCCCCTCACTGCAAAGGGAAAATAAGAAAATTAACAAAATGCTTCATTCTTTGACGCACACTGAGGAGTCATTTCACCCAGAGTTTGGAATTAAAAGGTTCAAAGCTGATACCAGCAATCAGATTTTACAAATTTTTTTTGAACAAACTTTACTTCCAAAGGTACCAAAAGAATATATACAACAGGCAGATTCTTACCTAGAGACTACAAGTGTTTTCTCTGTTTGAAGAAGAGGGATTAAAATATATACAACCATTGCCAGTAAGAGACCCAATGGTCTGAGCCAGAATCCAATGTTCGATGCTCAGTTGTTCCATTTCTCTCCTCCTTCTCCTTCACCTATTCTAAAGTATAAAAATTGGCAGGTCATGCTGCAGCTGTCCAGAACCTTAGTTCGGCCTCATTTGGAATATTGTTTACAATTCTGGTCGCTTTGGAGAGGGTACAGAAGAGGTTTACCAGGATGTTGCCTGGTATGGAGGGTATTAGCTATGAGGAGAGATTGGAAAAACTTGGTTTGTTCTCACTGGAACGACGGAGATTGAGGGGCAGTAGAGGTTTACAAGATAATGAGTGGCATGGACAGAGTGGATTGTCAGGTGCTCTTTCCTAGGGTAAAAAAGTCAAGTACTAGGGGACATAGATTTAAGGTGCATGGGGAAAAGTTTAGAAGAGATGTGTGAGGCTAGTTTTTTACACAGAGGGTGGTGAATGTTTGGAACGCGCTGCCCAGGGAGGTGGTGGGAGCAGGTACAATAGTGGCATTTAAGGGGCATCTAGACGAATACATAGGAATGGAAGGATACGGACTCCGTAAGTGCATATGGTTTTAGTTTAAGCAGGCATCATGGTCGGCGCACGGAGGGCCGAAAGGCCTGTTCCTGTGCTGTACTCTACTTTGTCCTTTGTTCTTTTTACTGTCTAGCCTCTTCACTGTCACACAAGTAACTCGGTGCTGTACACGAGACTTCTATTTCAAAACAACCTACTGCATTAGGGAATGTCCTGTTCCAGCCTCTAACAGCTGTTAATTTGATAATAATATTATGCACTAAAATTTAAACTGGAACATTTAAATAAAACAGGGAGAGCGCAATGGGCATTAATGAACCAAATAAAATCAGAAATCAGAAATTGCTGCAAACACTCAGCAGTGCAGAGAGAAACAGAGTTAAACAGTTGAATTTTAACCCCCCCCCCCACCTCTGCCTCCACCCCACACCGGTGGCTAAGGTGGAGGTGCTGGTGCCAGTCAGAGAGCCAAACCGGCATGGCTCCCCGTTGCTGGCTCGTCACTGGGAAAGTTTCCCAGGGGCGGACTGTGAAGCCGGTTGGCTGTCTGCTCCACAGAGGTGGGCAACTAATTTGCTTAAAAAAGGGCTCAATAATGGGCCATTTTTACTGGGCCATGACAGCGGAGTGGTGCCCGTCTCACATGAGGAATCGGGCAGCTTCGTGGAGCCACCTCACTGCAACCCATGGGACCACTGGAACCAGAGGCTCCAGGATCCAAAGGGGGCACTGTGAGTGGAAAGCTAGCCCACATGACCACCCCACCCCCCAACTCCTTCAAGGGGTTTTCCCTCTGTCCCTGCCAATTGCCCTCGGATTTCATTTTTTAGTTCCTTGTCTGAGGGTGCCTCCATTTTGAGGTGCCCTGTGGTCTCTGACCTGTCTCTGCTGTGGCCACCTTTCACGTTGGTGCTGCTGAGGCTTCAGGAAGGACTGGGAGCATGAGTACAGCTTTTTATCTTCAATTGGGCGGAGGGAACTCAGGCAGTCAAGTCGAGGGCCACCAGTGATAAAATTGCCGAGCCTGTCCTGCTGCCAGCAAGTGCAGTCTCATGACCCACTTTTCGCCTGAACATTTGGGTCCTGAAGGCCATCTTAAAATCTAGTCAATATTTCAGGCCTGTGATATTTTGTCAAACACAACTCCTTTCAGAAAAAATGAGTCCCCTCAGATGTCTGCATCTTCCCCACTGAGTTTAGATTCCATTTGAGTGCTGAAATCTCCAATGCACTGGTGCAAATATATTCTAGGCCATTCCCAAGCGGGCTAGAAATTGATATTATTTCTAGTCTGCTGAAAAGTAAGAATGGATCAGCAGTGACTATGTCCTCAGAATCACAGAATTGTTAGAGCGCAGAAGGAGGCTCTTTGGCTCATCGTGTCTGTACCGGCTCTCCAAATGAACGTCATGACTTAGTGCCATTCCCCTACCTTTGCCCCGAAACCCTGCACATTGTTTCTATTCAAGTGATCATCTAATGCCCGCTTGACTGTGTCTTGACTGAACCTGCCTCCACCATACTTCCAGACAGTGCATTCCAGAGCGGAACCACACAGAATCATAGAATCCTACAGTACAGAAGGAGGCTGTTTGGCCCATCAAGTCTGCACTGACCACAATCCCACCTAGTCCCTATCCCCATGACCTCGTGCTGTATGAAAAAATGTTTTCTCACATCACGTTTGTATCTCTTGCAAATCACATTAAATCTATGCCTTCTTGACCTTGAAGCTTTTTACAAGGAGGCCCAGTTATTCCCTATCTACTCTGTCCAGCCTGCTCACGATTTTGAACATTCCTATCAAATCTCCTCAGCCTACTTCTCTCCAAGGAGAACAATCCCAATCTCTAATCTATCCTCACAACTGAAGTTTCTCATCCCTGAAACCATTCTTGTCAACCTCTTCTGCACTCTCTTCAATGTATTCACATCCTTCCTATAGTCATCGTGTCTTATATCCAGAAGGGCGGGGGGGGGGGGGGGGGGATCAGGGGCTCCTGAAGGAGGAGGGAGTTTGAGAAGTCAGGGAGGATGCAATCAGGTGGGGTTGCAATTGGAAGGGGTGGGAGGGACATTGTCGGGGGAATTAGGACTTGCTGTAGTGAAGGGCGCAGTCGGTGGTGGTGCTGTCAAGAATCTGTACAGTCAGGGTGTGTGGTCAGGAATGTGTGCAGCCAGCTGGGGCAGGAGGGGGGGGGGGGGCATGGGGTGGGGGGGGGGGGGGGGGGCGCGTGGGGTCGGGGGTGGTGGTGTTAGTTGTTGCATGTGAAGTGGGGAAAATAAAGAAATGGTTAGCTGGCACCCAAAATGGTTACCTGGGAAAGGGACATTAACAGGCACTGGCTTTTAGCACAGACAGTTACTTAAAGTTAAAACATGCAGTAACCGAAATGCTGCAGGAAGCTAGTCAGAGCTTGAGGCACTTTAAAGATAAGGGCAGACCCAGAACAATAAAGACTGATAATAAGGTCAGCCCTAGATGGGAAAAATACATAAATGCAACAAAACCAATCACTGAATGTATAGATCGAAACCCAGTCATTGATAGAAGGAATGTATCCATTCTATGAACAATGCTATGTTAACTGCCCATGTCTGTACCTGTCTGATTGTAATGATGTGTTAACTATCGATCACCATGATCTGTCTACTCAACTATAATGATGTGTTAAACGGCTAATGTCCGGACTACCCATTGTCTAAAATGTATAAAAATGATCAACTGCTATTGTATGATTGAGAAGGTAGCTACCAAGTACTGCGGAGTACTTTCTCCCGAAGTTTCGTATCCAAAATAAAACTGTGTTATTGAACCTCCAGTCTGACTCCGGTGGTAAATTTCCCACAACACATGCAGTCAGACAGGTGAATGCAGTCCGGGGGTTTGCAGTTGATGGGTCCTGTGCAGGTTGGGAGGGGAGGTAGGGGCTTCTTGTGGGGGAGTTGGGGCAGTAGTCGGACAGTAAAGGGTAGTCAGGGTGTCCCTTGGGGGGCGTTCAGGGTAGGTCAGTACAATAATTACCCAGAAGTTAGAAGTGGATTTAATTCTTCTAACTTTTCCTGGGTAACTGTTACTGTATGACGGCCGGTACCATCCAAAGTTTGTAATTTAAATCTCATTTTCAGATGGTTCTCATTGCAGGGCAATTGTTCATCAAAAATGTGAACTTTGTGAGCAATTTCCATGCAATTCTTACCCAGGGACATCCAAGTGGGGTTACCCAGCGCATCTTTTTTTTATTCATTCATGGGACATGGGCATCACTGGCTGGCCAGCATTTATTGCCCATCCCTAGTTGTCCTTGAGAACATGGTGGTGAGCTGCCTTCTTGAACCATTGCAATCCACGTGCTGTGAAATCCAGCGATTGCGAAGGAACGGCGACATATTTCCAAGTCAGGATGGTGAGTGGCTTGAAGGGGAGCTTGGAGGGGAGGTGGTGTTCCCATGTATCTGCTGCCCTTGTCCTTCTGGATGGAAGTGGTCGTGGGTTTGGAAGGTGCTGTCTAAGGATCTTTGGTGAATTGCTGCAGTGCATCTTGTAGATAGTACACACTGCTGCTACTGAGCGTCGGTGGTGGAGGGATTGAATGTTTGTAGATATGGTGCCAATCAAGAGGCTGCTTTGTCCTGAATAGTGTCAAGCTTCTTGAGTATTATTGGAGCTGCACCCATCCAGGCAAGTGGGAAGTATTCCATCACACTCCTGATTTGTGCCTTGTAGATGGTGGATAGGTTTTGGGGAATCAGGAGGTGAGTTACTCGCCGCAGTATTCCTAGCCTGTGAGCGGCTCTTGTATCCACTGTGTTTATGCGGTGAGTCCAGTTGAGTGTATGGTCAATGGTAACCCCAAGGATGTTGACAGTGGGGGATTCAGTTATGGTAACACCATTGAATGTCAAGGGGCAGTGGTTAGAGTGTCTCTTATTAGTGATGGTCATTGCCTGGCATTTGTGTGGCGCGAATGTTATTTGCCACTTGTCAACCCAAGCCTGGATATAGTCCAGATTTTGTTGCATTTGGATGTGGCCTGCTTCAGTATCTGAGGAGTCGCAAATGGTGCTGAATATTGTGCAATCATCGGCGAACATCCCCATTTTTGACCTTGTACAGAGGAAAGGTCATTTGTGAAGCAGCTGAAGATTGTTGGGCCTAGGACACTACCCTGAGGGACTCCTGCAGAGATGTCCTGGAGTTGAGATGACTGACCCTCCACAACCACAACCATCTTCCTATGTACCAGGTATGAACATAGAACATAGAACATAGAACATTACAGCGCAGAACAGGCCCTTCGGCCCACGATGTTGCACCGACCAGTTAAAAAAAAAACTGTGACCCTCCAACCTAAACCAATTTCTTTTCGTCCATGAACCTATCTACGGATCTCTTAAACGCCCCCAAACTAGGCGCATTTACAACTGATGCTGGCAGGGCATTCCAATCCCTCACCACCCTCTGGGTAAAGAACCTACCCCTGACATCGGTTCTATAACTACCCCCCCTCAATTTAAAGCCATGCCCCCTCGTGCTGGATTTCTCCATCAGAGGAAAAAGGCTATCACTATCCACCCTATCTAAACCTCTAATCATCTTATATGTTTCAATAAGATCCCCTCTTAGCCGCCGCCTTTCCAGCGAAAACAATCCCAAATCCCTCAGCCTCTCCTCATAGGATCTCCCCTCCATACCAGGCAACATCCTGGTAAACCTCCTCTGCACCCTCTCCAAAGCCTCCACATCCTTCCTGTAATGTGGGGACCAGAACTGCACACAGTACTCCAAGTGCGGCCGCACCAGAGTTGTGTACAGTTGCAACATAACGCTACGACTCCTAAATTCAATCCCCCTACCAATAAACGCCAAGACACCATATGCCTTCTTAACAACCTTATCTACTTGATTCCCAACTTTCAGGGATCTATGCACACATACACCTAGATCCCTCTGCTCCTCCACACTATTCAAAGTCCTCCCGTTAGCCCTATACTCAACACATCTGTTATTCCTACCAAAGTGAATTACCTCACACTTCTCCGCATTAAACTCCATCCGCCACCTCTCGGCCCAACTTTGCAACCTGTCTAAGTCTTCCTGCAAACTACGACACCCTTCCTCACTGTCTACCACACCACCGACTTTGGTGTCATCAGCAAATTTGCTAATCCACCCAACTATACCCTCATCCAGATCATTAATAAATATTACAAACAGCAGTGGCCCCAAAACAGATCCCTGAGGTACACCACTTGTAACCGCACTCCATGATGAATATTTACTATCAACCACCACCCTCTGTTTCCTATCCGCTAGCCAATTCCTGATCCAATTTGCTAGATCACCCCCAATCCCATACATCTGCATTTTCTGCAGAAGCCTACCATGGTGAACCTTATCAAACGCCTTACTAAAATCCATATATACCACGTCCACTGCCTTGCCCCCATCCACCTCCTTGGTCACTTTCTCAAAAAACTCAATAAGGTTAGTAAGGCACGACCTACCTGCCACAAAACCATGCTGACTATCACCTATCAATTCATTACTCTCCAAATAACTATAAATCCTATCCCTTATAATTTTTTCCAACATCTTGCCGACAACAGAAGTGAGACTCACCGGTCTATAATTCCCGGGGAAGTCTCTGTTCCCCTTCTTAAACAATGGGACAACATTCGCTAACCTCCAATCTTCTGGTACTATACCAGAGGCCAACGACGACCTGAAGATCAGAGCCAGAGGCTCTGCAATCACTTCTCTTGCCTCCCAGAGAATCCTTGGATAAATCCCATCCGGACCAGGGGATTTATCTATTTTCAGACCCTCCAGAATATCCTGCACATCCTCCTTATCAACTGTAATACTGTCTATTCTACTCCCCTGCAACCCAGTGTCCTCCTCAGCTATATTCATGTCCCCTTGCGTGAACACCGAAGAGAAATATTGGTTCAATGCTTCACCAATCTCCTCCGGTTCCACACATAACTTCCCTCTGCCATCTATAACTGGCCCTAAACTTGCCCTAACCAACCTTCTGTTCTTGACATACCTATAGAACGCCTTAGGATTCTCTTTAACCCTATCCGCCAAAGTCTTCTCATGTCCCCTTTTAGCCCTTCTAAGCTCGCTCTTCAACTCCCTCTTAGCCAATCTAAAGCTTTCTAGTGCACTACCCGAGTGCTCACGTCTCATCCGAACATAAGCCTCCTTTTTCTTTTTAACCAACAAAGAAACTTTTTTGGTGCACCACGGTTCCCTAGCCCTACCAATTCCTCCTTGCCTGACAGGGACATACCTATCACAGACTCGCAGTAGCTGCTCCTTGAAAAAACTCCACATGTCGGACGTTCCCAGTCCCTGTAATCTCCTAGTCCAACCTATGTTTCCTAATTCTCTCCTAATAGCCTCATAATTACCCTTCCCCCAGCTAAAACCACTGGCCCGAGGTTCATGCCTATCCCTTTCCATCACTAAGGTGAACGTAACCGAATTGTGGTCACTATCACCAAAATGCACACCAACTTCCAAGTCTAGCACCTGGTCTGGCTCATTTCCCAGCACCAGATCCAATATAGCCTCACCTCTAGTTGGCCTGTCTACATACTGAGTCAAAAAACCTTCCTGCACGCTTTGAACAAAAACTGACCCCTCTAACGAGCTAGAGCTATAACAATTCCAGTCAATATTAGTCAAGTTAAAATCCCCCATAACAATTGCCCTATTACTTTCACTCCTAAGCAGGATTGACTCCGCAATCCTTTCCTCAACCTCTCTAGAACTTTTAGGAGGTCTATAAAAGACTCCCAACAGGGTGACCTCTCCTCTCCTATTTCTAATCTCCGCCCATACTACCTCAACAGATAAGTCCTCATCAAACCTCCTCTCTGACACTGTGATACAATCTCTGACCAATAATGCTACCCCTCCCCCTCTTCTACCTCCTTCCCTACTTCGACTAAAACATTTGAACCCCGGGACCTGCAGCATCCATTCCTGCCCCTGCTCTATCCATGTCTCTGAAATAGCCACAACATCGAAGTCCCAGGTACTGATCCACGCTGCAAGTTCACCCACTTTATTGCGAATACTCCTGGCATTGAAGTATACACATTTCAAACCCTGCTCCACCCCACCTCTGCAATGCCGTGCATTGCAGTCCCCATCCATGCATCCCTCACTTTCAGCCCCACTACTCAGGATCCCTCCCCCCCCCCGAATCAGTTTAAACCTCCCTGCATGGCCTTAGCAAATTTACCCCCCAGGATATTGGTCCCCTTCTGATTAAGGTGTAGACCATCCTTCTCATAGAGGTCACACCTTCCCCAGTACGAGCCCCAATTGCTTAAGTACCTGAACCCCTCCCTCCTGCACCATCCCCTCAGCCATGAATTCAAACCTTCCCTCTCCCTATTCCTCTCTAAACTATCCCGTGGTACAGGCAAGAGTCCAGAGATAACCACTCTGTCAGTCTTGGCCTTTAGTTTCCACCCCAACTCCATAAATCCCAGCCTAATATCCCCTTCCCCTATCCTCCCTATGTCGTGTGTCCCCACATGTACAATAACTTGTGGTTTATCTCCCTCCCCCCTAAGAGTCCTGAATACCCTGTCAGACACATCCCGGACCCCAGCCCCTGGTAGGCAACACACCAACCCTGAGTCCCTACCTTTAGTTCCGACCCTCCTATCTGTCCCCTTAATTGTGGAGTCCCCAATCACAAGGCCCAGTCTTTTACAGCCCCTAACCACCTGAGCTTTCTCACTCGGCTCACCCCCAGAGATCTGCTCTCTATGCTCAGTTGATTCCTCCTCAACTGTAGCCTCCAGCACCGAAAACCTATTATGGAGGGGATCCGCCCCAGGGGATTGTCTTCCCGATTGCTTCTTACCCCTCCTCCTGGCATTGACCCAAGCCTCATTTCTAGGAGTTACTATTTCTCTATAACTCCTATCAACTTCCACCTCCGCCTCCCGAATTATGCGGAGTTCCTCTACCTCCCCCTCCAGCTCCTTTACACGCTTCTCCAGAAGCTGCAATCTAATGCACTTCTTACAACTAAAATCTCCTGAAACACTACTGGATTTCCTCACCACATACATCCCACAGGAGATGCAGCATACTGCCTGAACTGCCATCCCTGAAGCCATTACCAGCAAGAAAAAAAGAAAACAAAAAACTTCCCCACACTTATAATTAGGTTAGAGGAGGATGGAAGGATGGGATCCTCTACCAGTGTAGAGGATCGGGTATCTCCTCTGCACCAATTTATAGGGCTAGGGGCCCGAGAGAAAAAAAAAAACTACAGCTACCGGCAGGCTTCGCGATGCGGCCTTCCGGTTTCCGTTAATTACAAAAAACCTCCCGAAAATTAGACAAAAAAAAAAACCCAGAATTTACTCACAGTCCGCGCTCTCTCTCTCACCGCTCACAGTCTCCACCCCGCAGGTCCGCTCCCAGAGGAGAGTTTGCCCCCTGATACCCATTGATTCCAGTTTTGCTAGGGCTCCTTGATGCCACACTCGGTCGAATGCGGCCTTGATGTCAAGGGCTGTCACTCTCACCTCACCTCTGGAACTCAGCTCTCTTGTCCATGTTTGAACCAAGACTGTAACGAGGTCAGGAGCTGAGTGACCCTGGCAAAGCCCAAACTGGGCGTCACTGAGCAGATTATTGCTGAGCAGGTGCTGCTTGATGGCACTGTTGATGATCCCTTCCATCACGTTACTGATGATCAAGAATAGACTGATGGGGTGGTAATTGGCCGGGTTGGATTTGTCCTGCTTTTTGTGTACAGTAAGAGTTTTAACAACACCGGGTTAAAGTCCAACAGGTTTATTTGGTAGCAAATGCCATTAGCTTTCGGAGCGCTGCTCCTTCGTCAGATGGAATGGATATCTGCTCACAACAAGGCACACAGAGACACAAAATCAAGTTACAGAATACTGATTAGAATGCGAATCTTTACAGCCAATCAGGTCTTAAAGATACAGACAATGTGAGTGGAGGGAGCATTAGGCACAGGTTAAAGAAATGTGTATTGTCTCCAGACAGGACAGCCAGTGAGATTCTGCAAGTCCAGGAGGCAAGCTGTGGGGGTTACCGATAGTGTGACATGAACCCAAGACCCAAGATTATGTACAGGACATACCTGGGCAATTTTCCACATTGTTCGGTAGATGCCAGTGTTGTAACTGCACAGGAAGGGCTTGGCTAGGGGAGCAGCAAGTTCTGGAGCACATCTCTTCAGTACTATTGCCAGAATGTTATCAGGGCCCATTGTCTTTGCAATATCCAGTGCCTCCAACCGTTTCTTGATATCACATGGAGTGAATCGAATTGGCTGAAAACTGGCATCTGAGATGCTGGGACCACTGGAGGAGGCCAAGATGGATCATCCACTCGGCACTTCTGGCTGAAGATTGCTACGAATGCTTCAGCTTTATCTTTTGCACTGATGTGCTGGGCTCCTCCATCATTGAGGTTGTGGATATTTGTGGAACTTCCTCCTCCAGTGAGTTGTTTACTTGTCCACCACCATTCATGACGGGATGTGGCAGGACTGCAGAGCTTAGATCTGATTTGTTGGTTGTGGGCTCGCTTAGCTCTGTCTATCACTGTCCACTGTTATTTGTCATTTATACTAATGATTTTGGTGAGAATATACGAGGCATGGTTAGTAAGTTTGCAGATGACACCAATATTGGTGGCATAGTGGACAGTGAAGAAGGTTATCTCGGATTGCAACGGGATCTTGATCAATTGGGCCAGTGGGCTGATGAATGGCAGATGGAGTTTAATTTAGATAAATGTGAGGTGATGCATTTTGGTAGATTGAACCAGAGCAGGACTTACTCAGTTAACGGTAGGGCATTGGGGAGAGTTACAGAACAAAGAGATCTCAGAGTACAGGTTCATAGCTCCTTGAAAGTGAAGTCACAGGTGGACAGAGTGGTGAAGAAGGCATTTGGCATGCTTGGTTTCATTGGTCAGAACATTGAATACAGGAGTTGGGACGTCTTGTTGAAGTTGTACAGGACATTGGTAAGGCCACACTTGGAATACTGTGTACAGTTCTGGTCACCCGATTATAGAAAGGAAATTATTAAACTAGAAAGAGTGCAGAAGAGATTTACTAGAATGCTACCGGGACTTGATGGTTTGAGTTATAAGGAAAGGCTGGATAGACTGGGACTTTTTTCTCTGGAACGTAGAAGGGTGAGGAGTGATCCTATAGAGGTCTACAAAATAATGAGGGGCATCGATCAGCTAGAAAGTCAATATCTTTTCCCAAAGGTATGGGAGTTTAAAACTAGAGGGCATAGGTTTAAGGTGAGAGGGGAGAGATACAAAATAATCCAGAGGGGCAATTTTTTCACGCAGAGGGTGGTGAGTGTCTGGAACAAGCTGCCAGAGGTAGTAGTAGAGGCAGGTACAATTTTGTCTTTTAAAAAGCGTTTAGATAGTTACATGGGTAAGAGGGATATAGGCCAAATGTCGGCAATTGGGACTAGCTTAGGGGTTTAAAAAAAAGGGCAGCATGAACAAGTTGGCCCAAAGGGCCTGTTTCCATGCTGTAAACCTCTATGACTCTATGATTTGCTGTTTATGCTGTTTGGCATGCAAGTGGTCCTGTTTGGTAGCTTCACCAGGTTGACACCTCATTTTTAGGTATGCCTGGTGCTGCTCCTGGCATGCCCTCCTGCACTCTCCATTGAACCACGGTTGATCACCTGGCTTGATGGTAATGGATGGGTGGAGGATATGCCGGGATATGAGGCTACAGATTGTGCTGGAGTACAATTCCGCTGCTATTGATGGCCCACAATGCCTCATAGATGCCTGGTCTTGAGTTGCTTGATCAGTTTGAGGTCTATTCCATTTAGCACATTGATAGTGCCACACAACACGATGGAGGTTATTCTCAATGTGAAGGCGGGACTTTGTCTCCACAAGGACTGTGTGGTGGTCACTCTTACCGATACTGTCATGGACAGATGCATCAGCAGCCGAAGGATTGGTAAGGATGAGGTCAAGTATGTTTTTCCCTCTTGTTGGTTCCTTCACCTCCTGCTGCAGACCTAGTCTAGCAGTTATATCCTTCAGGACCCATCCAGCTCGATCAGTAGTGCTGCTGCCGAGCCACTCTTGGTGGTGAACATTGAAACCCTCACCCAGAGTATATCTTTGGGGTAATCCTCAGATGCACTTACTCAGAGCTCGGACATTACATGTTAATATCTCCTTTCTTGAGGGGAAGGTATTGAGAAGGGCAGGAAACTATTGGTGCTCACCCAACACTGAGTGTAAATATCACTCCAAAATAGCCCCGAACAGAAGAGAACACACTGTTCCAGCTTTAACAGCTGTATCATTTAACGTTAATATAATCTACTGCTAAAACTGTAAACAGCAACAGTTTAAATGAAGTGAGATGGACTGAACAGACTTCTAAGAGATAATAAGCCAGCCACACAAACCCACAGGGAAATCTTACATGTCCTGCCACTGATATACTGTTTTGGTTTCAAGACACATGCTTTAAATTCAACTGCAACTAGGAAGCAGGTCCACCCCCTGAGAACAAGGGACATATTGTCCTCTTATTCAAAATACTAAGGTCCTGTGGATTGAGTACTCGATTCAGATCTATTTCAAAAGGTTGCCTCCTTATTCACACTGTTCCATCCTGTAAAGTACAAAGGATAGAAATTTCATTGCGTATTGAGTACATGTTTTGTGTGTAGAATGGATGTTGGAGTATTTGTATAGGTGGCGGTCCATAAGAGGGCCAGACTGCCCCAGCCCACTGGCTTCCAGGTAACTCAAAGCCACCTAGCCTGGCCATCTCCACTGTCCTCAGTAGCAGGTCAGCAATCTCCCAGCTCCCAAGCTGTAGCTACTGAGAAACTGTAGGAGCACTAGAACAGGCAAACAAGCTGTGGTGATTGTCCCCTTCAGGATCCACTGAAGAGTAAGAGTCAAATGACCTGGGGAACCAATCAGGGAGCAGGATCACATTGTTTCTATTCCAGAAACTTCTGGGAAGCTGACTGACATAAGAACATAAGAACATAAGAAATAGGAGCAGGAGTAGGCCATCTAGCCCCTCGAGCCTGCCCCGCTATTCAATAAGATCATGACTGATCTGACGTGGATCAGTACCACTTACCCGCCTGATCCCCATAACTCTTAATTCCCTTACCGATCAGGAATCCATCCATCCGCGCTTTAAACATATTCAGCGAGGTAGCCTCCACCACCTCAGTGGGCAGAGAATTCCAGAGATTCACCACCCTCTGGGAGAAGAAGTTCCTCCTCAACTCTGTCTTAAACCGACCCCCCTTTATTTTGAGGCTGTGTCCTCTAGTTTTATCTTCCTTACTAAGTGGAAAGAATCTCTCCGCCTCCACCCTATCCAGCCCCCGCATTATCTTATAAGTCTCCATAAGATCCCCCCTCATCCTTCTAAACTCCAACGAGTACAAACCCAATCTCCTCAGCCTCTCCTCATAATCCAAACCCCTCATCTCCGGTATCAACCTGGTGAACCTTCTCTGCACTCCCTCCAATGCCAATATATCCTTCCTCATATAAGGGGACCAATACTGCACACAGTATTCCAGCTGCGGCCTCACCAATGCCCTGTACAGGTGCATCAAGACATCCCTGCTTTTATATTCTATCCCCCTCGCGATATAGGCCAACATCCCATTTGCCTTCTTGATCACCTGTTGTACCTGCAGACTGGGCTTTTGCGTCTCATGCACAAGGACCCCCAGGTCCCTTTGCACGGTAGCATGATTTAATTTGTTTCCATTGAGATAGTAATCCCATTTGTTATTATTTCCTCCAAAGTGTATAACCTCGCATTTATCAACGTTATACTCCATTTGCCATATCCTCGCCCACTCACTCAGCCTGTCCAAATCTCTCTGCAGATCTTCTCCGTCCTCCACACGATTCACTTTTCCACTTATCTTTGTGTCGTCTGAAAACTTCGTTACCCTACACTCCGTCCCCTCCTCCAGATCATCTATATAAATGGTAAACAGTTGTGGCCCGAGTACCGATCCCTGCGGCACGCCACTAGTTACCTTCCTCCAACCGGAAAAACACCCATTTATTCCGACTCTTTGCTTCCTGTCGGATAGCCAGTCCCCAATCCACTTTAACACACTACCCCCAACTCCGTGTGCCCTAATCTTCTTCAGTAGCCTTTTATGGGGCACCTTATCAAACGCCTTTTGGAAATCCAAAAACACCGCATCCACCGGTTCTCCTCCATCAACCGCCCTAGTCACATCTTCATAAAAATCCAACATGTTCGTCAAGCACGACTTTCCCCTCATGAATCCATGCTGCGTCTGATTGATCGAACCATTTCTATCCAGATGCCCTGCTATCTCCTCTTTAATAATGGATTCCAGCATTTTCCCTACTACAGACGTTAAGCTGACCGGCCTATAGTTACCCGCCTTTTGTCTCCTTCCTTTTTTAAACAGCGGCGTAACATTAGCCGTTTTCCAATCAACCGGCACTACCCCAGAATGCAATGAGTTTTGATAAATAATCACTAACGCATCCACTATTACCTCTGACATTTCTTTCAATACCCTGGGATGCATTCCATCCGGACCCGGGGACTTGTCCACCTTCAGTCCCATTAGTCTACCCAGCACTGCCTCTCTGGTAACATTAATTGTATTAAGTATTTCTCCTGCTGCCAACCCTCTATCGTTAATATTTGGCAAACTATTTGTGTCCTCCACCGTGAAGACCGACACAAAAAACTTATTTAAAGACTCAGCCATATCCTCATTTCCCACTATTAACTCCCCCCTCTCGTCCTCCAAGGGTCCAACATTCACTCTAGCCACTCTATTCCTTTTTATATATTTATAAAAACTTTTACTATCATTTTTTATATTAATTGCTAGCCTAGCTTCATAGTCTATCCTTCCTTTCTTTATCGCTTTCTTAGTCTCTCTTTGTTGTTTCTTAAATTTTTCCCAATCACTTGTTTCTCCACTATTTTTGGCCACTCTGTACGCATCTGTTTTTATTTTAATACTCTCCTTTATTTCCTTCGTTATCCATGAGGCTGCAGGCCTCTGCATTATAGTTATAAATAAATAAATGTCCCAGTTGTTATTTACTTAACTGGTGAACAGGAATTATTACATTGGCAACGAGGATAAAAAAAAGTCCAAAGATTGTGAATATAAAGTCACATTGAAGTTCACTTCAAGTTGAGAAACAAAAACGTATTTGCAGATGTGCACTTATTCGGATGGATAGATCCTTCTGATGTGTCTGTAGAGGATTGGGCACAATACATTGAATGTTTGGGCTACCATTTTCAGGCCAAAGGAATAGAGGAGATGGGAAAGAGAAAGGTAATCCTCCTGAATGTGTGTGGGAACGGAGCCGACAACTTATTATGCAGCTTCAAAGATGATACGCGAGCCTCTGCCATAGTGAAAGGAGGACACACATTGCAATATTTAAAAGGAGTCCAGTCATTGAGTTTGAGGGGTACTGCAACAAAACTAAAAAGTACACAGGAGGAGCCGTCAGAATAAAGGGTATTACCACAGTCCCTGTAAGCTATCAGCAGCAGTCCGCTCAGCTTCCAGTAATAATAGTGTCAGCTCCAGGGCCAAGTCTTTGGTCCGTGATTGGCTCAAGGTAATCAAGTTAAACTGGATGAAGATCATCCAAGTAAGGGAAGGGGGAACTGCCTGAGTTAATGAAGAAGAATGAGAATGTTTTTTGCGATGAGTTCGATAAAATAAAGGGCCTATAGATGAAGATCTGTGTAGATCCAGAGATAATGCCTCATTTTTTAGAGCAAGACCTGTACCATGTACCTTTCGAGAAAAGTTGGACATAGAATTGAAGAGATTGGAAGAACTAGGCATTATCCAGCCAGTTCAATTCGCAGAGTGGGCAGCACCCATAGTCCCCGTGATAAAGCCTGACAAGACTGTCTGTGGAGATTACAAATTAACAGTTTATCAAGCTGCCAAGTTAGATAAGCATCCAATTCCAAAGATTGGAGACTTGTATGCTGGAGGTCAGTCTTATACAAAGCTGGATATTAGCTATGCATATTAGTAAATTGATTTTGGCAATGGTATGTTTTGTCTATATAGTGCGCAAGAAAGAAACAATACTTTTCACTGTATCCCAATACATGTGACAAGAATAAACCAAATCCAATCAAAATAATGCTTCCCGAGGTTGTGTTACGATAAGCACACACAAAGGTTTGTTCCAGTATACGTGCCTATCCTTTTGTGTGTCCAGAAAACAATGGAAACTCTATTACACGTATGCATGGATGATACTTTGATAGCTGCATCTACTGAAGCTAAACACCTAGCTAACTTAGAGGAGGTGCTAAAGAGATTTCAAGAGGCTGGAGTTCACCTCAAGAAGGAGAAATGAATTGAATTTCAAGCCACTGAGGTAGCCGATTTGGGTATCGTGTAAATGCACAAAGATTACACCTGATAGAATACAAGGTCAGAGCAATAAAGGAGGCAACAGCCCCAGAAATACATCTGAGTTCAAGTCATTCTTAGGAATGGTGAATTATTATGGGCATTTTCTACCCAATTTGTCGACATTATTGGCCCCCTTGCATATGAATCATAGAATCATAGAATCCCTACAGTACAGAAGGAGGCCATTCAACCCATCGAGTCTGCACCGACCACAATCCCATCCAGGCTCTATTCCCGCAACCCCACATAATTACCCTGCAAATCCCCCTGACACTAGGGTCAATTTAGCATGACCAATCAACCTAACCCACACATTTTTAGACTGTGTGAGAAAACCAGAGTACCCAGAGGAAACCGACGCAGACACGGGGAGAATGTGCAAATTCCACACAGACAGTGACCTGAGGCTGGAATTGAACCTGGGTCCCTGGCACTGTGAGGCAGCAGCGCTAACCACTGTGCCACCGTGCCGCCCATTTGCTGCAAAAGAAGTAGTGTTGGTTTTGGAAGACGCCCCAGAGAGAAGCTTTTAACAGAATAAAGAAACTGTTACATACATCCAGGTTATTGGGGTATTTTGACCTGTCTAAGGAATTAGTGTTAACCTGTGATGCCTCTACATATGGCATTGGAGTAGTATTGTCCCACAGGATCGATGCCAGATCTGCAAGACCTATAGGGTACGTTTCAAAAATCCCCTCAGAGGCCGGGAAATGCTACTCAGATTGAAAAGGCAGGCTTGACAATAGTATATAGAAGAAAACACTTCCACCAGTATGTGTATGAGGGGCACTTTACCATTGCTATGGACCACAAACCACTCTTGGGTCTTTTTAAAGAATATTCCACAAATTGCATCAGCAAGAATTCAGCATTGGGCGTTAATCGCGTTCGCCTACAGCATCGGCCTGGAACATTCATCGCAAATGCGGATGTGCTTCGTCACCTGCCTTTACCAGAGAGTATAGCTCCTCCTCCAATATCACAGGAAATTGTTATGGTGTTGAATTTCTTGAACACTTTGCCAGTTTCGGCACAGCAAATCAAGCATTGGACCAATAGAGATCTGCTGTTGTCCAATGTAAGGCACAGAATACTAATAGGTTGGATAGTGAGCCAGTTCCTGAAGAGATGCAACCATATTGTATACTAAAGGATGATATAACTTGCAGGTGGCATCAGACTATTTCCTCGGGTGGATGTAGCTGTTAGTAGGGGGCATAACTATAAGGTTCATGGCGGGAGATATAGGAGGGATGTCCGAGGTAGGTTCTTTATTCAGAGAGTGGTTGGGGTGTGGAATGGACTGCCTGCTGTGATAGTGGAGTCAGACACTTTAGGAACTTTCAAGCGGTTATTGGATAGGCACATGGAGCACACCAGGATGATAGGGAGTGGGATAGCTTGATCTTGGTTTCGGACTAAGCTCGGCACAACATCGAGGGCCGAAGGGCCTGTACTGTGCTGTACTGTTCTATGTTCTATACATTGGGGAACAAGAGTAACCATCCCTCTACCAAGAAGAGAGTTGCTCCTAAACAATTGCAGAGTGCCCATAAGAGTGTATCTAAGATGAAGATGCTTGCCAGGAGTTACGTCTGGTGATGCAGACATTGAGAGCCTAATCAAGCACAGTGAATAGTGGCAACTACAACAAAGATTGCCTGCTGCAGCCCCATCACACCCTTGGGAATTATCTGGCCAGCCATGGGTACGGTCCATATTGATTAGATTAGTCCATTCAGGGCACAATGTTTTTGCTCCCTCTCAATGCACATTCAGAGTAGATGTAAATGTTTGAGGTGAATTCTCCAACATTGCATACTACAGTTGAGAAATTGTGCCAATTTTTCCACCCATTGAATACCTGAAGTCATAAAATGTCCGATAATGGAACAACCTTCACAAGTGCTGAGCTTCAGAACTTCATCGCTCTCAATGATATAGAACATAGAACATAGAACATAGAACAGTACAGCACAGAACAGGCCCTTCGGCCCACGATGTTGTGCCGAGCTTTATCTGAAACCAAGATCAAGCTATCCCACTCCCTATCATCCTGGTGTGCTCCATGTGCCTATCCAATAACCGCTTAAATGTTCCTAAAGTGTCTGACTTCACTATCACTGCAGGCAGTCCATTCCACACCCCAACCACTCTCTGCGTAAAGAACCTACCTCTGATATCCTTCCTATATCTCCCACCATGAACCCTATAGTTATGCCCCCTTATAATAGCTCCACCCACCCGAGGAAATAGTCTTTGAACGTTCACTCTATCTATCCCCTTCATCATTTTATAAACCTCTATTAAGTCTCCCCTCAGCCTCCTCCACTCCAGAGAGAACAGCCCTAGCTCCCTCAACCTTTCCTCATAAGACCTACCCTCCAAACCAGGCAGCATCCTGCTAAATCTCCTCTGCACTCTTTCCAGCGCTTCCACATCCTTCTTATAGTGAGGTGACCAGAACTGCACACAATATTCCAAATGTGGTCTCACCAAGGTCCTGTACAGTTGCAGCATAACCCCACGGCTCTTAAACTCCAACCCCCTGTTAATAAAAGCTAACACACTATAGGCCTTCTTCACAGCTTTATCCACTTGAGTGGCAACCTTTAGAGATCTGTGGATATGGACCCCAAGATCTCTCTGTTCCTCCACAGTCTTCAGAACCCTACCTTTGACCCTGTAATCCATGTTAAATTAGTCCTACCAAAATGAATCACCTCACATTTATCAGGGTTAAACTCCATTTGCCATTTTTCAGCCCAGCTTTGCATCCTATCTATGTCTCTTTGCAGCCTACAACAGCCCTCATCCACTACTCCACCAATCTTGGTGTCATCAGCAAATTTACTGATCCACCCTTCAGCCCCCTCCTCTGAGTCATTAATAAAAATCACAACGAGCAGAGGACCACTGATCCCTGCGGCACTCCACTAGCAACCTGCCTCCAATCCGAAAATTTTCCATCCACCACCACCACCCTCTGTCTTCGATCAGACAGCCAGTTTACCTATCCAATCGGCCAACTTTCCCTCTATCCCACACCTCCTCACTTTCATCATAAGCCGACCATGGGGGACCTTATCAAACGCCTTACTAAAATCCATGTATATGACATCAACTGCCCTACCTTCATCAACACACTTAGTTACCTCCTCAAAAAATTCAATCAAATTTGTGAGGCACGACTTGCCCTTCACGAATCCGTGCTGACTATCCCGGATTAATCAGCATCTTTCGAAATGGTCGTAAATCCCATCCCTAAGGGCCTTTTCCATCAATTTACCAACCACCGAAGTAAGACTAACAAGTAAGAATATCAAGCACATCAGCACTGTGCCTTACCACCCACCATCCAACAGACTAGCTGAACAAACCGTCCAAACCTAAACGTCTGGCCTAAAGGAACAGTCAGGAGGGACACTGGACACCAGGATCTCATCATTCCTTCAGGGCTATAGGATCACTCCACATGAAATGGGAGCCCCACCAGCCCCTGTTGTCTCAGGACGAGGCTGAGCCTCCTGTTTCCAAATTTGCCGGGGAGGGTAGAGACCAGCCAAAGCAGTCAGTGGACAAAACCATGATTCATGTAAGTCAACATGGCCGTTTGCAGTGGATGAAGCCGTGTACGTGAGGAATTTTAGAAGTGACTCGAGTTGGGTCCCTGCAGTCATTGCATCTAAAACTAGACCCCTGCTTTATCAAGTGGACATAGAAAGAAGGATCGTCCAGAAACACATAGACCATTTGAGAGAGCAAGAGTTGCCTCAGCAGCCAATGCTGCCACCAGGAGCTATATTACCATCCAGGCACTGAACTAACTGTTCGTCCTGTGGCAGACACACCTGATGTCTCTATGGAAACAGATAGAACTGAACTGCCTGTGCTTGAAGAAGCAGCTATTATTGTCGTTCTGGCTGGCAGCTATCCTGTAGAAGTGCCCAGACAGAGGAGGTACGCTGCTCCACAAAAATTCAGAAACCCTCTGAAAGACTTCACTTATAATTGACTAAATTCATGCACTGAATGTTTAATTATCTTGGACAGTGTAAATTGAGCATTGATATTTGAATAAAAGGACTTAGAGTAATCTGGTGATTGTCCCTTTAAAGATCCATCCACAGAGTTAGGGTCACATGACCCAGAGAACAAACCAGGGAGAAAGTGGAGCTCGGGTTTCTGTTCCAGAAACTTCTCCGAAGCTGACTGGCAGCCATGAGGTTGTAAGCCTCTCTAATATAGTTATATCTAAATAAATATTGCAGTAGATATTTACCTGACTGTTGAACAGGAATTATTACACGAGCACACACCGTAGAAACTTAGAGATTGCACAAAGATGGTTCATCGGGAGACAGCAGTCATGTAAGCAGTTGTCAAATCAACGATGCAGTCAGTGGGAGCATAAGCAAATGATTTTGTTTTGGAATACCTGACGATCTTCATAACCTTACTGGCACCCAATTTGAGGACATTAATATGATGGGCGTGAGTACTGGGTCAAATGATAGGAGGGACTGTTGGTGCCGGAGACAAGAGAAGGATTGATCAGTAAAATCCCACCCAATCCATTTACTCCCTTGCAGATCTGGCACTCATTATGATGCTGGACCATCTCTCCAGCTGTATCAAGCCACTTGTTCCCTTCTTCATCTTCCTGCTCCACTTCTTCCTCAGCGGGTCTCTCCAAGATAACTCCCCTTTAAATACTTACATTATGGACCATGCAGCAAATAGTGATGATCTGTGAAACTCTTTATGGGTTGTACAGATCAGTTCAGACAGCAGAGCTATTGTTATAGGAGACAATGATAAGCTTTGTTCAGACTTGGCTTTCATTATATCAGAGCTCAGTGTCAATGCCTGGCTTACTGACAAGGGTCTTGAGCCACGTTATGAGAGCTATCTGCTTGAAACAGTGGGTATTAGGTATTGTCATTCACCTCATTGACTCTGTGTACCAGAATCACAGTGTGGCTTCTGTGCAGGATAGGGAACAGTAGATTTGATCTTTGCAGCATATCAAATTCAATAAAAGTCCTTCAAACAGAATAAGGACCTCAATATGGTGCCCATTGACCTAACAATCTAAACCAGGAAGGTTTATGGAAGGTTCGTACAAATATGGCTGCCTTGAAAAGATGGTCAGTATCATTCGCTTGTTTTATGATAATATGATGGCCAGTGTGATGCAAAATGATACTCCACTGGATGTCTTTCCTGTCACCCATCGCACCAAGTAAGGCCACATATGAGCTCCAGTTCTGTTTGCCATATACTTCTCAGCCAGGTTCCAGTATGCACTCAAAGATCCTGACACGGGAGAACACATTCAATTCAGGATAGACAGTGACCTCTTCAACTTGTCAAAGCTTGAGGCATGCATCAAGGTTACTCAACAGCTCACAGACGACTACACTTTCATAGCACATACTCTGGAGGAGATTCAGCAGCTAGTTGATCGCTTTGTACCAGCCTCAGAACGCATTGGCCTGACATAAGTCCAAAGAAGACAGAGATCTTGTATCAACTCACCCTGGCCATGTACCCCAAGACCCACAGGTACTATCAACAACATACCCCCTTCATTCAGTACTGAAGGTTTGCTACCTTGTGAGTATCCTCTCCAATAACACGATGCTGCAGGACATAACGAACTATTGCCTGGCAAAAACAAGTGTTTGGCAGATTCACTCACAGACTTTGGAAAGAGCATTGTGTATGTCTTAGAACAAAGATCACAGGCAGTGGTTTTTACATCACTTTTTTAGGGTGCAAGTCTTGGAGAATCTATTAACATCACATAACACAACCAGAAGCATTCACTCTTCACTGTCTGAGATCTATTTGCAACATCAGGTGGTAGGACAAACACCAAAGTTCTCGCAAAATGCTGCATTCCTGGCATTGAGAACATGCTGATTGGAGCTCACCTTCACCAGATCAGTCATGTGGTTCACCGGGAGGATTTCCCACTTAACAAAGGCAGTACTCTACAGCCAGCTGAGCATGGGAACCCACAACACAGAATGTTCCAAACTTAGATATAAAGGCAATCTGAAAAGGAAGGTCAGAGACTGTAAAGTGGATCCCAAAACAAAGGGAGGGAGAAAACACCCAAATGTGGGAGTCTCTGTCATCAAGCAGTTTCAATGTTTGAAGTGAATAGAGTTAATTGCTTTCAGGACAAGTGAGCACTGTGCAAAACCAGTACCTTCATCCAGCCCTCCAACGCTGACTTCTCATGCAGTTTTATCATCGATTATGCAACTTGGGACTTAGCCTATAATGTCACACATGAGACTGGAAACCAATGTTTTTACCCTGTGCTGAACATTCATCCATTGAAATGATGGGTGAATCCATTACTCAGGACTGGTGCATTGTGAAATCATCATGATTACTGCCCGGAAACTGGGAACAGATGTTAATTGTATTTCAATTATTCAATAATATACAGTTCGAGAACATTGATTGGAGTTTCACTTGAACGTATTTAAAGAGCTAGTTATTGATACCATGATGTGGTTGAGTTAGGAGGTGTATGGTTGCAATGCTTCACTCTGTTAATAAATGTAAGGCTGAGTAAAGATTGGCTCCAGTCCTATCCTTCACCTTCTGAAATAGAAAACCTGTGATCACAAATACCTTGCACATTGAAATAATACAAGCCTTTCCTATTCAGAAGCAAAGCTGCCTCATGATGAGGAGATCACAGCTTGCAGTTAATGATGCCCTGCAATTGCATAAATCCAGCAATGCAGGAAGGCCCCAACACAGTTTGTTCCTGTGTGTCTCACTCCATGGAGAAGTTGCAATTCTTTATGCACGGTTAGATGCTTTTTTTACCCCCAGCTACGATGATGGGGTTATAAAGACTTTCCTGCTGCTCCATTATCTCCATTGCCCTCTTCTTGAAGCTCAGTTTTGCAACGCTCCCGTAATGAGCAGGATTTTCCTGGAATTGGGGGTTATTATACTAAACGCTTCATCCAGCAACCTGCCAGATCAGCAACTTACAACCCACCACAGTTTGCTCAGATGAACAAATGTGAAGTTCTGCAAATACTAACTAACTACTGGCAGCCAGTGGAATTTAAATTCTATTAATGTAGCTAGAAAGATAATCTCAGTAATGGTGAGCAGAAAACCTATCTGGTTCACTAATGTTCTTTAGGGAAGGAAATCTGCCATCCTTACCTGGTCTGGTCTATCTGTGATTCCAGACCCACAGCAATATGGCTGACTCTTAACTGCCCTCTGAAATAGGCCCAGCAAATCACTCAGTTCAAGGGCAATTTGGGAGGGCAACAAATGCGAGTCTTATCAGTGATGCCCACATCCCATTAAAGAATGATGGAACTATTAGCTTGGCATCAGGAATCAGAGGAGATTTGGCTGCATTAATTTTAGGCTGATTTCCAGCCTCTTCCACAGAGTTTGTCACCAGTTGTTGCTCAGTAGTGGCACCTACAGGGAACTAACCTTTAAAGTTTATTTATTAGTGTCACAAGTAGGCTTACATTAACATTACAATGAAGTTACTGTGAAAATCCCCGAGACACCACACTCTGGCACCTGCTTGGGTAAACTGAGGGAGAATTTAGCATGGCCAATTCATCTAACCAGCATGTCTTTCGGACTGTTGAAGGAAACCGGAGCACCCGAAGGAAACCCACGCAGACAAGGGGAGAATGTGCAGACTCCACACAGACAGTGACCCAAGCCGGGAATTGAACTTGGGTCCCTGGCGCTGTGAGGCAGCAGTGGTAACCACAGTGTCACGGGGGTCCTCTGAAATCCAGTGTCTCTGAATGCAGGGATTCCTCTGAAATCAGGGGATCCTCTGAAATCAGGGGATCCTCTGAAATCCAAGTGTCTCTGAAATCAAGAAGGTTTCTAAAATTGGGGTGCCTCAAGGGCTCTCAGACCACAAGATAATTTATCATTTGTGTCTATTGAGGTCGTGACCAAAACTACATTTCAAAGGGAATGGGATAAACATTTGTTCACATGATCTGATGTCATGTGACCAGGGCATCACATGGTCAGATATCAGGTGGCCACATATGTCACATGATCAAACCTCCAGTGTTACCTCCGAACAGAGTTGGCAACTGTATTCACAACCTGTACAGGCTTTTGCTGCCCTCCTTTCTGTTCCTGCTCTTCTTCAATTGAGAACATCAAACATAAGCCCAGCCCAGCAGATCATCCGAGTTTAGCAACTGTGAACAAGAAATAAAATTCAAACATTCAGTCCCCCACAAACTCTCTTTTCCAAAATATCTAACAGCCAAACAGTCGCCGAAATCTCGCTGCTGTTCATGCTGGCGCAGATCCGCATGGGTTTCTGGGTGGCAAAGGGTGCACTCAATAGGAAACCCCATTGATAATGGCAAGATCATAATACCCACCAACAGTGAGCGTGCGCTGCCTCCTGCCGCCGTGAAACCCACCGCAGAGGGGGAGGAAAATCCCGCCCAGTCAGAATCTTGCTGCCGCACATGCTGATGGGATCTTGTAGTCCCACCAAAAGCGCACGCCCGCTGTGGGTTTTCTGGCAGTGAGAAGTGAGAAGAATGACAATGGCGGAACTTTAAGATCCCGTTGCCAATGAACATCCGCCACCTCCTGTCATGGCAAAACACGCGGGGGAGGAAAGTCCCATCCAGTATCCAAAAACAGCCAAAATATCTCTGTCCTAAAAGCATCCTCACAGTCTAAAAGAACTAATGGAAGGCTAACCTTCACGGAGGCGGTTGTGCCTTTAAGGAGATGACCTGTGACACTTAGACTTAGACACTAAATTCAGGAAAGGGAATAGATTTAGGTGTGTGATCCTGATTTAAACAGTATCGGCATTTATTACCAGAAATGTCTATTGAGCACCTGGATCAATGTGGGGTCAAAGATATATCAGAGATAATTCAAATACTTACTTTATTCTCTTTGTCGTTGACATTTAAGTGTAACATGCCGCTAGTTATGTTATTATCCAGCACATATCGACATAACCATATAAAACATCCATAAAGATGTGATATATAGATTATATAGATCCACAATAGATAGAATTAGAGTTACTGAATTGTAACTGACCAAGTTTGAGTTAGCTTGAATGTCCTTTATTTATTTGGTCTTTTTAAAAGGACCTTCGATTTGCTCGAGGTAATGCTAAACATAAAATTCACGGTGAAAACTCAATACCCGTCTAATATTCTGCTTTCTCAGGGATAATCTCTCTCTTGCCAGTGCATTATTTGTTCCTATCAAGCAATTAAAAATCCAATAAATCCTCTAACTCAGTTTAAATGCATTTAAGAGTGGACAATCAGTAATGGTATCCTTGGGCAAGCTTTCTATTGGGAATTTATTTTTTATTAATTCATGGGATTTTGGCAAGGCCAACATTTATTGCCTATCCCTAACTGCCCTTGTGAAGATGTTTTTTATTTTATTCATATATGGGATGTGTGCGTCGCTGGCTAGACCAGCATTTATTGCCCATCCCTAGTTGCCATTGAGGAGGTGGTGGTGAGTCACCTTCTTGTAAGATTTTGAGAATTCTACTAATTTTTAGCATCCGTAATATCTAAGAATTTTATTATGTAATTGCAGATTAAAATTAAGTGGTTCAGACTGTTGGACAAGTAACAGTCAGGATGGTTGGGGAAACAAGAAAAGCAAATATTTGTGAAGAAACAAACTTGTTTCGTGACGGAGTTCATTTGAGTTGAGCTGAATCTGTCTTAATGGCCAAAATATTCTGAAGTATTAGTTTTTAAATCAGTTTGAAGGAATGGCTAAAACAGTGTGAATTTAGGATGACACTGTTTAAACAAGCAATGCATGTTTTAATTGATCTGTACCAGAGAGGGGCAACTTTTATTCTCTGATATTATGATAAGTAATGGTCTTGACAGCTGTTTTTAATTGTGGGACTTGGGTTAACATAGACTGACAAGAGAATGTGACTCTTTATGGCTTCTCTGTAGCTTAAAGGACATGTGCATTTGTTTGTGATGGAATGTACATTTCTGGAGTATGTGAACCGCAAAGCAGGGGTTGTTACAAAGGTGGGGTGATGTGAGATGAATTCTGTCCTAAAGCAAATAGCAGGAGTGAATTTGGACCAAAAAAGAAATAATGGGAGACTAGGGGATAAGAGTTGAGAAATCATAATTCTCAGTTGGCACAATGGCTTCTGGAGTATGACTCTTCTGGTCACAGTTCAGCATCACTTCAAAGACAAAGAAGAGGCACATTGCTTGTGCTGATGACACCAAGTTAAGTTTATTTATTAGTAACAAGTAGGCTTACATTAACACTGCAATGAAGTTACTGTGAAAATCCCCTAGTCGCCACACTCTGACACCTGTTCGGGTTACACTGAGGGAGAATTTAACATGGTCAATGCACCTAACCAGCACATCTTTCAGACTGTGGGAGGTGTAAGGGGAAAATACAAGGGGGGCACACTTTAAAATGGCAGCACAAGAAAGCACACTCTGAAATGGCTGCCTGGCACACACAGGGTTAACTGGGAAAGAAGCCAGAAAAACAGCCACAGGCTCCCGCTTTTCAGAAATAACGTCAAGCCAGAATCCTGACAGACAAACCACTTACAAAGTACAGACAGTGACTCATAGCAAACAAACACCTCAGGAAGCCAAAGCCAAGGGTCGAAACATCTTTAAGATAAGGAAACCCCTAAACAAAGAGCTTAGATTAATGCTAGAGGAAGGCGGGAAATATGAATGCGAGGGAACCGATTAGCACCCGCACAAGACGAAACTAGCCATTGATAGACCCATTCATAAAATGCTAAATGTCTATACCTGTTTGTATTCTTGTAAATATGGGGAAATGTACCCATTCATGAAATGCTAAATACTTGTAAATGTGATAATCTTCGAATCACTGGTCTAACCCATTGTGTAAAGGGTATAAAATTGAACCGCTCCCGGTATACAATTGAGAAAAAGTGTTCTATGAACATAGCGCTTTTCTCCACGGAGCTCCGTTTAATAAATCGTATTTTCTGAATCTCGAAGTCTGACTACTGGTGGATTTTTCCCACAACAGAGGAAACCAAAGCATCCGGAGGAAACCCACGCAGACACAGGGACAACATGCAGACTCCGCACAGACAGTGACCCAAGCCAGGAATCGAACCCAGGTCCCTGGCACTGTAAGGCAGCAGTGCTAACCACTGTGCCACCGTACCACACAGATTTCCTGGGATCTTGAGAAATGAGAAACTTCTATGTTGTCTTCTCTGCCTGTTGTTAAGTATATGTGAAAGCTTGCTTAATTTGTTTCTTCACAAATATTTGCTTTTCTTGTTTCCCCAACCATCCTGACTGTTACTTGTCCAACAGTCTGAACCACTTAATTTTAATCTGCAATTACATAATAAAATTCTTAGATATTACGGATGCTAAAAATTAGTAGAATTCTCAAAATCTTACAAGAAGGTGACTCACCACCACCTCCTCAATGGCAACTAGGGATGGGCAATAAATGCTGGTCTAGCCAGCGACGCACACATCCCATATATGAATAAAATAAAAAACATCTTCACAAGGGCAGTTAGGGATAGGCAATAAATGTTGGCCTTGCCAAAATCCCATGAATTAATAAAAAATAAATTCCCAATAGAAAGCTTGCCCAAGGATACCATTACTGATTGTCCATTCATAAATACTAGTTATTTGTACCTTCTAGGTCAAACGCAACTGAGGACCCTATCATTAGAAAATATTAATTTGAACCTTAAAATTTATTTAAATTGGAAGGGGTTTTATACCTCAAAAACCGCACCTTACAACTGCTGCAGTCCCTGAGGTGTAGGCACACTCACAGTGCTGTTAGGGAGGGAGTTCCAGGAATTTGACCTTGCAACCGTGAAGGAACAGCGATATATTTTGAAGTCAGGATGGTGAATCACTTGGAGGGGAACCTCCAGGCGGTGGTGTTCCCAGGTATCTGCTTCACTTGTTCTTCTAGGTGGTAGTGGTCGTGGATGTAGAAGGTGCTGCCAAATGAACCTTGGTGAGTTCCTGCAGAGCATCCTGTTGATGGTACACATAGCTGCCACTGTTCATCAGTGGTGGAGGGATTGAATATTTGTGGAAGGGGTAACAATCAAATGGACTGTTTTGTCCTGGATGGTTGTCAAGCTTCTTGAGTGTTGTTGGAACTGCACTCATCCAGGCAAGTGGAGAATATTCCATTACACTTCCGCCTTGTGCCTTATAGATGGCAGACAGGCTTTGCGGAGTCAGGAGGTGAATTACTTGCTGCAGGGTTCCTAACCTTTGACCTGCTCTGGTAGCCACAGTATTTATATGGCTATTCCAGTTCAGTTTTTGGTCAATGGTAATCCCCAGGATGTTGATAGTGGGGGATTCAGTGATAGTAATGCCATTGAATGTCAAGGGGCAATGGTTATATCCTCTCTTCTTGGTCATTGCCTATCATTTGTGTGGTGCAAATGTTCTTGCCACTTGTCAGTCCAAGCCTGGATATTGACCAAGTCTGGCTGCATTTGGACATGGACTGCTTCAGTATCTTAGTAGTCGCGAATGACACTGGACGTTGTGCAATCATTAGCAAACATCCCCACTTCTGACATTGTAAGTAGTCTCACAACACCAGGTTAAAGTCCAACAGATTTATTTGGTAACACAAGCTTTCGGAGTGCTGCTCCTGCGTCAGGTGAGATGAAGGAGCAGCGCTCCGAAAGCTCGTGCTACCAAATAAATCTGTTGGACTTTAACCTGGTGTTGTGAGACTACTTACTGTGCCCATCCCAGTCCAACGCCAGCAACTCCACATCATGACTTCTGACATTATGATTGAAGGAAGGTCATTTTGAAGCAGCTGAAGATGGGTGGGCCTAGGACACTACCCTGAGGAATTCCTGCAGTGATGTCCTGGGTCTGATGATTGCTCTCCAATCACCTCAACCATCTTCCTTTGTGCCAGATATGACTCTAACTTCCAGAAATTGCTTCCCCTGATTCCCATTGACTCCAGTTTTGCAAGGGCTCCTTGATGCCACACTCGGTCAAATGCTGCCTTGGTGTCAAGGGCTGTCACCCTCACCTCACCTCTGGAATTCAGCTTTTTTATCCATGTGGTAAACATCCAGCCCTAATGTCATCATAATGACCCAACTATGCGGTATTCCATTACCATTGGTGACTCAAGCCTATACTTGCCCCACACCAACATTTCCTAGGATTTCCTATCCGCTCTTTTGTGATCCTCATCAAACTAGTGAGAATTCTATCATCATAGCTCTGCTGTCTTATAAAATCAATGGCAATGTCCAGTTTGCTGCCTTATCTTGCATGTTGTTGCTACTTAGACTGAACCAGAATGGCGGTGGAGACACTTGCGGCAGCATGGTGTAGCAAAGGAAGGGGAAAGCAAATTTATTTTGAAGAACTTCAACAAGCTTTTGATAAACAAAGGACTTGACAGGGCAGATACAGGGGAGATGATTTCCCTTGAGGAGCAGGACTAAAGCCGATGTCTATAAACATGAGATAGTCGCAAGTAAATCCAATTAGGAATTCAGGGGAAATTCGTCACCCTGAGAGGAGTTCTAATGTAAAATTCATTAACACAGAGAGGCAAACAGAATTGATGCCTTTTTCAGGAATCGAGATAAACACATAAAGGAGAAAGGATTCAATGAAAAGGGGTGGGAGGAGGCTCATGTAGACCATAAACATCAGCAGTGGAACTGAATGGTCTCTTTTGTTTCTGTAAATTCCACGTAAGCTGGAAAAGACACCGGTTCCATAAATGATTAACTAACCTCCAGACATTTATATTGTGTAAAATGAACACAAATGGATATGCGTGTGTTCAGATGGTGCAGCCAGTCAGACGCTAGCCAACGCAAACCAAAATATTTACTCTGTGTGAATATCAAAGCTGCAGACAGCCACAGGACTCTGGATGGCAAGAAACAAAAACTGGCAGAATTGAGATTAAAAATAATAAAACAATTTCCAGGCTGCAAGGGTGAGGTTCCGTAATGACTTTAATCAGGCAATTCAAGGTGGGCCAGTTAGAATATGAACTCCCGGATTAAGGGCCAAATTGATGGGCCAATCAGGCAGCCGCTTGCTTTGTATTTAACCAGGAGTGTCAGTTCCTCTGGGACTCCTACTGTAGACTGCTAACTGAAAGCACTCTGTATGCTGTTGTCAGGCTTTAAAATAAAGGGATTTTGGTGAAGGGGCTTCTGCCTCCGAGGACTCATTACAGGTTCTATAGTGTGTGCCTCTTGATCCCCCGCAGAGTAGAAGTGATGTGAGGGCTATAAACCATACGAATACCAGGTCACCCACATCATTACTTTACAGTCAAACAGGCAATGGCATGAATAATAGTAAATCTTGTAGTGAAATTGGAGATCAGCATTGGCACCAACAATGGGCTGACTGATTGAGAACAGACATTTATCCATTTAGGCAATGGTGACAGAGGAGTGGTGAAAGTATCCCAGAAAATTATAGCGCGATGCAACTAAGGGCACAATTCACTTATTCCATTATTTCTTGGCACTTTTATGCATTAATAATGGCACAAACCACGAATACATGGTCCAGGTTTCTGACAAATTTCCAGCCTCTCTGACCTTCCAATGTATTACTATTAAAATAAATTATTAATCAAGAATAATGGATTGTGAAGCGTGCGGAGCTAAAAATATACTAACAGCTTCTTAAAAAATTAACAAGTGTTTTGCAACTAACAAGGAAATCATTTATAATTAATTTATTTGAATAAGCAGGGTTCTTTTCCGCATGTTGTTCAAACAATTAATACATATCCAGGATATGTTTAATATGTCTCTATGGCACCAGCCCTCTAAACACAGAATGTTCTAGAACAAGATTTAAAACATGTGCATGAGCAACAATTACACGTTGTACTCTGTAACAAAAAGAAGGCAGTGATTCTCTAACTCAGAACCCATACAGGACAGAATTTTGATCTTCGGATCTGTTCACAACAGGTAGACCAGTAGCAGTCCCAGACCCTGAAAGAAGATGGGGCTTTTTAATTCAGCAATAGGGGCGACAGTGGCACAGTGGTTAGCACTGCTGCCTCACAGCACCAGGGACCCGGGTTCAATTCCGGCCTCGGGTCACTGTCTGTCTGGAGTTTGCACATTCTCCCCATGTCCACGGAGGTTTCCTCTAGGTGCTCTGGTTTCCTCCCACAGTCCATATATGTGTGGATTAGGTGGATTGGCCACGCTAAATTGACCCTTAGTGTCAGGGTGACTAGCAGGGTAAATACATGGCGTTACGGGGATAGGGCCTGGGTGGAATTGTTGTCGGTGCATGGCGTCCTGCTGCACCGTAGGATTCTAGGAATAGCATTTGCATCCTGCTTCCAAACAAACAGGCATGAACAAGGCCTGTATCCAGCTGATAAAGCCTCACTATTAAAAGGGATCCCAGCAGGGTCCAGAATGGATCCATTCTGCCGTTGTCAAGGTAGAGACGGGGCCCTATTGGGGCCCTATTATGAAGGAGTGAGAAGTTACCCTCCCCTAGTTCTCCGATAGGCATCCCCGGGAGTAATGCTGCAGTGTATGAGGGTCCACTCGGAAATATTCTTCTCGCTGGAAGGGCGGAAGAGGTCAACATCAAAGACCAAACAGGCATGGCTGGAGGTCAGGGAGGAGATGAGCGGCGTGAGTCAGCCGGGTAGGAAAGAGGAGGGACATGCCAACCCCTGACTCCAACCCATCCTGCAGCTCCCCTCATTCCTCTCTCTCGAGGCATGTCCTCACACACCCTTCTGAACAGCCACCACTGACACCCACACACATCTTATTATCATCTCACACCGTCCCCTCACAGCCACCCTCACAAATATTGCAATCCCATCCTCTCAAACATTCCGCTTTCCCCCCTCTCTTCTTTTTCTTGTTTCAGGAGAAGAGAGTGCAGAACACCAGGATTAAATATCAAAGAACAAGGAACAAAGAAGAGTACAGCATAGGAACAGGCCCTTCAGCCCTCCAAACCCGTGCCGATCATGATGCCGTAACTAAACTAAAAAACATCTTCTGCCCTTACTCGGTCCATATCCCTCTATTCCCTCTCTATTCATGTATCCATCCAGATGCCTCTTAAATGTTGCTAATGTGCCTGCTTCCACCACCTCTGGCAGCATTTTCCAGGCACCCACCACTCTCTGTGTGAAAAACTTTCCCCGCACATCTCCCTTAAACTTTCCCCCTCTCATCTTGAACTTGTGCCCCCTTGTAATTGACATTCCACCCTTGGAAAAAGCCTCTGACTATCCACCCTCATAATTTTGTAGACCTCTATCAGGTCTCTCCGCAGCTCCCGTCTTTCCAGTGAAAACAATCATAGTTTATTCAACCTCCCCTCATAGCCGACATCCTCGAGATCAGGCAGCCTCCTGGTGAACCTTCTTTGCAGTCTCTCCAAAGCTTCCGCATCTCTCTGGGAGTGTCGGTTCCAAGCTTGGGTCACTGTCTGTGCAGAGTTTGCACGTTCTCCCTGTGTCTGTGTGGGTTTCCACCGGGTGCTCCGGTTTCCTCCCACAGTCTGAAAGACGTGCTGGTTAGATGGATTGGCCGTGCTAAATTGCCCCTTAGTGTCAGGGGGACTAGCAAGGGTAAATGCATGGGGTTAAGGGGATAGGGCCCGGGTGGGATTGTGGTTGGTGCAGACTCGATGGGCTGAATGGCCTCCTTCTGCACTGTAGGGATTCTCTGATCTATGATATAATGATAGCAGGAATTATCTCCAATGTGTTGAAAATCACCTGTATTAGAGTGAAAACAGACTGGAATGCGCTGCCAAGTAGGGTGGTGGAGGCAGGCACGCTGACATCGTTTAAGACTTACCTGGATAGTCACATGAGCAGCCTGGGAATGGAGGGATACAAACGATTGGTCTAGTTGGACCAAGGAGCGGCACAGGCTTGGAGGACCGAAGGGCCTGTTTCCTGTGCTGTACTGTTCTTTGTTCTTTGAACAAAAGCCTATCACTTAAACAAGAAGCAGCCGTCATTCTTCACTATTTAATGTTTTCCTAGCCTACCAATTTGAGAGCTCCATCAATCCCCATTGTTCCCTCACCTCTTAACTAAGCAGCCCAGGAAACCCGTGCGCTGGCTGTCAAAACCAGAATCCAGGGTTAAATCCTCTGTCAATTAGAATCATTGAATCCATACAGTGCAGAAGGAGGCCTTTCAGCCCATCGAATGTACACCGACTGTCCGACAGAGCATCTTACCCAGACTCACCCTTCCACCCTATCCTTATAACCCCATGCATTTGGCCTGCTAATCCCACTTTGGACACTGAGGATCAATTTAGCATGGCCAATCCACCTCACCTGCACATCTTTGGAGTGTGGGAGGAAACCGGAGCATCCGGAGGAAACCCACGTAGACATGGGGAGAATGTGCAAACTGCACACAGACAGGCACCTGAGGCTGGAATTGAATCCATTCCCTGGCACTGTGAGGCAGCAGTGCCAACCACTCTGCCACCGTGCCACCCTCATGGCAATTGTCTTTTTACATATTGGAATCAGCGGCCTGCTGGTTACAAAGAGCTATCTCCACATGCTCTTCAAAACAGACCATAGAACATAGAAAAAATACAGCACAAACAGGCCCTTCGGCCCACAAGTTGCGCCAGTCATGTCCCTACCTACCTAGGCTTGTATATAGGCTTACCTATAACCCTCAATCCTATTAAGTCCCATGTACTCATCCAGAAGTCTCTTAAAAGACCCTATCGAGTTTGCCTCCACCACCACTGACGGCAGCCGATTCTACTCACCCACCACTCTCTGAGTGAAAAACTTACCCCTGACATCTCCTCTGTACCTACTCCCCAGCACCTTAAACCTGTGTCCTCTCGTAGCAGCCATTTCAGCCCTGGGAAAAAGCCTCCGAGAATCCACCCGATCTATACCTCTCAACATCTTGTACACCTCTATCAGGTCACCTCTCATCTTTCGTCTCTCCAAGGAGAAAAGACCGAGCTCCCTCAACCTATCCTCATAAGGCATGCCAACCAATCCAGGCAACATCCTTGTAAATCTTCTCTGCACCCTTTCAATCATTTCCACGTCACTCCTGTAATGAGGCGACCAGAACTGAGCACAGTACTCCAAGTGGGGTCTGACGAGGGTCTTATAAAGCTGCATCATTATCTCCCGACTCCTAAACTCAATCCCTCGATTGATGAAGGCCAGCACACCATACGCCTTCTTAACTACCTGCAAGGCCGATTTAAGAGTCCTATGGACCCGGACCCCAAGGTCCTTCTGATCCTCTACACTGCTAAGAGTCTTACCCTTGATATTATACTCCTTCATCCCATTTGACCTGCCAAAATGGACCACTACACATTTACTCGGGTTGAAGTCCATCTGCCACTTCTCCGCCCTTGCATCTTATCTATGTCACCCTGCAGCTTCTGACATCCCTCCAACCTATCCACAACACCACCAACCTTCGTGTCATCGGCAAACTTACCAACCCATCCCTCCACTTTCTCATCCAGGTCATTTATGAAAATGACAAACATGTTCCAGTTCAATCCAGAAGTTAGTGAGCTACCAGCATGCCAGCGATTTTTGATGCATTAATAACACATTAACGCTGCCTCTCTTTGAGGGTTAAAATACCATCTATAGAGCAAGTGGAGGAAGTTACATAATCAGGGTGGCGAGGGGAAAGACAGAGAAACAATGTCAGTGATTGAGGAGCTAGAGTTTACTTGCCTTACATCTAGACAGTCACAGCTGCATATTTAACAATATACACCTGGAAAAATATATACCCTTCTCTTGTGAAATTGATGTAGAGCCCAGCATGATGCCTGTCTGACAGATTTATTAATACAACTTTTATCTGTGGTGGCATTTGAAATATTGCAATGATTTTCTTTTGGGTTCTTGCTGCTGAATATTATGAAAGAGATTCAGTGACGTTGCTGCAGAATATTTTATCAACTTGGGTACTTTTTGAACAAACTTTTAACAAATATGATCGAATTTTGAGCCTTGGCACAGAAGCACAGTCCTCTTCGTGTTAAATAGAGGAATCTAACTTCCTAACTGGTAGCAACTGGGAAGGCGATGGCATGGTGGTATTATTGCTAGGCTGATAATCCAAATACTCAGCTAATGTTCTGGGGACCTGGGTTCAAATCCCGCCATGGCAGATAGTGGAATTTGAATTCAATACAAAAATATCTGGAATTAAGAATCTACTGATGACCATTGTCGATTGTCGGAAAAACCCATCTAGGTCACTAATGCCCTTTAGGGAAGGGGAAATCTGCTATCCTTACCTGATCTGGTCTACATGTGACTCCAGAGCCACAGCAATGTGGTTGACTCTCAACTGCCCTCGGGCAATGTGCAGAATCAAGATGCTATATATGTCTGTGATGACAAACATATGACAAATGATTAATAGGTAACAAAAATGATGACCCAATATAATATTTACAAGATCATTGTTCCTCTCTCTTTATATCTGCTGCATTCATTGCAACTGGTACATCCCATCATCACTGCAATGAGTGCCACGCATCCTCAAAACCATTACAATCATCATCAGTTCAGAGATATTTGATATGATTCGATTCATTACTGTCACGTGTATTGGTATACAGTGAAAAGTATTGTTTCTTGAGTGCTATGTGGACAAAGCATACCGTTCACAGAGAAGGAAAAGAGACGGTGCAGAATGTAATGTTACAGTCATAGCTAAGGTGTCGAGAAAGATCAACTTAATATAAGGTCGGTCTGATGGCAGCAGGGAAGAAGCTGTTCTTGAGTCGGTTGGTACGTGACTTCAGACTTTTGTATCTTTTTCTCGACGGAAGAAGGTGGAAGAGAGAATGTCCGGGATGCGTGGGTTCCTTGATGATGTTGGCTGCTTTGCTTTGAGGCAGCGGGAAGTGTAGACAGAGATGGGGGGCTGGTTTGCGTGATGGATTGGGCTACATTCACAACCTTTTGTACTTTCTTGCAGTCTTGGACAGAGTAGGAACCATACCAAGCTGTGATACAACCAGAAAGAATGTTTTCTATGGTCCATCTGTAAAAGTTGACGTATGGAAGATGTGCAAGGTTTTAGGGATGGTTTGTATGGGTTAATGCAATCCTCTCAGTATGTTAACAGTTGCTTTCTCGCAGGCTGAATATAAGGCTCCATAGTACAGCCATGCTGTGCAAGATATAATCAGCAACAGTGTGAGCCCTGCCCAGAGTTTTATTGTACATATTGTAATGAAGTTTAAATGGTATAAACCCATTATCAAAATATGAAATGTGCGATCCTTGGCTAGCTTTAAGATGCTATGAAACTCATTATGTCTCTCTATGGCTACCCTTGTTTGATTCATCCCTATCTTGCTGCAATTAAGTTCATTATTTGGTGCAATGTAAAGTTCCTTCCATCATTTATATAGTTTAAGTTTGCTTGGCTGTAGGGTTTTAGATTAGTGTGGGCTGCTTGCAGAATTCATTGTGACATGATCTACAAAAGATATTTAGGTTAATATCTCACATCTGACCATGAGAGTAACGACACAAGACCAAAAGCTAAACGGGCTGAAGAGGTGACTCATGATTCGATATTCCTGAAACATCAGACATATTGAGGCAGCTTGGTGTACAATTTAATTACATACACACAATCTGCAGGCTCAGGCAGCCTGCAAGGGCAGCCTTCCAAAGAGAAGTAGCCAGGGTGTCAATGACCAGACTCTGGCTTTGATGACTTGGTAGCAGTTCCAGGAAAAGCTCAAGGACCTCATGCAGAGGGTCAACGTCAGTGAATGCATCTGTACATCGCATCTCGTACTCCCAACCTTTCACACTGCACTGCACACCCATTACTAGCTCAGCAGCAATTCCTGGAAATCAGGACTCATGCCTATCAGTATTCCATGGATTTCAGTGGTTCGAGAAGACATACCACCATCTTCTCAAAGGCAATTAGGGCTGGCCAATAAATACTGGCTGAGCCAGCGACACCCATGACGATTAAGAAAAAAATTATTCCAAACTTCCAGGAGCCACAGGACATAACAGCCCCCTTCACGGGACAAAATGACACGCGTGTTATTGGCAGAAATGGCTGGGAGCATGACTACAGCTCTGTCTACACTTCCCGCTGCCTCATCAAAGCAGCCAACATAATCAAGGAACCCACGCATCCCGGACATTCTCTCTTCCACATTCTTCCGTCGAGAAAAAGATACAAAAGTCTGAAGTCACGTACCAACCGACTCAAGAACAGCTTCTTCCCTGCTGCCATCAGACTTTTGGATGGACCGATCTTATATTAAGTTGATCTTTCTCGACACCTTAGCTATGACTGTAACATTACATTCTGCACCGTCTCCTTTCCTTCTCTATGAACGGTATGCTTTGTCCACATAGCACTCAAGAAACAATTCTTTTCACTGTATACCAATACATGTGACAGTAATGAATCGAATCATATCAAATATCTCTGAACTGACGATGATTGTAATGGTTTTGAGGATGCATGGCACTCATTGCAGTGATGATGGGATGTACCAGTTGCAATGAATGCAGCAGATATAAAGAGAGAGGAACAATGATCTTGTGAATATTATATTGGGTCATCATTTTTGTTACCTATTAATCATTTGTCATATGTTTGTCATCACAGACATATATAGCATCTTGATTCAGCACATAAAGCAAACTGGTCTCCTGCTCCTCAGTCCTGTGTTCCTCTGGCATCGTATAGTTTCTCATCTTAGTAAAGTTTCTGAAATGGACATTCAGCAACCAATGTATTACCGTAATTGTGGCGTTACTGGAAGAAGGTGAACAGGTTAAAATTCTTTTCTGTATCGAGGTTGTTTTTTTTAAATCAAATGCCAGCAGATCGTTTGCCTGCAGCAGACTTGGTCCTTATCACATTACAAAAATGAACCATCTTTGGTAAATGTAACAATAGGACAGGCCTTCCTGTTAGTGGAATAATGAGATGAGCAGAGGTTATGGTTCTGTTTCTTTGTGAAAGCAGCTGGACTTTCTGAGAGATGTTAAACTTTAAGAGGAAGTTAGGAGGAGGAATCAATTAGTGTCTCATCAGTATCATCTCGAACACGGCTTTTGGAGAATTGTAGCTTATTAGTGGAAAGGTCACAAGAATTGGTTCCTGCACAGTATTTGTAACTTCAGATCATACAGTGTCTCTTTGTTAAGTAATGCACAATACACTTGTCAAGTGAGTGATACTGAAAAAACACGATTCAAGTTCAATTGTATATTTGAGGAGGGATTGTTGCATTCAACACCTTTTGGACATCATACACCTCAGGAGTAGAGCTGACAAATTCATTGGCAACAAGCAGAGAATTCTTCTACACAGCATTAATAAATTGTTGTCTAAATCAGCTTTAAAGAATGATCAGTAAAGAAAGAAAGCTGACCTTGAGAAATGATTTGAGACAATAAGTTGAAGAAAAAGGCATTTGCAAGCATGGGAATGAAGTGAATTTACTACTTTCTTTCCTGTAATGGAAGGCATTTTTAAAAATTCATTTATGGGACATGGGCGTCGCTGGCTCGGCCAGTATTTATTGCCCATCCCTAATTGCCCTTGAGATGGTGATGGTGGGCTGTCTTCTTGAACCGCCGCAGTCCCTGAAGTGTAAGTACAGCCACAGTGCTGTTAGGGAGGGGGTTCCAGGATTTGGATCAAGCAAAGAAGGATCAGCGATCCTAGAAGGATCAGCGATATATTTCCAAGTCAAGATAGTGAGTGACTTGGAGGGGAACTTCCAGGTGGTAGTGTTCCCAAGTAACTGCTACTCTTGTCCTAGATGGCAGTGATCATTGGTGTGGGAGATACTACCTAAGGAACCTTGGCGTGTCCCTGCAGCACATCTTGTAGATGGTACACATGGCTGCCATTATTTGGGGGAGGGATCAAATGTTGTAGAAGGGGTAGCAATCAAGTGGGCTGCTTTGTCCTGGATGGTGTCAAGCTTCTTGAGTGTTGTTGGAGCTGCATTAATCCAGACAAGTGAGAGTGTATTCCATTACATTCCTGACCTGTGTCTTGTAGATGGTGGACAGGCTTTGGGGGGTAAGGAGGTGAGTTACTCACCACAGGATTCCTGCTCTGGCGGTCACAGTATTTATATGGCTATTCCAGTTCAGTTTCTGGTCAATGGTAACCCCCAGGATGTTGATGGTTTATACTGGCATGTCTAGTGTAGCTGTCCATTTATGGACTCCTGAGCTGCCAAGTGGAGAACTGATGTGCCTCCCACAACAGTTCTTAGTGAACAAGTTGATGCAATATGTTCCATGATCAGGGACTCATGCCCACAGTCGCACTTCAGGTCAGTCCCTCATCCTCCACTTGCAGAGCAAGAGGCTGAATAACTGATGCCCTGAATCGATTCTGAAAATCTGGATCATGGGTAACCATATACGTTTTAGCTACTGTTTCCTCGAACAGCCAGCATGATTCTGAGTGCTTCCTTGGCCCTTGTGAGTGGGAAGATCAGTGTTATTCATCAATTTCCATCTCATGGAGCGCAATAATATCGTGGTGATTGGCAGGCAAGGCAATGTGAGACAGTACCAGAGGCCAGTGTACTGGAGTGGACCTAAGTGTCCCTGACACCATCTTCATCGTGATGTTTAGCCACATGTACTCGATCTTTGTGTGCTGGCTGCAGGGCCAGGAGACACAGTAGTATTCTGTAGCAGAGTGAGGTTAATGTTGCTGTGCAAAGTGTTCTGGCTGTTCTCCCCAATGCTGTTCCATTGAGTTTCCAAACAAAGGTCATTCTGGCTTTTACTTTTTGGCTGGTGTTGATGAGATGAGGCCAATAGGTGAAAGTCCCGTCCTGGATGACTCCCAGCTATTTAGGATAAGTCAAGGATAGGTCACCTTGCCAACGCCTCTACTTTCTCAGGAGGCTAAGGAAATTCGGCATGTCCACGACAACTCTCACCAATTTTTATAGATGCACCATAGAAATATGAGAGGAGGTGGGTAGGATAGTCACCAGTGAATTGGACCAACTGGAATTCTTCCTCTAGACCTGCTGTCTTTTGGTCGAATCCAGTGAAGATACTTGTGTCAAATGTTCCAGCTACACAACAATTCTACCAGGAAAGAATTTTCTGCAGAAGGTTGAATTGAATTGAATTGATTTACTATTGTCACATGTATTGGGATACAGTGAAAAGTATTGTCTCTAGCACGCTATACAGACAACACACACACACGCACACACAGGACTAAGGAAATTTGGCGTGTCAGCTACGACTCTCACCAACTTTTACAGATGCACCATAGAAAGCATTCTTTCTGGTTGTATCACAGCTCGGTATGGCTCCTGCTCTGCCCAAGACCGCAAGAAACTGCAAAAGGTCGTGAATGTAGCCCAATCAATCATGCAAACCAGTCTCCCATCCATTAACTCTGTCTACACTTCCCGGTGCTTCGGTAAAACAGCCAGCATTATTAAGGAACACACGCACCCCAGACATTCTCTCTTCCACCTTCTTCCGTCGGGAAAAAGATACAAAAAAAGTCTGAGGTCACGTCCCAACCGACTCAAGAGCGGCTTCTTCCCTGCTGCCATCAGACTTTTGAATGGACCTACCTTGCATTAAGTTGATCTTTCTCCACACCTTAGCTATGACTGTAACACTACATTCTGCACTTTCTCATTTCCTTCTCTATGAATGGTATGCTTTGTCTGTATAACGTGCAAGAAACAATACTTTTCACTTTATGCTAATACATGTGACAATAATAAATGAAAGCAAATCAAGTCAAATCAATTCAAATCAAATCAAACACACTATATGAATTAGCCCTTGGCTTTTCCTCATAGCTGGTGGTGCATGACAGCCATTAAGTTAGATTACTCCAGTAGATTGTGGAGCTGTCCTGGATGGTTTTGCAGTCTGTTGGAGGCACTTGTTAGTTTGTCCCCAGAGGGTGAGGTGGTTTGGCCTGTTTCTTTAATTGGGGAGGTTGTCCTGTTTCTTGCTGTGAGTGCCTGCGAGACAACTTGCTTCCAGGAAGAGAGAGAGAGCGAAGTCCTTCCTGCTTCTTTATTCTTCTGCTTCTCCTGGTCTCCAGCCAGTCTTTAACCCATTTTCCCTGTTTATTCCCAGGAGGGGAAATAGTCATGTCTTGCATTCATCCCAGAACTTTTTACACATTCTGAGAAATAAATCAGCAGGAGATGGGTGTTTTTGGATGTCTGATGAGATGTATGACACAGTCGCCATTTTCCTCACAAACCCAGGAGATTGATCCAGCAATTTGCATTTTCCATGTCTTCCTTTCAAGTATCTCTGTTTCCAGTGGGCCTCGACAACTCTTCAAGTCCTCCCAGGAAAGTCTATCAGCTGTACGGTAGTCTATCAGGCGGCACGGTAGCACAGTGGTTAGCACTGCTGCTTCACAGCTCCAGGGACCTGGGTTCGATTCCCGGCTTGGGTCACTGTCTGTGTGGAGTTTGCACATTCTCCTCGTGTCTGCGTGGGTTTCCTCCGGGAGCTCCGGTTTCCTCCCACAATCCAAAGATGTGCGGGTTAGGTTGATTGGCTATGCTAAATTGCCCCTTAGTGTCCTGGGATGCATAGATTAGATGTATTAGTGGGTAAAATATATGGGGGTAGGGCCTGGGTGGGATTGTGGTCGGTGCAGACTCGATGGGCCGAATGGCCTCTTTCTGTACTGTAGGGTTTCTATGATTTCTTAATCAATTGAGGAATTTTCCAGAATGTGGTCACTTTGCAGTATCAGCCATCTTTCGGTCAGTATTTTGCTCTTTTCTTTAGAAAAAAGCATAGGTCTTCCTTTAAATATTCAATATGCCTTCAGAGAGCTGGAGATATTAAGTGATATAACATTGCTGTAAGTAATAATCCAACAGGTTTAGGAAAGGAAAAATAAATTAGTTTCGAGCCAGTGAACCACGAAATTAACTATTTTCTGTTACTCTAATGGAAAGACTGCATCCTGTTTTCCACGAACAACATTTACAATGAGTCTTGATAATAGCCTCTGTTGACATTGGCTATTGGTACCTTTGTTCATGTTGTAGATCTGGTCAAGTTTGATGGGGTTCATTTTGAAAGCAGAAGCCATTAGCTCCTAATGATGTCAAAGATAGCAGTGAGTTCTTAAGCACTATTTTTAACACATCCAAGCTGTTGGAGAGTGAGGCAGAGAACGGGGTCCTTTTTTGCACCCACTGTGCAAACACACTGAACTACTTTTGTTTATTTCAGCATAAATCCAATACCTCACCGATTTGAAAATCAATAAATCCAATTCAACTCATCGCTACAAAACAATGGGCCCATCTGCCGACGAATCAGGCAGATTTCTCTAGAAATTCCAAGGCCCCAGAGTTACTGATGCGCTATCAATAAGGCGAAAGACTACCGATGTGCCAATACAAGTGTAGGCTTTTATTCACAACAGAATCAGGAGCAGATCCCAACAAATAACCGACCTGGACTGAACAAGGGGGAGGAGACAGCCACCTTTATACTAGGTGCCGAGGGGAGGAACCAAACTGGAAGAGGATGTGTCCAGGTATGACAAACACACACAACGGTGGTCCATATAGGACAAAGGCACAACTGAGGTCCACCACAGTTACTATGAGAAGCTAATCAGCCTCCAGCAGAGTAGTTGATGAGTGTAAAGGCAACAAGAAGCCCATGAATCCATGCTCTCCGTTCATTACAATGAGCTGCAATGAGGCTGGACAGTAACAACAGTAGTTCAGCAACACAGCATCCATTTGGACTAAAAGCTGAAGGAGACCCAGCTATTCCGAATTAGCAAATAAATTAACATAGAAACTAGAAGCAGGAGTAGGCCATTCAGTCCTTCAAGCCTGCTACGCCATTCATTATGATCATGGCTGATTCATGGCTGATCATCAAATTCAATATCCTGATCCCCTCTTCCCCCCATATCCCTTGATCCTTTTAGCTCCAAGAGCTACATCTCATTTCTTCTTGAAATCACATAATGTTTTGGCCTCAACTACTTTCTGTGGTAGTGAATTGTACTGATTCACCACTTTCTGGGTGAAGAAATTTCTCCTCACCTCAGTCCTAAAAGGTTTACCCCTTATCCTCAAACAATGACCCATAGTTCTGGACTAGGGCACTTTTGGCTGTTTTAGACACTCTTGTGTTGTCTGTACCCTCACCCCATGCCTGGCAAGTCCCCAGTAAGCAACACAGTGCCTACAGCTCTTTACAGGCTGTCGGTGCTGACAATGCAATCTGATGGTTCCAGAGTGTCATTCTAAACGTGCTGGGAATATCGGAATATTACCCTGATGGGTGAATTCCACCTTACTTGGTGAAGTCAGCTTGTTTCCATGACCCCAATATGTTCTTCTTTCAACTCATGTTCTCTCCAATTAAAATTTCTGAGCTTCAGATAGATTAATTGTTTCAATCCTTAATGTTAGGGCGGCACGGTAGCACAGTGGTTAGCACTGCTGCCTCACAGCGCCAGGGACCCAGGTTCAATTCCTGGCTTGGGTCACTGTCTGTTCTGAGTCTGCACATTCTCCCCGTGTCTGCGTGGGTTTCCTTCGGGTTCATCCTCCTCTGGTTTCCTCCGAAAGACGTGCTGGTGAGATACATTGGCCATGCTAAATTTTCCCTCAGTGTGCCTGAACAGATGACGGAGTGCGGCGACTCAGGGATTTTCACAGTAACTTCATCGCAGAGTTAATGTAAGCCTACTTGTGACTAATAAATGCACTTAAACTTAATGTTGCACTCTGTTATTGTTTTACATTTGATTACAATTTGGGCTTGCATCAAGAACAAAAAGATGGAATCTAATGTGGGCAGAAGTCAAGATCCATTTTTATTACATTGGATTTGGAGATTTTTGACAAATGTTTTGGAATTTACTCTATGATTTGATAGATTTTTACTTGGATTATGGTGAATAAAACAAATTCCATTTCTATTTATTGAGACTCCAGAATTTTTATTGGTATTTTGGAATAATACTCAGGGATAACTTATCAGGCATAAACATTTTTGTGGAATAATGAGCCTCACGCCCAGGAAGGGCTGATTTAAATATTTGTAAGATCATTTAAATCTTATTAGTGAGCGTGGGACATAACAGTCCGGCCTCACTTAGCTTTCCAACCTCGCCAATAGAGGTCCTCATCAGTGAGGATCGCAGAGACTCCCCACCAACAGGGATCAGATTCAATGGCCTCCCCAGTAAGATCAGAGGCCATTGAAGACCCCCGGGTGGTTGGGGGCAGAGGCCCGATGGGGCAGGGCCCGATGGGGCAGGGCCCGATGGCCAGGGCCCGATGGGGCAGGATCCAATGGGGCAGGGCCTGATGGGGCAGGGCCTGATGGGGCAGGGCCTGATGAGGCAGGGTCTGATGGGGCGTGGTCTGATGGGGTGTGGTCTGATGGGGTGTGGTCTGATGGGGCAGGGCCTGATGGGGCAGGGCCTGATGGGGCCGGGTCTGATGGGGCAGGGTCTGATGGGGCAGGATCTGATGGGGCAGGGTCTGATGGGGCAGGGCCTGATGAGGTGGAGTCTGATGGGGCGGGGTCTGATGGGGCAGGGCCTGATGGGGCAAGGCCTGATGGGGCAGGGTCTAATGGGGCGGTACCAGATGGGAGACGTGGGGGAAGCCATTTGGAGGGGAGGGAAACGGTGAACCCTCGGGGTGAGGGTTGGTGTCGGGGCCAGCGATCAGGGTGCCGGCAAACGGGGGCTGGTGATCAGCGGGGCGGTGACTGATTTGGAGTCGAGGCCAGCAATCGTGGAACCTGTGATCGGAGGCGGGGTGGGGGAGTGATTAGAGGCGGGGGTGGTGATCAGTGGGGGAGGGTGGTGGTGATCTGGGGAGGGGGGGGTGCGATCGGGAGTCTGCCATCAGGGTGGGGGAGGGAGTGGGGGGCGCCAGTGATCTGGGGGTTGGTATCTGGAGTCTGCCATCGGGGTGGTGGGGGGATGGGGGGGGGGGGGGGGGGGGGGGCGGCAGTGAGAGGCCAGAGGCTAGCAACCGGGAAGGGGGGTGGGGGTGCGAGGAGACCAGAAGTTTCCAGCAACTGTTAGCATCTTAATGCCGGCGATGAATGCTTTGAAATATTAATAAAGTCTTTAGTTCACTGGAGAATGTGGATAACTCATAATTAAATGATAGGATAAGAAATGACAGATGGATATTAATGTGGTTAAATTAAATATGTAGCATTGATGGATGCAGGATAGCTGTGTCTTCAGCTAGCAAGGCCTAAGGTTTGGAGCTGTCTCCTCCACCTCTCTACTTTTCTTTTTTCCTTTAAGATGCTCCTTAAAACTTCCATGTGACCAAACGTTTAGTCTTCTGTGCTAATATCATTTCAGGTATAGCTTTTTCATGACCATCTGTGTACACTCATATCCACCGTGGAGACTTACTCACCCTTGCAGATCTTCGAAGATCATTGATCTTCTTCCAGCATGGCCTCCATGTTCTCGGGACGACCCCAGTGCTGCTGACCTCTGCTTCCTCCAGGTTTCTCTGGTCATACGGGGAGGTCTTCTCTTTCCATCACCAGACATTAGCATGTCCCACCTGTTACTCACATCCTGGAAGATGGCACATAGGGAGTTGTCACCAAACCTTGGGCAATCCTGTCTATTCTGAGAAATCCCCCTTAAATATCTACCACTGCATCTCTGTAAACCTATCCCTTAGCCTAATTTGCGAGTTCACGTTAGCTAGCTGTGCTTTCATACTCTCATAACTGTCCATATTTAAGTTTAAAAATACTAGTCTTAGACTCATTCTTCTCTCCCTCAAACTGAATATAAATTTCAATCATATTATGATGACTGCTACCTACAAGATCATTAACTAATCCTATTTTGTTGCACAATACCAGGTCTAGTATTGTCTAGTCTTCTGTTGGTGTTAGAATGTGCTCTTCTAAAAAATCACCCCAAAATATTCTATGAATTCCTCGTCTAGGCCACCTTTGCCCATCTGATTTTTCGGTCTATATGTAGATTAAAATCTCCCGTGATTGTTGCCATACTTTGCTGACAAGTTCCCATTATTTCATAGAATCATACAATCATAGAATCCTTAAAGTGCAAAAGGAGGCCATTTGACCCATCAAATCTGCACCGACAACAATCCCACCCAGCCTCTATTCCCATAATGGAACATATTTACCCCACTGACATTAAGGGGCAAGTTAGCATGGTCAATCCACTTAAAATTACTCATACTATTTCTTCCTCTATGCCATATCCTGCCGTATGGTTATTGTTCGGGGGCCTGTACACAACTCCCACAAGCGACTTCTTGTCTTCATCATTTCCCATCACAAAAGTGAGAGATGGCCTAAAATCAGGATACCACACTTCTACATCGTGAAATTCTGACCTTAGGCCATCCCTCCCTATTGTGCTAATCCAATTATATTAATTAACAGAGCCACTCCCCCACTTTCTTTTAGCTTCCTGTTCTTCTGAAACGTCATGGACCTTTCAATATTCAGGTTCCAATTGAAGTCATCCTCGGAAATAGCGATCAGATTGTATTTCTTTATTCCTGTTTCCACTATCAGTTCATCGTTTTGTTTCAAATGCTATGCAAGGAGAAAAATATCTACTGAAGTTATGGAAAGTAGTCCGGTGTAGCAATTAATGTCATGCCATACCCAAACTACCCATCCAAAAGCTTAAAAAAACTACTGAAGCCAGAAGTAGTAGTAGGAGTGAATGACAAAATCATAATGAAATGACAGAAAGCTAAATTCCACGTTGACAAAACAGCCAAAACATTGCCAGGGTTGAGAGTTGAAGAGCCTTTCAGAGTGCAAACATTCAACACAATCAATAAAAGTCAGCTCACTTGGCATCTTGGAACCTTTGTAAAGCAGTTGTCACCTCAATGATACATGGTGGAAGTCAACCGTACGTATCTTCACAAGCACAGACACATATTCATAACCGAGAAGCTGCTCCTTCACGGCAGACAGCTGCTGAGGAAGAATTGATTTCACCAACTAAACAAGGAATGGATCGACCATCCGTCCCAGATTTCAACTCCCCATCAAATGCAATGGATCAGCAGCAACACTCGCTATGGCAACAACGTTCCCCGGAGAGCCAACATGGCCCAGAAGAACAACCAACAACAGCACACAAACGTGTTATTAGATGAGCTGAATGTTTTAAAGATTATGTGCACAATGTGTGTGAAGAGAGAGATGAAAGTGAGACAGACTAGGATGAACAGTTTTCTGATCGCTGTGATAGCTTTCATCATTGATCATATATGTGGGTAACTTGCAACAGAAAATGATAGTGCTCGCCCTGTGTTTTTTCTCTTTATATGAAAAGGGTGGTGTTTGTGCACTGTTACCGATGTGTAGGGCCCTATTTTACCATTGCCTTGCGCCCGTTTCCGGGCGCAAAAACATGGTAAAGTCGGGTGTGAGGCCATTATCGCGATCCGGACCCGCATCCGCGCAGATCGCCACTTTACCAAAATCCGGGCATGGCGGCGATTCGATCTGCGCCCAAAACGGGCGCAACGACGATTTAAATGCATTTGCATGCATTTAAATTGAATTAATGAACTGCCCGCCCAACTTTATCAGCATTTCCCCCTTTACCACTGCATTTGCAAATCCGGAACTGCGTCACAATGGACCTGGTAAATAAAAGTCTGAATCGGGAGCTCCAGCCTCTGAAGAGCGCGTTCAGAGCTTCCAACAGCTCACTGACTCAGATCAGTGGTGGGGGGGAGGAGGGAAGCGGGTCAGATCATTCTCTGTTTGGGGGGGGAGGAGGGGAGTGAGGCCAGATCCTTGTCTGGTTGGGGGGGGGAGGAGGAGGAGGCCAGTCTGATGTTCCTCTGGAGGGGAGGGGGAGTGAGGCCAGACCATTCTCTGAGGGGAGGGGGGGAGTAAGGCAAGTTTGTTGTCGGGGCGGGGGGTAGTGAGGCCAGATCGTCGTCTGGGGGGGGAGGGGAGTGAGGCCAGATTGTTGTCTGGGGGGGGAGGGGAGTGAGGCCAGATCGTCATCTGGTGGGGGGGGGGGGGGCGGCGGGGGAGTGAGCCAGATCGTTGTACGGTGGGGGGGGGGGGTAGTGAGGCCAGACCATTCTCTGGGGGAGGAGGAGGTGAGGCCAGATCGTTGTCTTGCGGGGGAGAGGAGTGAGGCCAGATCATTGTCTTGGGGGGGTGGAGGGGGGGCTGATGGATCTCTGGTGGGGGTGCAGGGGGGTCTGCTGCCACTCTGCAGGCGATCAGTGGGGGGGAGGGGGCAGGGATGGCAATCGGTCTGGGTAGTGGGGGGGTGGATAAGGGGGACAGTGATGTGTGTGTGTCCCCCTTATCCACCCCCCCACTACCCACATACATCACTGCCCCCCCTATCTGTGGGTAGTGGGGGGGGGTGGATAAGGGACACACACACATATCACTGTCCCCCTTATCCACCCCCCCCACTACCCAGACCAATCACCACCCTTGCCCCCCTCCCTCCCAACCAATTGCCCGCAGAGTGGCAGCGGATCCCCTGCCCCCCCACCGGAGATCCATCTGCACCCCCCCACCAGAGATCCATCTGCTCCCCCCCCCACCAGAGATCCATCTGCCCCCCCAACCTCCCCCCCGCCCCCCCCCCCCCCCGAGATACACCCTCGCTCCCGCTTTTCGCTCCCGGGCCGCTTTCTCTGCTTTCTGCGGCTCAGGAGCAATCCGACACGGGCGCGCTTTTTCCAATTTTTTTCTAACTGCACATGCACAGTTCAGAGATCCAATCATTTCGGCCGTGCTAAGCCCCGCCCACAGCGCGAATGTGACTGGAGATGGCTGAGAGCGTATGGGGGCGCCTGAAAGCAGATTTCTAAGTTGGATCTGCATTACGTCCAGATTCGGCACTTCGAGTGAAAATGGTAAAATCAGGCCCGCAGTGTGGCTTTGCCATAATCATGGGGCGGATTTTTAATTGGTAAGAGGGTCAAGATCAGAGGTGCACAGCTTTGAGCCACTGGTCTCCATTTCACCACCACAACCCCAGCCCCAGGTCATTCTCAATGAGGGCAGTTGAGGGTTGGATCAGCTTCCTGCCCCTTCCTGGCTGACAGCCAAGTCAGGCCAATTATTTTCAATAAATAAAGCCCTTATCCCACACAGATTGGGATTTTCAGTTGGCGAAATGGGAGTCATGGAACTAAACATGAAACCAAACAAGTAATGGCTGGGGAACCAGCAGGTGAAAATGGGGCAGGTTGGAAATAGGGTTGGAAAAGGGCTTGATTTTTATCTTGCTCCCTGAAGTGTAGTCTGTAACTCTGAAATTAAGCATTCAGTGTCACTGTATATATAAGAGGTTTGAAACGTTTCAGGAATTGCAGTTGTGACATGATTACTAATGTTGTAAGAAAGGGGCATTTCTCTCCACCATTTTGTTGAATCAGCTGAAAGGTTGTAAAGGAAGATTGCATTATTCAACACTACACTCTGCAAATCTGGGGTTTGAGCCGTGTATTGAAATTTCTGCTACACTGCTAGTCTGTGTTAGCCCCAGCAAGGAATAATGCAGGTGGTAAAGTTTGGGAGTTTCTAAGTTTAAAGTTTATTTATCAGTGTCACAAGTAGGCTTACATTAACACTGCAATGAAGTTACTGTGAAAATCATAGGGAGAATATTTGGGAATGTTGAGTTTGAAGCCAGAGATCCAGTCAGCTAGGGTTGGAGCTGTGCAACATCCAGTGTTTGAATGCAATAGTTCATATCTTGCAGCAGAATGGATCTCCAAAATTACTTTCAGGTCTCTGGTGATGCCGCCTAGTCCAATAAGAATGCTGCTGCATTAAATCTTGATTCATTTGTTATTGCTTTGAATTTGGTCAACATAATTCTCCTGTGGTGCTTGGTATAGTCGGTTCAGCTGAGAATTTTAAACAGCTGTGACTAAAACACAATTCTTATTCCCTGATCCTGCTGTATTATCTGTTCTGTGTGGATAACCTTACACCCACAGTGCATAGGAAAAGATAACATGACCGTAAGTAAACAGGAGGTGGGTTTACCTCTCCAATTCTGAGCCATCATGTTCTCTCACTTCACACACAGCACAATTGTATACTTCCTCCCCGTCCAGGAGACTTGATCTCCCCTGGCCTCATCACCTCTGATTTGGGGGCAGTGGGGAAGCTCACCACCAAACAGTCCCAAGCTGTTGAATAGAACTGTCACCATGTGCACACAATGAATTAAAGGACCACATTTCATAAATATAATGGTAAGCATTTAGTTACTGTTTAACATAAGTTGATTTCCAGCAGTTATATTTTTATCATTCTCTATACCCTGCTATCGGTATTTAGAGATCTATTAAAGCTGTCATAGATTAGAATCCTTAATGCATTCAGCGTGTTTCCACAAGTTAATCGGCACAGGTGACTTATCCCTCATTCTGTGGCTGATTGTTCTATGGTCTTACCATATTTAAAGTAAAGTTTATTTATGAGTCACAAGTAAGGCTTACATTAACACTGCAATGAAGTTACTGTGAAATTTCCCTAGTCGCCACACTCCGGCGCCTGTTCGGGTCAATGCACCTAACCAGTGCGTCTTTCAGAGTGTGGCATGAAACCGGAGCATTTAGTACTGTTTTAGTACTCAGTCTACATGTGTTAGCTGCAGATAAAATACTGATCTGAGATTAGATAAACATGTCTAAGCACTTGGCCAAGAATAACATGGTGTGCATCTCAACTTCTCACCAGTGGGTCAGAGGATCTAACATAGAATCCTACAGTGCAGAAGGTGGCCATTCAGCCCATTGAGTCTGCATCGACAACAATCCCACCCAGGCCCTATCCCCATCACCCCACATATTTACCCCACTAATCCCTCTAACTGGGGCACTAAGGGGCAATTTAGCATGGCCAATCAACCTAACTCGCACATCTTTCAGTCTGTGGGAGGAAACCGGAGCACCCGGAGGAAACCACCGCAGACACAGGGAGAACGTGCAGACTCCACGCAGACAGCGACCCAAGCCGGGAATCGAACCCAGGTCCCTGGCGCTGTGAGGCAGCAGTGCTAACCACTGTGCCACCGTGCCACCCCTCTAGCTGAATGAGATTGAACAGGGACTAACAATTCAGCTGTTTGCTGCCAGTTAAATGGGAGGAATAAGTTAAGCAATTTGGTTTTATTTGCCAGCTGCTCAAATCTGAACATAATAAAATATTCATTTATCTTTACTGACTTTGGGAAAGTGCAAACAGGAACAAATTCCAGTAATTTGTCTTGCAATGATCAGCCATGGTCAAAATGAATGGCGGAACAGGCTCGAAGGGCCGAATGGTCTACTCCTGCTTCTAGTTTAAATGAAGAAAATCTACCTGCCTTTGTCCTTGCAGAGTTCACCCTCTGATCTACAGTTTGCACCTCAGCCGCGGAGCTGCCAACCTCTGAGTGCCGGCGGCTTCCCAATGGCTTGTCATCATTGAGAGTCTGCTTATTGTCCCTGATTGGGTGGCAAGCTTCTCTCTGACCTTTAATTGTTTGCAGCTTTCAAAACCCCAGTAGGCAGGCCAAAAGCACACCACGTGCATGGGAATCCGAAACTAGCCTGCATTCCCTGTTCCCAACTCCAGATTGAACATCCACCTTCTGCCTCAAATCCGAGAGCTGGGAATATCCAGATGGCTGAGGGAGGGCGTCCTGTAAAACAATGAAATTCAGCCCACACTGGCAGACCAGCTTATGGCCCTCTGCTAATGCCAAAAATCTCCAAAAAACAATGGTCTTTTCTCTCCTTGTGCTCTATTTGAGTCCATTGGGAAATGTATTCAATCCCATTGTTTATCTCTCTATGATAAAGGTTTTAAAGGCCTTAATGAAACTCATGACTGCTCCCAACTAATACAGCTTCCATTGAGAGTGCGACAGTGAACCATCTGACAGGTGTAAAAGGGAGGTTTATGAGAATATTGGGTTCATCATTGTGACGTTAGTGTACCCTTAAGAGATTTTTTAAAAATCATGTTCTGTGCAGCTCTCAGCTCTCAGTGTTGACATGTTGTCTATAGAAGCCATTTTATTGCACCTTCATTGGTTTAAATGGGGTTGGTTTATTTTTACTCTGGGTTGTTTTATGACCCTGCATTGTTAGGAGGAAGATCATGTGTTCTGGACAGTTTTGTTTCTTCCCAGTGAATTTAAGGTTTCATTTTCTGTTTGGCTGCAGAGTTAGGTTTTAGAAGGGACATCAGACTGAAAGCAGTGTCTCTCTCTCTCTCTCTCTCCTAGCTTTGGAAATTCTGCTGGTTAGCTAAAAGTAAGGCTTCTTGCCTTCCTGGAGTAGAGAATGTGCTGTTGGTGGTTTGACCAGAATCTCTCCCTGGTGTTCTGGGAAGCTGTTCTGACTCCAAAAGTATGTGTGTGTGCCTCAAGAGAACTGCAGCATTCATCCAAAGGACTCAGTTCCACTATCACATGAGCTCTGGTCTGTGTTGTGCTAAACCTGTGAAAGGGTTTTATGTGGGTTTTGTTTGATTGATTGGAACATCTTAGATATATTTGTTAAGGGTTATACATTAGCGTGGTTGTTTTGTTTTTGTTTGTAATTGATAAAAGTTATTGCTATTTTTTTTCCATGCATGTTAACTATATTCTTAAATAAACTTTGTTTGATAAAAGTTCCCTGGTAGGTCATTAGAATCATACCTGAGGTGAAACATATCATGCTTATCCTAGCCAAATTCAAGAGGCAAAACTTATGATCCAGGCGGGCTCCATAAACACTTTGGAGTTTCTGATGTGGATTATAACATCATTTAGGAGAGAGCCAAGCTCAGTACAAAGTGAGGCACTGTGGTTAGCACCAGCGCCAGGGACCCAGCTTAGACTCACAGCTTGGGTCACTGTCTGCGCAGAGTTTGCATGTTTCCCCCGTGTCTGCATGGGTTTCCTCCGGGTTCTCTGTTTTCCTCCCACAGTCCGAAAGACATGCTGGTTAGGTGCATTGGCCATGCTAAATTTTCCCTCAGTGTACCCGAACAGGTGCTGGAGTGTGGTGACCAGGGGATTTGCACAGTAACTTCTTTGCAATGTTAATGTAAGCCTCCTTGTGACTAATAAATAAACTTTAAGTACAGGGGAGAGCCAATATCAGAAGTCAAGGTGATTGAGCCGACTTCTCCCAGAATGCTCCTTTGCTGCCTCTGTTGGTTGCTCTTCCTCCTGTTTATCACTGGAGGGGTTCTTCCGCAATCCACTATTGAGTTGAGGTGACTGAGCCGACTTCTCCCAGAATGCTCCTCTGCTGCCTCTGTTGGATCTCAATCCCTGATGAATGATTTGTGCTTTTATGTCATTATAAAAACATGACAAGGGCAAGCTTTCTGCCTCCCAGCCACCTCCTCTCCCCCCCCCCCCCCCTGAATATTTTACCCCAGCAGCGAAGCTGATTGGAGGAGTCCCATTGCCTTCTACCCGGAGATTGGAGGTGGGGAGGAGGATTTGATCGTTATTTCATTGAACCATTCTAGTCTATTAGCTTTCTTTTGTGCTTTATTTTTCCCTGGTTTGAGTACTTGTTGGCAGCAAAGGGTTTAAAATGCCTTGTTAGCTTCATTGTAAAATGTTTGGTTAATTAACTATCAGGAACATGACATGCATTGTTTCAATCGAGTTGAGGTGCTGAGATTTGCCACTGAGTTTGCAATGGAATATTTTACAAAAACAGTATCTCTGTCTCAGCTACAATGGACAGCATTTAATTAGTTTCTGGAATCCAATGCCACTCGTATGTTTTAAATTGTAACTGTGGATACCAGGTTTAAACGGAAAATGTTACGTTCTAAACATTTGGCTGAATACTCACCTGATATTTGGTGAATTTTTATCACTTATCTAATCTAGGAACTTCAGGATTCGCAATGATATGGCTAGAATACACCATAAACATCAAAGATGAGAGTTATTGAGCTTCTTTTCCTGAAACCTTGAAAAGTTGTCCATGTTTCACAACCATTCAACAAGGTACTGAGGTTACAGGCCTCATAAACCAGCATCTTGATTCTGAGAGACAGTTTAATGTAATTCCATACATGTTTCATGTGTGAGCCAAAGTACTAGCTGCTTTCCCTGTGGATGTATCGGTTTCTGCATCAAGAGACAGGTTATCGATCACCGTGGACCCAAGGGAGCAGAACTTACTAAACACTTCAACTGGGGCGTTACTTAGAGTGAGCAAGGGCAAAGGTGTGACATCTTGTCCCATAGCCATGATTTTCTTGATGCTCATAGTAATGGGAGAGCAAGTGACAATAATGGGAGAGTTCAATCATTTATGATATAACAGCAGCAACATTTAGTAAAGACGGAAACTTCAACAAAGACTGGTTTGAGACCTAATCACAGTAAGAAGTTTAACAACACCAGGTTAAAGTCCAACAGGTTTATTTGGTAGCAAAAGCTACTTGCTACCAAATAAATCTGTTGGACTTTAACCTGGTGTTGTTAAACTTCTTACTGTGTTTACCCCAGTCCAACACCGGCATCTCCACATTGAGACCTAATCAGCAGAGATGGCATTAGTCATTGAAACAAAAAGCAAAGCCTACCTGAAGCACAACGCTGCATGATTTGAAAGTAGCCAAGAGAGTTACACAAACGGTAAGGGAGATGCCAAGCAAATAAACACTGGCTCAAACTATCTTGAGAATTCTAAACTTCCTGTAACAATGGGCACCCATTGTACCATCATCAAATATGTCCCCCCGAAATTGGTGTGTAGTAGAGTACTCACCAGAAAAAGTAAACAGATGTTCCACTGGGTGAACACTACTGTGAGTCGTATTCCCAGGACACCGACATCCCCCAATCTGCATTTGACACTCTCTCACACTTCCTGTCATAGAATCATAGAACCCTACAATGCAGAAGGAGGCCATTCAGCCCATCAAGTCTGCACTGACCACAATCCCACCCAGCCCTATCCCCATAACCCCATGCATTTACCATAGCTAGTCCCCTTGACACTAAGGGGCAATTTAGCATGGCCAGTCAACCTAACCTGCACATCTTTGGACTGTGGGAAGATACCGGAGCACCCGGAGGAAACCCATGAAGACATGGGGAGAATGTGCAAACTCCACGCAGATGGTCATGATTGAGTTAGTTGAAGAACTCTCATCACTTGAATTCAAAAAGGGCTTTGATTGCTTACTGAGCAGAAAGTCACCTGTCAAGGATGGAATTCCAGCCAAACTGCTCAAAGACCGAAAGTGCCAACTACTACCACACCTTTGTGAACTCCTCCTTCTCTGTTGGAAAGTAGGATCCTTTCTACAGGACATGCATTACAAAAGCCAAGAACACAGATTTCACCCATAAAGCTTATGTTGTATCCAACTTCGAGGATTATATTAACATATTGTATTTTTGGTTTTTTTGCATTACCTTAAGCAATACAGTTAACTTATTACCATCTTCACCAACAGAGCACTTGGCACAAGGCTCAACAATGATTCCACAATTTCAAGAAATGGACCAGAATTAATGTTTCCGAACACGAACAAGGATATCCAAAAGGAAAAGCCATTGCAACTAAAGTCCTGATTTTTGGCACTAAAAATATTATTGAGTTGACACAATATACATGCATAAAAAGATAAAAATATAATAGAAGCAGGAATAGGCCATTCATCTCTATGAACCAGCTCTTCTGCATCAGTTACACCTTCCTGTACTATCCCCATATCACTTAGCACTTAAATACCAAAGGATTTTCAACATCCATGACTATCTGTAGTACAGAATTCCAAAGGTTCACAATCCTTTGAGTAAAGAAATTTCTCCTTGTCTCAATCCTAAATGGATAACCCAGTATTCTAAGACGTACCCCTATTTCTAGATTCCCAGGCCAGAGGCAGCATTCTTACAGCATCCACCCTGTAAAGTCCCTTAAAAATGTATTTGTTTAAATGAGATCACCTCTCACTGTTCTAAACTCAAGGGAATATAGGTATAATCTACTCCAACTCTCCTCATAGGACAATCCACTTATCCTTGAAGTCAATCCCTAAGGCTTTCTTTACACAAGAAAATTTGATATCTTTGCAGGATATAAAAGACAGTGTGCTACACGGAAGTCAAGTATCCAGCTGAAATGGCTTATTCAGGTTTGCTTATACATACGCAAATGATCACAGAGAAAGCTATTACAGGAGACCAAAACAGCACTCAGTAATCCAAGTGCAGTCTCAGCAAGGCTCTATACAATCTCGTAGACTTCATTCCTCTTAAACGCCTACCCTTTTGTAATAAAGGTTTGTATACCGTTCACTTACCTATTTTTTGCTGTACCTGCATGTTAGCCTTCTGCAATCTATGTACAAGGACGGCCAGATACCTATGATTGCCACATTTCCTAATCTTAAATTTCCCATTTCAAAGAAAACATCTTGTTTTTCTATGTTTTCTACCAAAGTGGATAGCTTCACATTTCTCCATCTTGTATTCCATCAGCTATGTCCTTGCCCACTCACTTAGCCTGCTCCACCAGGATACAGGGGAGGTTTTTTAGGACTGAGATTAGGAGAAATTTCTTCACTCAAAGGGTGGTGAACCTATGGAATTCTCTACCTCTGAAGGTTGTGGAGCCCAAGTCACTGAATGTATTTAAGGATAGATGTCTAGCCTTTAAATATATCAAGGTGTATGTGGATAGTGTGGGAGTATGTTATTGAGATAGAGGATCAACCATGATCATAATGAATGGCAGAGCAGGCTTGAAGGGCCGAATGACCTACTCCTGCTCCTAGTTTCTATGTTTCAAAGAATGCTCTGGAAATCTGCAGCCGTGCCTAGGTGAGATGCTGCTTGCTCACAGTATTTCTTCAGAGAGTGATTTTAGATATGTTAATCTGTTGGCCTATTTTCAAAGTGAAAGTGCTGAAGCAACAGGCGCAAAATTCCACAATGACATTTTCAGAAGTTTTGCCAGGTTCACATCTGCCAGTGGCTCCTTGTAGGAATGTTTTTCAGAGACCATGTATTATGCTGGCTTCCTCAGCTAACACAATGTCTCGCGGGGACAGTATTCTGGATAAAGACCTTCTTTTATTTCCCAAGCTTGGTCCACACACATGGGAGAGAGATTTAGGGCAGTCCAAACCTATTCTGAAGTAACATTACTCTCAGTATTACAATTATAGAATTATCAAAAGTCATTTGCCCACCCCCCTACTCACCCCAGTCAAGCATGAGCCAATTACTATTAGTATAGGCTATTTACCTTGGCCAATAATATTTACTCCTGGACAGCATGGGACTGTGTGATCTGTTAGTGAACTTTAAGAGCTTCTCACAGTCCCCTGACACTCTTAATTGTCTGGGACCACTAGAACTGTCTGGAACCCATGCTGATAAGAGTTTTTTCCCTTTTGCTCAACAGCTTCATTGTTCCAAGGAATGTGGTTCTTTTTACTTGACTACGTCCCATCATGCCTTAGAGCATTGTGTCATTAGCCAAGATGTATGCTTTTAATACAGAATATAATATATTTTCAAAAACACATGTTTAAATTTTCTCTAACAGTGGTTATATGTGTCCCTACGCAAACAGCACCTTTGTAAGGTATATTTCAGGCACTTTTTGACTTCACTCTGATTTACTATATCCTGATCTGTTAGCTGTTTTATTCCCAAGTTATTTTAAATTCCTTCTTACACTCCTGCACCGAGCCCTGCCTAAATTTGCTGATTCAGTGAGAGAACATCTCATCGGCATGGGGCCAGCAGACGGAACTGCCAGTTGGACATTTCTTTGGGTGTCCACCCACTCCACTCTGACCCATCCTGTGCAGTTGCACTCTGAATTTGATCTACAGGTCATCTGGGTCAATCCTTTCCTTCATTAAGTCCAGCTGACCCATCACTCCTGCCCTCACTCACTTACTATGAATCTCCGTCCTTCAAGGACAAATTTAAAATTCTTATTTTCATCTTTATGTCACCACTTGGGTCTCATTCATGCAAACCCAGCAATTGCTTCCAGTCTCAGACCCCTCCAACACTCTAGTGCTCTGACGCTGGCCTTTTGTGCCCCTTCACGGAGATTCCAGCTGACAGGAATCTCCTCCTTAATCATTCCTCCCTCTCCATTTGTCTCTCTTTCTTTAAAAATCTCTTCAAAACCCATCTCTAAACTAAGTTTTAAGTTAAAGTTTATTTATTAGTGTCACAAGTAGGCTTACATTAACACTGCAATGAAGTTACTGTGAAAATCCCCCAGTCACCACACTCCGGCGCCTGTTCGGGTACACTGAAGGAGAATTTAGCATGGCCAATGCACCTAACCAGCACGTCTTTCAGATTGTGGGAGGAAACCGGAGCACCCGGAGGAAACCCAAACAGACACGGGGAGAAGGTGCAGACTCCGCACAGACAGTGACCCAAGCTGGGAACTGAACCCAGGTTCCTGGCGCTAGTCACTGTGCCACCGTACCACCCAGTTACCTTTCCCAATCTCTCCTTTCCTGGTTCATCCCCCATTTTCCACAGACCTACCCATGAAGCATTTCTTTCACCTCAGCAACGGCCAGACAAACTGAACAACCAAGCTGGCTTGGTTTTATTTATTTATTTTAACTGGAAACTCCTGTCGGCAAAAAAACATTTTCTTGAAAGGGGCTGAGGATGTAGAAGTTCTCTGCGGGACAGTAACAGTTAATACTTCAACTGACTCATCTGGTGCCAAAGTGATTGACAAAACACATTCACAATCAGCAGGAACAGCCAAGAATCTTGACCCTGAAGAGGAACTGGAAGATTGGTTTGATAAGATGATATCAAAATGTCACCGTGACAATCTTGGAAATATATGAATGAAGATAAAAATAAATTGATGATAAACACAACAGTGGTATCATATTTACAGCTTGCAGTGCAGTGATTGCTCTGTGTTTGTTTTACCAAAGTAATGTTATTTTTAATATTGCACAGTACAGAAGGGCAATTTTTGGCAAGTACGGTCTGACTACAATTAATTCGCTCCTCCACTAACAAAATTGAAGCAGTTTTCATTTGAGAGTTAAATCATTCGCTTTTATTTTCCTTTTTTGATTTAAAGCCAGATCTAACTAAAAGATGTGCTGGTTAGGTGGATTGACTATACTAAATTGCCCCTTATGTAGGTGAGATGGATTAGCCATGGCAATTGTGTGGGGTTACGGGTGGGGGAAAGGGCCTGGGTAAGATACTCTGTCAGAGAGAGTTGGTGCTGACTCAATGTGCCGAATGGCCTCCTTCTGCACTGTAGGGATTCTATGAAAAGGGAAAGAATGCCTGCAGACAGCCTTCGCTTGTGATATTGTGGATGGTACCGACGCCCTCCTCTTGGCCTTCTATGTTATAAAGGAGACAGGTTAGGAGTTAGTTCCGAGGGAGGCTGGTAGATGGGGTTAGATACCCAGCAGACAATCGTCTACATGTGATGTTATTCTGATCAGGAAGGTGCCCCATTCCTGTGCAAATCGATTAAAGATGACTTATCTCTGGCAGTTCTCTCCATGTCCCTGAAATCATTGGAAAGATGCCATAACAATTCTGGCTTCTTCCTCAGATTCAATGCCTTCATCCCCACCTGATGAGGATGCATTTCATTTGTCACTCTGCTTGCCAAATCCTATCCTCACTGTAAGGCAACAGTCTTCATTCTATTGACCATGGTGATTCTGGATACTCTCTCTGGCGTGTACTGTAGTGCTCCACCAGAAAGGACAATTTGTGCAAGCCAAGAGTCTGTTTGTTGGCAGCCTTGGTCAAACCATAAGCTTCATTGCACTGGTCCTCCATATGGCTGTGGAAGTCATCCACTGGATCATGAACCACATCCTCAGGGTGTATTCCTTGGCACCCAGGTTCCAACCTTGCGCTTAGGCAGTGATCAATGGATCAGGGAGCTGGGAGTGACATTAGAGGTAGGAATCATGAGAACTCCCTGGGAAATAGGCACACACCTGAATGAGTGGTTTTCTGAGTTCACCGACTATTTGAAAGTTAGGGGAGTAAAACCCCTAGTGATTCATATATACAGCTGGCAATTCCCAGGGAGCTCTAATGGACACATGAGTGAAGTCCATGGCCCCTTGTGCTATGGAAACCACATGGCAGCCCTAAGGTTCAGTGCTTTTGGGGCCTGGCTATTAGCATTGGTGGTGAACCAGATTATATCATTGACCCTTCTGAACAGGGCATTGGTCATCCGTGTGTTGTAGCATGGAGCATGCCACACATTTCCCTCATGGACCCCGGAATGATCTGACCACATAGCAATTCAGAGCTGTGGTCACCTGTCAGGTTCATCCCACTCCACGGGGCTGCAGGTCTTGTTGAAATAAGGCACATTGGTCAGTGACAGCCTCCCTGGATAGCCTCAACTGTCTCTGGCATTGCCTCTCAGACATTTGAAGGCAGTTAGTGTATGTCCTCAACACACATTGATGAGCCAATGCCCCCTGATGCCATTGGCATCCCTGGTTGTTTGCTTCTTCGAGAGCCTCACCCTCTGGTGCAGCATCCCGATTGCCCAGTGGCCTCTGTTATTGTTCCCTCCTGGCCCTCCAATGACAGACACTCTCCTCCCCTGCTTATGAAGAAAGGTTGAAAAATAAGTCAAACAGGTTGGACTTAAACCTATTGGAGTTTAGAAGAGTTGATCTCATTGAAGCATATAATAGCCTGAGGGGGCTTGATATGGTAGATACTGGGAGGATGTTTCCTCTTGTGGGAGAAACTACAACTGGGGAACAGTTTAAGGATATGAAGTCTCCCTTTAAAAACAGAGGAGGAGATTTTGTTTTCTCTCAGAGAACTGTTAGCCTATTTCCCTGAAAGCATTGGCATCTGGGTCACTGGATTCATTAAAAGCAAATTATTGCGGATGCTGGAATCTGAAACCAAAAGAGAAAATGCTGGAAAATCTCAGCAGGTCTTTGACAAAGAGTCACCTGGACTCGAAACGTCAGCTCTTTTCTCTCCTTACAGATGCTGCCAGACCTGCTGAGATTTTCCAGCATTTTCTCTTTTGGTTTTACTGGATTAATTTCTTTCTTTCCATATTTATTTATTGTTTATTTATTATTCGACAGATTTTTGTTAGACAAGGGAGAATTATGGGGGGCAGACAGGAAAGTGGAGTTGAGACCACAATCTGATCAGCCATGGTCTTATCGAATGGTGGGCAGGCTCGAAGAGTCTTTTCCTGCTCCTATATTCCAATGAGGTTCTAAAAGGGTGTATGAGACCCATTGTGAACCATAACAGTGGACTATTAAAAAAGCAGGCAGAGACATGAGCACCTCAGTACAAGTGGCCTTTACCCTACAGAAGTTGCAGCTAACCAATGGGAATGTCTGAGTCACCAATAGGCCACACCCAGGACTCCTCCCATTTCACAATGTCTTCCTCCGAGTTGAACCTGGTCTCCTGTCAGCTTAACTTACCTTCTCTGAGATGGCCATGGACACCTCCAGCGTGGCCCTTCAGTGGTAGCCAACCAGCCCAACCATTCCTCTCTCACCCTTGAGATTCCACACATTCCCCCTTTTTATTCATTTACAGGATGTGAGCTTCACTGGCTCAGCCAGCATTTATTGCTCATCACTAATTGCCCCAGATCCTCCAAGCATCACCCTGCGCTTTCCACAATCACCCTTGAGCCTCTCGTCATCACACCATCACTTTGACCCAATCTCAGTGACGATCAATCTTCCAGCTATCATGTTTGATTCTCCTCCACAACCCTCAACCTGCCTGTTGTCATCTTGGAGTCTCCCTCCATCAACCCCTGAACTGCCCTCGCCAGCCCTCAACTCACCTTTAGACATGCCCTCCATCATGCTTGATGTCCCCTTATTATAGAGTCATAGAGGTTTACAGCATGGAAACAGGCCCTTCAACCCAACTTGTCCATGCTGCTCTTTTTTTCAATCACAAAGCTAGTCTCACTTGCCCACATTTGGCCCACATCCCTCTGTACCCATCTTATCCACGTACCTGTCTAAATGCTTTTTAAAAGTCAAAACTGTACCTGCCTCTACTATTTCCTCTGGCAGCTCATTCCAGACACTCACCACCCTCTGTGTGAAAAAATTGCCCCCTAGATCCTTTTGTGTCTCTCCCATCTCACCTTAAATCTGTGCCCTCTAGTTATAGACTCCATTCCCTTTGGGAAAAGATGTTGACTATCTAACTGATCTATGCCCCTCATTATTTTATAGACCTCTATAAGATCACCCTTAAGCCTCCTACACTCCAGGGAAAAAAGTCCCAGTCTATCCAACCTCTCCTTATAACTCAAACCATCAAGTCCTGGTGGCATCCCAGTAAATCTTTTCTGCACTCTTTCCAGTTTAATAATGTTGAACATGGGCCTTCCCTGTATGATCCCTGTGCCTCTCTTAGAGTCACAGCTTTCTCCCTCAGACAGGACTGACCCCAACCTATAGGTGAGAGCCTCACTCTGGTGGACCAGAAGCCCGAACACCCTCATGTTGCATCATCATGCCCTACAGTTGTGTCGCTGTGATGCCAACCACTTCCCCCTTTCCCCCTTGACACTGGACCTTCCAGCCACACAATGTTTCTCCTCCTCCCCACCCCCATGCACTAAATTAACCAGAAACAACAGCTCACCTTGAATCAGACAACCTTGGCTGGTGCACGGCAGCTTTAACCTGCCATGAAACAAGAGACAAGAGTTTTCCCTGCACTGCTAAGTTAATTCTGAAGATGGGTCTTAATTTTTAAAGCTTGGCTTAAATTAGTCTTCGTGGGATCAAAAGTGTAGAATATTCACCACTGGATGGTGTGAGTTCAATCTGGCACTGAAACATTGCTCACCTAATTACAAAAACTCAGTCTGCTGTTAGGAACCAAAACTCCCGCCTAATTAAGCACCCCTCTGTCCATCTCATTTCCCACTCCTGGAGGTCCCATAAAATTCCACCCCATGGATCTAAAAGCTGCAATCGTAAAGACCTTATGTTTGTGAGTTAACAAAGGAAAACCATTGATGCATGTTAAGCATGTCAGTAAATGGAGCCCAGACCATTGCACATGCGGCAAGGTGGCACAGTGGTTAGCACTGCTGCCTCACAGTGCCAGAGACCTGGGTTCGATTCCTGGCTTGGGTCTGTGCAGAGTCTGCACATTCTCCCCGTTTCTGCATGGGTTTCCTCTGGGGCTCCGGTTTCCTCCCCCAGTCATTGGCCATACTAAATTCTCCCTCAGTGTACCCGAACAAGGGCAACTAAGGGATTTTCACAGTAACTTCATTGCAGTGTTAATGTAAGCCTACTTGTGACTAATGAAAGAAAAATGTGAGGAGGCCAATACTAGCACTATTGATGCACATAAATTTGTTCCTGTAGTCTTTATGCCTATAGTAGAGAGTCAGTCTAAATATTTTGAATTAAAGATATATATAAACATATATATACAAACATATCATTAGCGCCATTGCTTTGCTGGCATTTACCGTGAGGCTCACTGGTAGACTCAGAATTAATTTAGTTAAATGTTCTGAAGACTATTGTGAATTTAAGAAGTCTGCCTTTGACAATAAGAATCAGAAAAAAAAGCTTTGTGACTAACATTTAGCTCCCTCAGAGTTCTACTTCGCATAATAGCAGTCTTGGAGCTGCTGCTGTCTTGCAGAAAAGTTAACATGTGGGTAATTAGCATATACATAAGTATTATATTGTATTATAACAGATACAGCTGAGAAAAAAGGCTTTGGCAATTAAAACTTGATGGTAATTGAGACTTATGAAAGCAACAACTGGTGTCTGGAACAGCAATAATAATTGCAGCAAAGGAGTGGGAATAATTTTGTTTATGCATATTTAAGGAATTTAGGGAGCTCAATTTATTGGACAAAATAATGGAGCATTTCACGCTACCAGGCGGAGGTGTGCAAGTGTTAAGTTACTACAGTTTTTCATAAAAGTCTTGTGACAGGCTATGAAATATATCACTGCTTATTCATCATCGCCCAGTCAAAATCCTGGAACTCGCTACCTAACAGCATTGTGGGAGTACCTCCATCTCACACACACTGCACTGGGTCAAGAAGGCAGCTCACCACCACCTTCTCAAAGGCAATTAGGAAGCGGCAATAAATGGAGGCCTAGCCAACAACACCCACATCCCGTAGATTAATAAAAAAGTGAAGCATTAACTGAGCACTTCTGCAATGTGTGGGAGAGGGTCAAGAGAGGACACTTCAACTGTGAAGGGAGGCATCATGTTAGTGTGGTGAACCATCGTTGGTTACCACTGTGGGGTTATTCCAATGTTACTGTTGGGTTAGGGTGTTTACACTGTGGGATTAATATACCTGTGGTGGATGCTGTTATGGCACATCCCGGTCGGGCCCCGCCTCCTGGGGAGAGGTATAAGACCCTCTGCTCAGGCGGGACCCCTCCAGTCTGGATTGGTGTACTCGTGTTAGATAGTTCCATTGTTTGTCAATAAAAGCCTTCAATCGCTGAAGCCTTGTACCTCGTGCTTGATTGTCGCGCATCAGTTAGTAAACTCCAAAGAAAAATGTCATTGTGTTTCATTTTATTCAGGTTATTTCCTTAACAATATTATTGAATGATACTCCTTTGATCTAAGTGCATATTGTCCATAAAACTATAAATTATACTAGTCCTGGTGCAATACCTGTCCAATTCTTCAATACCTTTAGACAGCAATGTGTACATGACAGTGTTAGAATTTACTTGGCAAGTGGCACCGTTAAAATAACTTGATGGTGTTGATTTAATTTGTTGCATTTGTGCATTGGAGTTGTTGTTTTTTGCTGAATCTTTTATGAAGCAATTCATGAGAAGAGAATTGATGGAGAATCTAAAAACGTTGACACATTCCGATTTACTAAAATATGAGTGACAGAAAAAGATGAACCATCGCAAAATTTCAAATTCACGTCAGGCTGAACTTTGCTGTAATTATTGGACAAATGGCGGGGTGGGATTGCAAAGTTACTTTAAGAAAGGATAAACTGAAAGTAGCCATCCTTAATGAGGTGCTTTTGCTTGGAAACTCTATTGATGTCAGAGGTGTGCATACATTGTACGGTGATCATTTTAAAAATTAAAGGGGCCAATTTCAGGGTCGAATTAGGAGTTCAAGGTCTTTAAAGGCTTGACCTTGTGGCTCTGAATTAGAGACAAGGGTGTTAATACTGAGGCATGGCTAACATGGATGCTACTTTATAGGAGATTCCACACTTTAATAGATTCATCCTTCTGACACAACACTAAACTTATGAATGCATTGTTTTGAGAATAATGCCACACGTCTGACAGCTTTAAAGAACATACTGACACACAATAACTTGCTAAATTTATCTTCCTGAACTCTGGTTCACCCTAACTAATCCCCATCGGAATAATCTAGTAATATATTAACCTCAATCAAATCTCAGCTGAAACCTATACTTTGCATTGAATAAAATGACCCAGCTTTACAAATCTAACACCGTAACCAAGGGCTTTTAAAATGGGTATTAATCAAATGGCCTTCCTCTGGCAGCATGGTGGCACAATGGTTAGCACTGCTGCCTCACAGTGCCAGGAACCCAGGTTCAATTCTAGCCTTGGGTCACTATCTATATTGGAATTTGCACTTTCTCCCCGTGTTTGCGTGGGCTTCCTCCGGTTGCTCTGATTTCCTCCCACAGTCCAAAGATGTGCGGGTTAGGTTGATTGGCCATGCTAAATTGACCCTAATGTCAGGGGTATTAGCGGGGTAAATGTGTGGGGTTACGGGAATAGAGCTTGGGTGGGACTGTGGTCGGTACTGACTTGATGGGCTGAATGGCCTCCTTCTGTACTATGGGGATTCAACGATTCTATGAACATTTTCACTCACCAAGTGGGATGATAAAAAACAATGACAATCACCTCCACCTTTCCTCCACTACGTCTGTCCAGTCACACTGCTTGCCCAATATGTCGACTTGGGTGAACAGCAATTTATGAACGTGAACATATAAAATAGGAGCAGAAGGAGGCCATTCAGCCCCTCAAGATCATTGTTCATTTGTTTGCGTTGAGTTCCACATTCCCATTTACCCCTGCTAACCTTTGATACTCTTGTCTAAGACGAATCTACCTCCACCTAAAAACGATTCAATGACCCCACCTCCTCCACCTTCTGAAGCAGAGTTCCAAAGTCGCACAACCCGCTAAGAGAAAAGAAAATCTCCTCAGTTCTGTCCCATAAGGGAAACCCATGATTTCCTCCAGCTATCTATCAGAAAGACCAAACCCATCAGTTTTAGCCATTGTCACAAACTCTCTACTTCCTTATAACCACCTCTGGCCGCTCTCAGTTTGTATCCTCGGCATATTTTTCGCCTTCAAGCTAAGATTGCGATCCCATAAACCTTCCATCAATAAGACCAGCTATTTCCATTTCCATATCATTTCCTACCTTTAAAGTTTTAAGCTGGAGCTGGATAAAATGCTGGTGAGGCCACAGCTAGAGTATTGTCTGCAGTTCTGGTCACCACACGTGATGAAGGATGTGATTGCACTGGAGAGGTTGCAGAGGAGATTCACCAGCGTGTTGCCTGAGCTGGAACATTTCAGTTATGAAGAGGGGCTGGTTTGGCTGGGCTTATTTTCCTTAGTGTAGAGAAGGCTGAGGAAGGACCTGATTGAGGTGTACGAAATTATGAGGGACATAGATAGGGTAGATAGGAAAGAACTTTCCCTCTTAATATAGAGATCAATAACCAGGGGGGCATAGATTTAAGGCCAGGGCAGGAGATTTAGGGCGATTTGAGGAAAAACCTTTTCACCCAGAGGGTGATGGGAATTTGGAATTCACTGCCTGAAAGAGTGGTAGAGGCAGGAACCATCACAACACTGAAGAAGTATTTAGATGAGCGCGTGAAAGGCCATAAAATACAAGGCTACGGGTGAAGTGCTGGAAAATGGGATTGGAATATATGTGTTTGATGGCTGGTAGAGACACAATGGGCCAAAGGGCCTCTGTTTGTGCTGTGACTCTATTGTCTCTTTCCCTCCTGTCTGTGGAACCATCTTTCATTACTATTGACTTCCACCTCTCTTTTTTATTCACAACCATTGTTCCCCTCATTGGCAATGCATTACCCCTTCATCTTTCCTCATTAATTGCTATCTATTTCATTTGAGCTGTTACTGAATTGGACCAGGGGTCGGCTGGATTTTACACTTGCATTTGCTATCAGCAAGAAAGGCAAGATTGCGCTACAACAATTTTACTGTTATTGCCAAGTCCTCCCACCACATCATCCCCCCTCACTGAATATTCATACCTCGCTGACGTAACATCACATCGATGAGGTGTACAACAGGTATATGACGGCATGACTCAATCAAGGGGATCCCCCACTGGGCGCAGTCTGGCACTGCCAACCTGTGCCAGAGGCCAATGTCAGGTTGCTGGGGAAAGTTTCAACTCTCTGTTGATTGGGACACCTCGATCTCTGTGGAGCCGGCCTCACCAAACTGATGGAGTACAAAGAACAAAGGAGAAAGAAAACTACAGCACAGGAACAGGCCCTCCAACCCTCCAAGCCTGTGCCGATCATGATGCCCTAACTGAACAAAAAAAACCTTCTGCCCTTACTCGGCCCGTATCTCCACCCCTACCTCAGTTTATTCTGCCCTGAAATCTCATTCATATCCTTCTCACCTTCTGACTTTATGGTCTCAATATTTTCAGGAACATGGCGATGACGTTTAGTGGTTAATATCAGGAATTTGGAAATCCTGCTGAAGTTAACACCAGGACACCATTTGACTTGTTTTTCACATTATTGTGTATGGGAGTTCACTGTGTGTAAATTGTCTGTCAGGTTCCCTACATTTCCACAGTGACTACACTTCTAAAGTATTTCACTGGCTTTAAAGCACTTTGGGATGTCCTGAGGTTGTGAAAGGCACTATATAAATGCAAGTCTTTCTTTTCCCTGTTTCCTGCCCATCAGCTAGTTAGATTGGGAGGCTGGCCCGCATTTTATAGAATCCCTACAGTGCAGAAGTAGGCCATTCAGCCCATGGAGTCTGCACCAACTCTCTGACAAAGCATCCGACCCTGTAACTCCATATATTTAACCCATTAATTCCCCTAACCTACACATCTTGGGACACTAAGGGACAATTTAGCATGGCAACACAACCTAACCTTTTGATTTGATTTGATTTGATTTATTATTGTCACATGTATTAACCTACAATGAAAAGTATTGTTTCTTGCATGCTATACAGACAAAGCATATCATTCATAGAGAAGGAAATGAAACAGTTACAGTCATAGCTAGGGTACAGAGAAAAATCAACTTAATGCTAGGTAGATCCATTCAAAAGTCTGACAGCAGCAGGGAAGAAGCTGTTCTTGAGTCGGTTGGTACATGACCTCAGACTTTTGTATCTTTTTCCCGATGGAAGAAGGTGGAAGAGAGAATGTCCAGGGTGCATGGGGTCCTTAATTATGCTGGCTGCTTAGCTGAGGCAGTGGGAAGTGTAGACAGAGTCAATGGATGGGAGGCTGGTTTGCGTGATGGATTGGGCTACATTCATGACCTTTTGTAGTTCCTTGCGGTCTTGGACAGAGCAGGAGCCATACCAAGCTGTGATACAACCAGAAGGAATGCTTTCCAGGGTGCATCTGTAAAAGTTGGTGAGAGTCGTAGCTGACATGCAAATTTCCTGCATATCTTTGGAATGTGGGAGGAAACCGGAGACATGCAAACTTCACACAGATAGTCACCCAAGGCCGGAATTGAACCGAGGTCTCTGGTGCTGTGAGTCAGCAGTGCTAACCACTGTGCTACTTGATGCACGTCAATCGAACACAAGACACAAGGCTTCGGTAACTGAAGGCTTTTATTGCCTAACAATGGAACTACTAGAACGTAAGTACACCACCCCAGACTGAAGAGGTCCCGCCCGAGCAGGGGGTCTTATACCTCTCCCTGGAGGCAGAGCCTGACTGGGATGTGCCACAACAGTAACAACCACAGGTGTATTAATCCCACCCTAGCCCAACAACAACATTAGAACAACCCCACAGTGGGAACCAACGATGGTTCACCACATTCACCCCTCCTTTGAGAACAAAGGCCGGCGGGGTGCGAAAACAGACTATATATAAAAAAGTCAACAGATTACAAGTCCAGACGGTCTGGAGGACCGCACCGTCGTTGTGACCTCCTCAATACCAGCGGTGACACCGGAGTAGGTGCTTGCGGTGGCGTTCTCCCCAAAACAGCGTCCGGCTGTCCTCTCGCGGACTCACGGGCCGGTTGACCCTGATGAAGCGGTAGTGCAGGGGATCCCGGTACATTCTGCAATGGCGCCGATCTCTGGGTCTCAGGCAAGCTGTACAGTGGAGTATAACTGTTATGCACTGGTCCCGGTGCTGACCGCGCCACGTCCGGGGGAGAAATGAGGGATAAGGGATTCGTCACTGGGGGTATGGGAGCGACAGGAGTTGCTACGTCCCCTGCGGGCGCCAGGTCTCGGATCGAGACTGTGTCCTCTCGCTCGTCAGGATATGCCACATAGGCATACTGAGGGTTGGCGTGGAGGAGGTGGACCTGTTCGACCAAGGGGTCGGACTTGCGGACCCTTACATATCGCCGCAGAAGGACGGGTCCTGGGTACGTCAACCAGGCTGGTAAAGATATCCCCGAGGACGACTTCCGAGGGAATGAGAACATCCTCTCGTGGGGAGTAGCATTGGTTGCCGTACACAGGAGGGAGCGAATGGAGTGAAGCGCATTTGGGAGGACCTCCTGCCAATGGGAGACTGGAAGGCCTTTGGACTTCAGCGCCAATAGGACAGCCTTCCAGACTGTAGCATTCTCTCTTTCTACCTGTCCATTGCCCCTAGGGTTGTAACTCGTGGTCCTACTAGAGGCAATCCCGTATGAGAGCAGGAATTGCCTCAAGTCATTACTCATGAACGACGAGCCCCTGTCGCTATGTATATAGCTGGGGTACCCGAACAGGGTAAAAAGATCACGGAATGCCTTGATCACCGTGGCAGTCGACGTGTCCGCGCAGGGGACAACAAACGGGAACCGGGAGTACTCGTCTATGATGTTAAGAAAGTACACGTTCCGATCTGTTGAGGGAAGGGGGCCCTTAAAATCCACACTCAGCCTCTCGAAGGGGCGAGTGGCCTTGACCAAATGTGCCCGGTCAGGTCGGTAAAAGTGCGGTTTGCATTCCGCGCAAATCCGACAGCTCCTTGTCACTGACCTGACGTCCTCCACCGAGTAAGGCAGGTTGCGGGCTTTGATGAAGTGGTAGAGCCGAGTGACCCCAGGATGGCACAGGTCATTATGGAGGGCGTTCAAGCGGTCCTCCTGCATAGTAGCGCATGTTCCGCGCGAGAGGGCATCCGAGGGCTCATTGAGTTTCCCTGGACGATACATGATATCGTAATTATAGGTGGAGAGCTCAATTCTCCACCGCAAGATCTTGTCATTCTTGATCTTGCCCCTCTGCGTGTTATTGAACATAAACGCCACGGACCGCTGGTCCGTGATCAGGGTGAACCGCTTCCCCGCCAGGTAATGGCGCCAGTGTCTGACGGCCTCCACAATGGCCTGGGCCTCCTTTTCCACCGCTGAATGCCGAATTTCGGGACCTTGGAGGGTGCGGGAAAAAAACGCGACGGGCCTGCCTGCCTGGTTTAGTGTGGCGGCCAGGGCGAAATCAGATGCATCACTTTCCACCTGAAAAGGGATGGATTCGTCCACCGCGTGCATCGTGGCTTTCGCAATGTCGTGTTTCAATGCCTTGAAGGCCAATTGGGCCTCTGGCGTGAGTGGAAAAGTCGTGGACTTAATAAGCGGACGGGCTTTGTCCGCATAGTTGGGAACCCACTGCGCATAATAAGAGAAGAAGCCTAGGCATCTCCTCAGTGCTTTTGCGCTCGCGGGCAAAGGAAGTTCAGCAAGGGGGCGCATACGGTCGGGATCAGGGCCAATGACCCCGTTTTCCACTACGTATCCCAGGATGGCTAACCGGCGCGTACGGAATACACACTTCTCCCTGTTGTAGGTCAAATTCAGGCGAGATGCAGTGCGCAAAAAGTTCTGGAGATTTGTGTCATGGTCCTGCTGATCACGGCCGCAGATGGTGACATTATCCAGGTACGGGAAGGTAGCCCGCAGCCCGTTCTGGTCCACCATTCGGTCCATAGCACGCTTGAAGACCGAGACCCCATTGGTGACACCAAATGGAACCCTAAGAAACTGATACAGACGACCATCCGCCTCAAAAGCCGTGTAGTGTCGGTCCTCTGGGCGGATGGGGAGTTGGTGGTAGGCGGACTTAAGGTCTATGGTGGAGAACACGCGGTACTGCGCAATCTGGTTGACCATATCAGATATGCGCGAGAGAGGATACGCATCCAGCTGCGTATATCGATTAATGGTCTGACTGTAATCAATGACCATCCGGGGTTTGTTCCCGCTCTTAACCACCACGACCTGTGCTCTCCACGGACTAACACTGGGCTGTATGATCCCTTCTTTGAGGAGCCGCTGAACCTCAGATCTGATGAAGATCCGATCTTCAGCGCTGTAATGCCTACTTTTAGTAGCGATGGGCTTGCAGCCTGGTACCAGATTCTTGAATAAAGAGGGTGTGGTGATCTTTAATGTGGAAAGATTGCATGCGGGGCGCTTTGGACAATTTGGAGGCTGCAGCTGGTCCCCTACTGTCAGTTTAGGGAGTGGCCCACCGTACTGTAGGATCACACTCTTCATGTGGACCATAAAGTTTAGTCCGAGGAGAATTGGTGCGCAAAGATGCGGCAACACAAGGAGCCTGCATCGCTCGTAAATTGTGCCCTGCACTTTCAGAGTTACCACACAACGTCCTTGAACAGGGACAGACCGGGACCGTGATGCCATAGAAATTGTCTGTTTGGCAGGTAGAACCTGGAGTCCACACCTCTTTACAGTGTCAGGGTGAATAAAGCTCTCAGTGCTCCCGCTGTCAAACAGACAATAAACTGTACGACCATTTACCTTTATGTTCATCATTGAACAGTCAAGCCTGTGGTGCTTAGCCTGGTTCAGGGTGATTGACGCCACCGTTGGCCCTTGGACGTCACTGCAGGCTGCTGAGGTCGATGCTGAGGACCCCTGCTGGTCGCTCCTGGTCGTCGTCGACCAAAATGGCCGCCCCCATGAATCGCACATGGTTGAGGGCACCAAGCGTAGCGACTCCTGGTGGTCATCCTCCTCCGACTCCGCCGACCACAATGGCGTCGTCCTGGACTCGCACGTGGACAGACCCCGTGGGTACTTCGACGTCGATGGCGATGATCCCCGTTCTGGAGGGTCACAGGCTGCACTGCCGTTCTTGGGCTTTGATCTGCAGACCTTCGCGTAGTGCCCCTTTTTACCGCATTGATTACAGACCACCGCTTTAGCAGGACACTTTTGTCGTGGATGCTTGGGTCCTCCGCAGAAGTAGCACCGCGGGCTGCCTGGGGCTGCCGCCGTCGTCGGGTCTATATGGGAGCACGCCATAACACTGCACTTCGAGCCCGTGGGGCGAGGAGGGATTTGTGACTGCTCCTGCCACGTTGTCTCCACGTGGTCCTCCGGATACAGGACCAAGCTCTTCGAAGCCGCCTCAAGCATTTCAGCTGTCTCCATAGCTTGGGTCAGGTTGAGATTCCCCTTTTCCAGCAGCTTGAGACGGATGTACGAAGACCCTACCCCTGCCACAAACGCATCTCGGGCGAGGTCATACATGTACTGTTCAGCCGACACAGCTTTGCAGTCGCAGCCCCTGGCAAGCTGCAAGAGCTCATTGGCGTAATCCTCCATGGTTTCGCCCGACTGCCGACGTCGTGTAGCGAGGAGGTAACGAGCGTGGATCTCGTTGGGAGGTCTCGTGTAGCGCTTTTTTAAAAGCTCGAGGGCCCTCGGGTAAGTGGTGGCCGCACGGATCGCGAGGTAGACAGTGTCGCTTACCCTCGCATGGAGGACCCGGAGTCTGTCGTCATCTGTGATGACCGCTGCAGAGGCTGCCAGGTAGTCCTCAAAACACTTCAGCCAGTGGTCGAAGGTGTTAGAGGCGCCGACCGCACGTGGATCCAGCGTCAGACGCTCTGGCTTTAGTATTTGTTCCATACTCTCCTTTCCGTCGAGAGCTTAGTGTTAGGCAATAAAATTGATGCACGTCAATCGAACACAAGACACAAGGCTTCGGTAACTGAAGGCTTTTATTGCCTAACAATGGAACTACTAGAACGTAAGTACACCACCCCAGACTGACGAGGTCCCGCCCGAGCAGGGGGTCTTATACCTCTCCCAGGAGGCGGAGCCCGACTGGGATGTGCCACAACAGTAACAACCACAGGTGTATTAATCCCACAGTGTGAACACCCTAGCCCAACAACAACATTAGAACAACCCCACAGTGGGAACCAACGATGGTTCACCACACTACTGTGCTGCAGTGCCACCTGAGGCATAGAAACCCATTAACATATGACAATTATTGACCAGCCCCTCAGGAGAATGTTACTCAATCAACCTGAATAAAAATAAAATACTACAGATGCTGGAAATCTGAAACAAAAACAGAAAATACTGGATAAGCTCAGTTGGTCTGGCAGCATCTGTGGAGAGAGAAACAGAGTTAACGTTTTGAGCCCATATGACCCTTCTACAGAACTGATGAGGAGCAGAAATGTAAAGGATTATATATTTGGAGAAGCAGGGGAGTGGAAATGGGACAGAATCAATCAAACTGCAACGCACAACAATTAAATTAGCAAGTTGAATGCAGCAAGTTGAAATCATGTTCCCCATTTTTAAAACATTAAACAATCCTCCTTCCTCTCCCACCCATTCATAGAATCCTACCGTGCAGAAGGAGGCCATTCAGCCCATCGAGTCTGCACCAACCACAATCCCCCCTAGGACCTATCCCCATAACCCCATGCATCTACTCTAGATAGTCCCCCGACACTAAGGGGCAATTTTAGCTTTGTCAATCCACCTAACCCGCACATCTTTGGACTGTGAGAGGAAACCGGAGCACCCGGAGGAAACTCACGCAGACACGGGGAGAATGTGCAAACTCCACACGGACAGTGACCCCAGCCGGGAATCGAACCCAGAGCCCTGGCACTGTGAGGCAGCAGTGCTAACCACTGTGCTACCGTGCCGCCAATGGTGGGGTTCTGGGGGGTTAAGATTCCCACTTATTACTCCAATGCTATCCTGTCCAGTGTCCCAGCCACCTGCCTTGCTACAATTCAGCTCATACAAAACTCTGTTGCCCATATCCTATCCCTCATCATGTCTCACTCACCAATCATCGCTGCCCCAGTTGCATTAAACTGATCTTCCCTCAGATTTTCAGCCTAAGCTGAATTCTCCCTTAGTCTCCAACATCATATGCATATCCTCCCCATTCCCCAAGCGACTATATCGTCAATGGCTAAGCTCCATGCACTATGATTCACTCTCTAAATCCCTCCATCTCTCCAGCTCCCTTGTCTCCTTTTTATAATCTCACTTCTTTGACCAAGCTTTTCATTGTCCCTTTCTTCCCCTGTGACTTCACATAATTTTTATCCTTACTTCCTTCCCTGTAAAGCATCTTTAGTCGTCTGGTTATAAAGTAAGTGGTTGGATATTATTTTATTCTATTTAATGGTGTGCAAAATGGAATAAAACAAATGGATTAAAATGAATGAAGTAAGAATCAGTAATAAAGTTACATATTTTCAATGATAGCACTGATTGGATGTCCTGATTCTCTCCTGCTGGGATAAATCTTTCCTTGTTAAATTGCCCCTTAGTGTCCTTGTTATCCGATAATGCAGCAGAGAATATCAGGTTGCTTTTTCCTTCCAAATCATCTTCATGTATCATTCAATTTGCAATCTGTAAAAGACCCCATGCAAAGAAAATTGTTGGCCCTCATTTGATCCCCAGAGAAGGCGGACATATGCTGTCCTGTTTACTTTGTTTAGCTCACCTTGTAGTATCTCCATTGTATGTTATTAATGGGACAAAGCATATCTGTTTAGTAGGTAACTATTTTGCTACCCATTTTGCAATTCAAAAAACTCTTTCCAGACAATATGAGGCAATCCTTTTATTTTAACTTGGGGAGGTCATAGCTTAACCAGCGTGTGTAGATACTTCTGGAAAAGAAATGTGAATTTGCATCTTACTCTTTCCTATCCTCCAGTTGCACCGGCCCACTTTGCTATTCAAACCTTAATGTAATTTCTTTTTGTTAGAAACAATTTGATTAATATTTTGGTTTAATAAACACCAAGGTTATACAGTTCTTTTCACCGAGGCATTCATTCTTCTGAAAGCTTGTGAAAAAATTGTCATGCAATTAAAATAAAAGATAGAAAATTGACTATAACAAAACCTCCCTCTACATTGTCAGTCGCCGAGTGTTCTCAATTGTATAATCTTTCATCGCTGAAAGATAATGGGGGGGGAGGGAGCAGATTAAAGTGCCATCAAGGCAGAGTGATGAAAACTTGTTAATGTCCTCTGGTGTGTGCCAAGACAATGACGATCCTATTAGGGACATAAAAGGATGTAAGAAAAGTCAGGGATGTGAAAAGATCATTGATCTACAAAATTAAAATGACTTTTTTTCTATTATAGATTTTTCTTTATTCTTTCACAGGATATGGACATCGCTGGCTGGGCCAGTATTTATTGCTCATCCCTACCTAAATGCCCTTGAACTGAGTGCTAGGCCATTACAGAGTATATTTTAAGACTCAACCCCATTGCTGTGGACCTGGAGTGACATGTAGGCCGGACCAGGTAAAGACAGCAGATTTCTTTCCCTAAAGAACATGAGTGAACCAGATGAGTTTTATGACAATCGACAATGGTTTCCAGGTATATATTGAATTCAAATTTCGCCATTTGTTGTGGTGGGATTTGAACTCCAGTCCCCAAAGCATTACCCTGGGTCTCTGGATTACTAGTCTAGTGACAATACCACTAGGCCACTGTAGTAGTTGCAAGGATTGGTGACAATCGGTTAGTGTAATAAATTATAACAATTTACAAGCAGATAAATATTCAGATTACTTTCACAATGTTAACATTTCCAACTCTAGGATCTGCAATGGCCACAAAAGCCCACATTCTGCACCGAGATCCCCGTACTCCTTCCCCATTGGGCGATCGGGTCACATGTCCCTCCCACTGTACGCCCCTTAAAGGGGCCAGCTACTATAGCCACACACTCTCTGGGGTTGCATCAATTCTGGTACTCAGTACATATTTCTGCACCTTTATCACCTTTAAGCAAAGTCACCTTTAAGCAAAGTTTCTTTAATACTGTCTAATCTCCCATGGCCTATTTCCTGGGGGTCTGAAATATGTAGAGGGTGATTCTCCCAGCCCACTGCGCTGCCCTAGCAGTGCAATGAGTCAGGAAACATCTGTGGAGGCTGTTTAGCAAGCTCCCCGCAGGGCGCCATGACCTCTGTACGTCTCCGGAGACAGGATTTCCGGAGTTGTCAGCTCCGTGCCGGAAATCGGCACGGAGCTGTTCCCAATTTATATGTGCTCAAAGACAATTAACACCCATCACCTGTTTCTCTTCACTTTAACAATGTAATTTACATTAACGACCTGAAAAATGTCACTGATAACTCATTGACAGTTGCTTTCTTTTCTCTCTATTTTTAAAATTCCATTGGTTGTACATGTCTCACATATTTTAACATGGACTTGTTACTGTTAATTTTAACTTATCATGTACCTGCCTATTTAGAAACATAGAAAAAAGGAACAGGAGGAGACCATTCGGCTCTTCAAGCCTGCTCTGCCATTCAGTATGATCATGGCTGATGATCCAGCTCGATAGCTGGTACTGCACTGATCCCTGCAGTACCCCACCAGGCACTGTCTGCCATTCAGAAAATGACTCATTTATTCCTACTCTTTGTTTCCTGTCTGCCAACCAGTTTTCTATCCATCTCAGCACACTACCCATAATCCAATGTGTTTATTTTTGCACGCTGATTTCTTATATGGGACTTTGTCAAAAGTTTTCTAAAAGACCAAATAAACCACATCTAATGGCTGCCCCTCATCAACTCTACTAGTTACATCCCTGAAGAATTCCAGTAGATTTGTCAAGCATGATTTCCTTTTCGTAAATTCATTCTGACTCTGTCCGATTCTACCACCGCTTTCCAAGTTCTCTGCTATTATATCTTTTATAATGGACTCTAATATTTTCCCCACTATCGACGTCAGGCTGACTGGTCTATAATTCCCTGTTTTCTTGCGACTTCCCTTTTTAAATAGTGTGGTTACATTAACTATCCTGCAATCTGTAGGCACTCTGTCTATAGAATCTTGGAAGATGACCACCAATGCATCCATTTCCTTAAGTACTCTGGGATGTAGATTATCAGGCCCTGGGGATTTATTAGTCTTCAATCCCATCAATTTCCCCAACACCATTTCTCTACTAATACTGATTTCCTTCATTTCCTCCAACTCACTAAACCCTGTGTGTCCTATTTGCATAATCTATATCCTTTTGCAAATCTTAAGCTTTACTTTGTGTTTTTACAGTTCTCCATAGTTTTTAATTTTGATAAGTTGCATTGATTTCAGTATCCATAACACTTTTACAAAATAGAAGCAATAAGGTCCCAGGTACCAAGCTTTGCAAGGCTCCACTAAACATTTCCCCCTCAAACTGACAATGGGGTTAATTTTGTGAAACTGGTGAAATCTGTGCTGGGAACGGATAGGCTGACTAAACCATAGTTGCCCACAGTGCACTAAAGTGACGTTGTCCACTTTTCTAGAATCAACTCATTCCATTAATTATCATAAACTATGAGTGTAGACTTGTCCTTGCACTGGCAGCTTGCCTAATGGGCAATACACAATATCTGGTCAGCAACTCAAATTTAAAGGGATCCGTATATTTAAATGTAAGTGGCCACATACAGGGCAAATTATGTTTCAATCTTTATAAAAGCTTCACATTTGGCATCAAATTCTCATCAACTTTTGACAATGTTCAGGGTGGGGTGGGAACTGCCAGGCAAAAATAACATGAAAGGAAACCAAATGTAAAAGCACAATATGCAGGACACAAGGTCGATCGGCGCGGTGAGCTGGTAAGATTGCGTGAGAGACCAAAAATCAGCTTTGCTCCAGGCGTGAACCTGATGCTTAGCATGTCATTATTGAGTCCCGGGCGGCATTGTCCGGGCTCACTTGCATTTGCCTCCTCGCCAGTCGGTCCTCTCGCTGGCGAGAATCACAGCTGGTCTCCACAAATGGAGACTAAACGTGATGGTCTTGCGGGGGGGAGTCGGAAGCCCCCAATGGGCACTGCCCAACCTTGCCCCTGACCACCCGGCTTCAATGGTCTCTGATCTCCCCGGCGTCGCCATGGTACCTGGTCCTTATTGGTGGGGACCATGAGTGATTCTCATCAGCTAGACCTCTCACCAATGAGGAGGAAAGATTCCGGGAGGTCAGAAATGGAAACATGCAAAGCATGATATTAATATGCAATTCGGCTTTGCCCCCTTTTTTGGTGTCAAAGCAATCTTACAAGCAAAAAGAGCTGGGAAGATGTCATTCAGTGTCAAATAGGTTTGCGCCTGGCTCGAACACCTCACACACTATCTTCCTGGCCCGTTGTGCCAATCCATCGATGCACAACCATCCACAACCTGTAAGAAACCCACACAGACATGGGGAGAACATGCAGACTCCACAGAGACAGTGACCCAAGCCGGGAATCGAACACAGGTCCCTGGCACTGTGAAGCAGCAGTGTTAACCATTGTGCCACCGTGCATTATATATCTCGTGTTATTAGAGGGATTTGTTCCATTTAAATCAATACTGCCCATTTTAACGCAGTTATAGCCTTACATTTGCTATTGCTGCTCCTTGGAACAAATTCAAACGCTGTGACATCTGTTCTGATTGCACGTCTAACAGGCTGGTAGTTATCTTTGCTGGTGTTCTTGCCCTTTTTAAGTGTGTAGTATATTTGCCTATTCTCAGGCTGCAAAATCTACCACTGTTTGATGATTCATTACTTGATTAAAAGCAATTCCTCACAAATGTCCTTCCTCGCCTCCTTCTGAGAAGCTTACTGGGGCGGATATGATTGATTAGAATTCAAGAAAATTAGTTTTCCAATGAGAAGTTGCTGCAGACAGAAAGCATTTTCCAGTAGGACAATGATTGGATGCAGCAACATGTTGAACTAAACTGAAGCACTGCTGCTTCACAGCGCCAGGGACCTGGGTTCGATTCCCGGCTTGGGTCACTGTCTGTGTGGAGTTTGCACATTCTCCTCGTGCCTGCGTGGGTTTCCTCCGGGTGCTCTGGTTTCCTCCCACAGTCCAAAGATGTGCGGGTTAGGTTGATTGGCCATACTAAAATTGCCCCTTAGTGTCCTGAGATGCATAGGTTAGAGGGATTAACGGGTAAATATGTAGGGATATGGGAGTAGGGCCTGGGTGAGATTGTGGTCGGTGCAGACTCGATGGGCCAAATGGCCTGTTTCTGCACTGTAGGGTTTCTATAATTCTAAGATTCTAAACTAAATTCTCAGAAAGCCCTTAATTTCAGAACTACTGTTGCGTTCACCTATACTCAAGGTTAATCCCTTTCAGATCCAGATGAACTCCTAATTAAAACAGAAACTGCCATCACACAAAGACATAATTCATTAAGACTAATCCACTTGAAATACATATTTGTGTCAGTTTGTTGCATCAGATAAAAATGGAGTCTTCTAATAGTTATGCCTCTGCACATAGGAGTAATTGGGGTTGCAATTGGTCCTTGCCAGCAGCATAAAAATTAGGCAATAAAGTATTAGTAGTCCATTATACATTGAACCCAATGTCAATGAGAGAGATGTTTGGGTACAATGTAAAATGGATTGCCAATCCACTATTGTCCAATTTCACACAATTGGCAAGCACTGGCAAACTCCCCCAATCTGTTTAATCATTTTTCATGATGTTGAAATGGTTCAGAACAACTTGTCTCTTTTTCACATAGATTTCCTTCCCCCAGTGCCTATAAAGATAAGCGGTATGTTATAGGGTTTCTTTTTTTTCTCTTAACCCTTAGAGCATTACCAATCAGTCATTACATTAAAATGCAATTGTCCTGCCAGGGCTGGCAGTGCTTCCCAGTTGAAGAGAACACATTCAAAGCTAACCTGATATAAATACAAGCTGACCCACCTTCAAATTCCCAGCATCAGAAACTTGTTACGAACACAGGAGGCCATTTTGACTGGTGATTGCCTAAAAACATAATTTCTGGCGATTATGTTTAACTAATTAAGGACATATTGGCCGGAATTTTACCGTTCCGCCCGCCACGGGAATCAGAGTGGGTGAGATGCAGACTATGCAAAGGTCTGAACTGTACAAGAATAGAAATGACACCTCCACAATTAAGGGTCCATCTCTGAAATGGATAGATTTCTGCAGACTCAAGTAAACCATCCATATGGTTGCATAGGTTTAAGGTGCGAGGGGCAAGGCTTAAAGGAGATGAACGAGGCAAGTTTTTTACATAGAGGATGGTGGGTGCCTGGTACTCGCTCCCAGGGGATGTAGTGGAAGCAGATACGATAGTGACTTTTAAGGGGTGTCTGGACAAATACACGAATAGGATGGGAATAGAAGGATATGGTCCTCAGAAAGGTAGAGGGTTTTAGTTCAGCTGGGCAGTATGGCCGGTGCAGACTTGGCGGGCCGAAGGGCCTGTTCCTGTGCTGTAATTTTCTTTGTTCTTTGTTCATATTGCCTTGAGCCCTAGTTCAGAATATGTGTTTCTACTTGCTGATCATCTACTTGACATTTCAGCTTCCAGTTTCTTGGAGGAAGAACTTGCCCTCGGTTCTCCTGATCTACTGACATAACTCCAGTGGAAGGTCACAAAAATTCTTGGACAAATGGCATTAACAAATGGCTGTTTTTAGCTCTTTGCACCATTTCCCTGGGGGAGGTTACAGCGAGGCAGGTGCTCAGGAAATGGAAATTCTAGGGCCTCCAAGGCTACAACTGTGGTAGAAATCTTTGTACAAGAAAACAATCTTTCCCAAAAAATTCCTTTTAATAATTAAATCTCTGCAACTGAATAAGAAATAATAAACTTTGTTGCAGAATGTACTGCAAGCAGACCTGAACATGGAAAAGGTGCCATTCCTATAATTAAAGGTGATCACATGAAGTGTGACAATCCTGTGCCTTTAAGAAATGTATTTGTGTCATGTTTCTTATGCAGGATTTTGTTTTAGTGGTTTGCTCTATTCACCCGGTGTTGCTTTGTCTATAACTGCAGCCCATGTTGATACTGCAGAAGCATAATTCATCATAATTGCTATTGCTGCTCCTTGGAACAAATTCAAATGCTGTGACATCTGTTATGATTGCACGTCTAATAGGCTGGTAGTTATCTTTGCTGCCCTTTTTGAAGTGTTTGTTTTAATCAGTTCTGTTTTTTTTACCCTGGGATTTTTCAGAGTGGGGCTTGATGAGGTTGATTGAAAAGAAAATTCATGTGATTAAGTGGAACTAGGCTTACTCAGAGAAATAAACAGCTGCTGCTGGGAACGGTTTGAGAAGTAGCTCTCTGTGTGTCTCTGTCTCTCTCTCTCTCTCGCTCTGGAGATTGGAAACTGGGACCTGTCAAAAAATAAGTCTCTTTCTCTGAAATTCTGCTGTTTGAAGATAGACCTTTTTCTGGAAGACAGATGTCTTTCTGTATCTCTATCCAGAGGAGTTAAAAAGGCTGGAAATGTACCACATGTCCGAAAGGCGTGCGGGATAGGTGCATTGGCCTTGCTAAATTCTACATCGGTGTACCCAAACAGGTGCCAGAGTGTGACGACTAGGGGAGTTTCACAGTAACTTCATTGCAGCGTTAATTGTGCTGACTGATTCTGAAGAAGGATGTATGGCTGTGGGGATATTGCTTAAATTGGAACTATAGAGATAGCTAGCTGTTAAGAATGATACCTTGTCATGTTTAGGTATTTCAATCAGGTAAAAGCTATACTAATTCTTAATTTTAGTGGCCCAAGTGGGTCAATAAAATTACACCTGGAGTGAAACAGCTTATGCTCGCACTAATGCCAAAATCAAAAAAAGTTAACTTCATGATATACCTTGGAGTTTCTGATCTGGTCCCGAGCAGAAGTATGACACTCTCACTACTGCCTAGCAATAGGTCTTCAATTCAATTTGAGTAACTTATTTTCCGTATTGTTGACGCACAGGTTTCCGTTCTGTTGCCTTGTGTTGTGACGCTACCACTTATTTGGATGTGATCATGATAACTAGGACATTGGGATACCCAATTGTATTCTCCTTCCCACATGATTTTGAAGGAAGAAGAGGATGAACAATGGAAGAGAGGCAGACAATTGGGGTGCACCAAAGTTAAACTAGATCTACATCTTCATGCCCTTCCACCCATGTTTATGGGTAACAATGCATCTACCTGGCAATGAATATACAATGAATAACTTCCAAGTCAGCAAGATGTGTGAGGGCATTTGTGGGAACAATGTTCACATTACCCAAATACCTCAATGTGCCGGACAGCCTATAGCAACAGCACATTAGGACCAGCACATACTAAGTTCAGAGCAGTGAACAATGAATTAAATCAGCTCCTGCTGAATAGGGGACAGTGAGTTTGAACGTGAATTACAAACTATGAACTGTACAAGAACTGGCATAGAAATAACACCTCCAGATGACCCTTTGTCAAAGCTGTCTGGACTCGAAACGTCAGCTCTTTCCCCCCTTACAGATGCTGCCAGACACGCTGATTTTCCAGCATTTTCTTTTTTGGGTTTCAGATTGCAGCATCCACAGTAATTTGCTTTTATCCAATTGGGGACACTGTGCCACTAGAGCTTGATCACTGTTGTCCAAAAGGCAGTGTAAAATTCTGGAAAATGTTTTTTTTTCATGGGATGTGGGCATCGCTGGCTAGGGCAGCATTTATTGCCCATTCTTAATTGCCCTTCAGAATGTGGTGGTGAGCTGCCTTCTCAAACTGCAATCCATGTGATGTAGGCATACAGTGCTATTAGGGCGGGAGTTCCAGGATTATGAGCCTTGACCCATTTTGACCAATGTGGCAATGGTGTTGGGATGGATGAAAGGGACTAGGAAGGATAAATGTGTTTGTTTTCTACAGTCAGTGGTTGTAGTATATATTCTATCTAGGATTTGCCTATTTTGGTTTTACCACAAATTATTGCTTACAGTGTGTCTCTTGGTTTCACTATATATTTGTTTAAATTCGCTGCATCGTTGTTTAAATGTCTTTGTGGTTTTCCTCCACGTGCTCTGATTTCCTCCCACAGTCCCAAGATGTGTAGGTTAGGGAGAGTGGCGGGGTAAATATGTGGTGTTACGGGGATAGGAACTGAGTGGGATGCTCTGTTGGAGAGTCAGTGCAAACTAAATGGGCCGAATTGCCTCCTTCTGCACTGTAGGTATTCTATAATTTTTGTTTTACTTATTTTAGCTTCACGACAATTTATTGAGTATGCTGTCACTTGCACGTATCATTATTTGATCATGATTTAGTGATAATATGTGTGAAATGTAGTGATCAAGGGGAAAAGTAGTATTTAAGTTTGAGCAAATCGCTGTTCAGCAGCATTCATTCTGAAAATGTGAAATGTGATGTTCCAACAAAGACAGAACCTCATATTGTTATGATTGCATGTGTACACTACCTGGCATTGTCAGGGAAATGAGGAATTATAATATTTTGCTTTTGGTAATGTCACTGTCATATTTCTCATAAATTTTAAACCAGGCGAGTAGGGGTGTAATTGGTGTAATTGGATAAAGGGACAGAGAGAGACTGCAAGGGTCTAAACATCAGGAAGAATGTTTTGATATGCTAATAAGCCAAGAAGAACCTCAATAAGAATTTACATAAGGTAAAAAAATAAGTAGTTATGAAGTGCATTGGTTTAGTTCAAAGGGGAACATATAGAACCATAGAATCCCTGCAGTGCGGAAGGAGGGCATTTGGTCCATCGACTTTGCACCAACACTCCCAAAGAGCACCTTACCCAGGCCCACACCCTCTGCACTATATATGTAACCCCGCAAATTTACCATGGCTAATCCACCAAACCTACACATCTTTGGACACTAAGGGGCAACTTAGCATGGCCAATCCACCTAATCTGTATAAGACCATAAGACCATAAGACATAGGAGCAGAATTAGGCCACTCAGCCCATCGAGTCTGCTCCGCCATTCAATCATGGCTGATATTTTTCTTATCACCATTCTCTGGCCTTTTCTCCATAACCCCTGATCCCCTTATTAATCAAGAACCTATCTATCTCTGTCTTAAAGACACTCAATGACCCGGCCTCCATAGCCTTTTGCGGCAAAGAGTTCCAAAGATTCACCACTCTCTGGCTGAAGAAATTCCTCCTCATCTCTATTTTAAAGGATCGTCCCTTTAGCCTGAGGTTGTGCCCTCTGGTTCTAGTTTTTCTTACGAGTGGAAACATCCTCTCCATGTCCACTCTCTCCAGCCTTGCAATATCCTGTAAGTTTCATCCTTCATCCCTTCACCCCTTTATCCTTCTAAACTCCAACGAGTACAGACCCAGAGTCCTCAACCGTTCCTCATACGACAAGCTCTTCATTCCAGGGATCATTCTTATGAACCTCCTCTGGACCCTTTCCAAGGCCAGCACATCCTTCCTTAGATACGGGGCCCAAAACTGCTCACAATACTCCAGATGGGGTCTGACCAGAGCCTTATTCAGCTTCAGAAGTACACCCCTGCTCCTGTATTCTAGCCGTCTCGACCTGAATGCTAACATTGCATTTGCCTTCCTAACTGCCGACTGAATCTGCACATTAACCTTAAGAGAATCTTGAACAAGGATCCCAAGCTTCTTTGTGTTTCTGATTTCCTAAGCATTTCTCCATTTAGAAAATAGTCTCTGCCTCTATTCCTCCTTCCAAATTGCATAACCTCACACTTTTCCACATTGGATTCCATCTGCCACTTCTTTGCCCACTCTCCTAACCTGTCCAAGTCCTTCTGCAGCCCCCCTGTTTCCGCAATACTACCTGTTCCTCTACATACCTTTGTTTCATCTGCAAACTTAGCAACAGTGCTTTCAGTTCCTTCTTCCAAATCGTTAATGTATATTGTGAAAAGATGTGGTCCCAGCACTGACCCCTGAGGCACACCATTAGTCACCGGCTGCTGTCCTGAAAAAGACCCCTTTATCCCCACTCTCTGCCTTCTGCCAGTCAGCCAATCCTCTATCCATGCCAGGATCTTACACTTAACACCATGGGCACATAACTAATTTAACAGTCTCCTATGTGGCACCTTGTCAAAGGCCTTCTAGAAATCTAAATAAATCACATTCACTGGTTCTCCTCGATCTAACTTCCTTGTTACCACCTCAAAGAACTCTAACATATTTGTCAGACATGACCTCCCCTTGACGAAGCCATGTTGACTCAGTCCTATTTTATCATGCACTTCCAAGTACTCCACAATCTCATCTTTAATAATGGACTCTAAAATCTTGCCAATGACCGAAGTCAGGCTAACCAGCCTATAATTTCCCGTCTGCTACCTCCCTCCCTTCTTAAACAGCGGTGTTACATGAACTACTTTCCAGTCCTCTGGGACCCTCTGTGCCTCCAGTTATTCCTAAAAGATCACCACCAATGCCTCCACAATTTCCTCCGCTATCTCTTTTAGAACCCTGGGGTGTAGTCCATCCAGTCTAGGTGATTTATCCATCTTCAGACCTTTCAGTTTCCCCAGAACCTTCTCCTTGGTAATGGCCACTACACTCACCTGTGCCCACTGATTCTCCTGGAGCTCTGGCATCCCACTGGTGTCTTCCACTGTGAAGACTGATGCAAAGTAACTATTCAATTCCTCTGTCACTTCTTTGTTTCCTATTACTACTTCTCCAGCCTCATTTTCCAGTGGTCCAATGTCTATTTTTGCCTCTCTCTTACCCTTTTATATATTGAAAAAAACTCTTCCTATCTTCTCTTATGTTACTAGCTAGCTTGCACTCATACTTCATCTTCTCCCCCCCCCTTATTGCATTTTTAGTCACCCTCTGCTCGCTTTTAAAGGCTTCCCAATCCTCTGGCTTCCCACTAATCCTCGCCACTTGGTACGCTTTTTCTTTTGCTCTTATGCTGTCCTTGACTTCCCTCGTCAGCCATGGATGCCTCGTCCTCCCCTTAGCATGTTTCCTCCTCCTTGGAGTGAATTTCTGTTGTGCCTCCTGAATAACTCCCAAAAACTCCTGCCATTGCTGTTCCACTGTCTTCCCTGCGAGGCTCCCTTTCCAATCAACTCTGGCCAGCTCCTCCCTCATGTCTTTGTAGTTACCTTTATTTAATTGTAATACTGTTACATCTGATTCCAGCTTCTCCCTCTCAAACTGCAGGGTAAATTCTATCATATTGTGGTCACTGCTCCCTAAGAGTTCCTTCACCTTAATTCCCTGATCAAGTCTGCCTCATTACACATCACCAAATAGCCTGTTCCCTAGTAGGCTCTGTCATAAGCTGCTCCAAAAAAACCATCTCTTAGACATTCCACAAATTCCTTTTCTTGGGATCCACTACTTACCTGATTTTCCCAGTTCACCTGCATATTGAAGTCCCCAATGATTATGGTAACATTGCCTTTTCTATCTCCTGATTTATTTTCTGCCCCACATCCCGACTACTGCTAGGGGGCCTGTACATAACTCCCATCAGGGTCTTTTTACCTTTGCGATTCCTCAACTCTGCCCACAGAGCTTCTATGCTTTCTGATCCTATATTGCTTCTTGCTATCGATTTAATTTCATTCCTTACTAGCAATGCAACCCCGCCCTCTTTACCCAACTGCCTGTCCTTTCGATAGGACACATATCCTTGGATATTTAGTTCTCAGCCCTGATCCTCTTGCAGCCATGTCTCTGTGATGCCCACAACATCGCATCTTTGGACTATGGGAGGAAACCAGAGCATCCAGAGGAAACCCACGCAGACATGGGAGAACGTGCAAACTCCACACGGACAGTGACCCAAGCCGGGAATCGAACCTGGGTCCCTGGCGCTGTGAGGCAGCAGTGCTAACCACTGTGCCACCTTGCCAGCCTTATAGATGTTATAAAATTGTAAACAAGTGAGGTAAAGGTGGGGTAAGTTTACTTTTTTAATATATAGGAGCTATAAAGTAAAAAATGGAGTTTGATCAGTTCTAGGAAAAGGGAACTTCGAAGAGACTGATGAATCAATAAAGGCTAAAATCATCAAAGGGAAGGAACACATCAAATAAAACACTGAAGCCTGTGAGGGATGGCTGCTTCAATCTCCCAGAAGACAGTGTGGTCAAGCCCAGATCTGGAGAACCAGTTGCTATCAGCCTCAGGAGTCACCCCAAGAGCAAGAGGGCATCGTGTGGTAAAGTTACTGGAATTCTACAGATATTAAAAATCTATACAGAATATTGCCATCAGAAAGGGGGAACATTAGCTTTGAGTGTAGTTTAAGCTAATATGTTTTCAAATTGTTTTACAATGCTGTAAAGCCATTATTTGTGTATTTTTTATTTTCTTTATTTTAATAAATGTTCACTTTAATATCATATCATCACAATTGGTCGGTGTTATCATTTCCTGATTTCAGAACACCTCCTCATAATACACAAATTGCAAAAGAATTGCTTTGGCAATTTGGTTCAAGTCTCCCTTTGGGATTTGGCAGCTCGACATTTACCATCAGCCATGCTGTAACAGCATTTAAAGTAGTGACATAAATTAGAACAAGATCATCAGTCCAACAGGCATCAGTCCAACAGGCATCTCCAACTAACATTCACAAGAATGGTGACACTGTCAATGACAGTAAAGTCACCTGTGTCTTCTTTGTTCCCGCATGCTACCATGATATCTTACAGGGCGGCACTGTGGCACAGTGGTTAGCACTGCTGCCTCACAGCTCCAGGAACCCGGGTTTGATTGCCGGCTTGGGTCACTGTCTGTGTGGAGTTTGAACATTCTTCCCGTGTCAGCGTGCTCTGGTTCTTCCCACAGTCAAAAGATATGCGGGTTAGGTTGATTGGCCATGCTAAATTGCCCCTTAGTGTCCCAGGATGTGTAGGTTAGAGGGATTATTGGGGTAAATGTGTAGGGTTAAGGGGATAGGGCCTGGGTGGGATTGTTGTCGGTGCAGCTCGATGGGTTGAATGGCCTCCATTGCACTGTAGGGATTCTATGATTCTATTCTATGATCTGGTAAGTAGGCAGTCCTCCTCACTAACATCCCACTTCACCAGCCATCACAAAGGATAGGAGCGTGACACCATTTTATCACTCAGTTGCAAACTTAATTTCCTGCATTGAAAGTTATTGTGCCAGCAGCTGGGTTTTCCCACATCTTCTGTTACCCAAACAGCCTTTGTGAAAGGCAGAATGCATACATTATAAATGTTACTGAACTTTATAATCGCTGGCAGCATTTCTAAACTCATAATTGGCCACTTACTTCCAACTATAGCATCATCTAACCATGGGTGAACCTTTGTAAGCAGGCTGATTACGTGCAATTCCCAGTTCCCTCTGGTGACCTCCCAGTGTCAGATCCAATATGGGTTGGAGGCTTTTAAAGCATTTCCCTTTCTCTCTCTCCCAGAATCCTTTTTCCATTGGAGGTCAACTCACTCCAAAGATTAAATGAAGTTGAACTCACAATATGAAGCAAGCTCAGCAGACTGTATAGTCGAGCAAATGTTCATAAGACAATATAGTTTTATTAATATTAATATTGATCTTTTACTTTATAGCTGCTGATCCAAGTAATTATAAGCACTGAATAATTTGGCTTGTTTCTAGTCTGTTTGTTTTATGGTTAAGCTTGAGCTATGGTTTTGCTGTCAGGGTGGCACAGTGGCGCAGTGGTTAGTGCTGCTGCCTCACAGCGCCAGGAGCCCAGGTTCAATTCCCGCTTCAGGTCACTGTCTGTGTGGAGTTTGCGCATTCTCCCCGTGTCTGCGTGGGTTTTCTCCGGGTGCTCCGGTTTCCTCCCACAGTCCAAAGATGTGCGGGTTAGGTGGATTGGCCATGCTAAATTGACCATAGTATCAGGAGACTTAGCAGGGTAAATTTGTGGGGATAGGTCCTGGGTGGGATTGTGGTCGGTGCAGGCTTGATGGGCCGAATGGCCTCCTTCTGTACTGAAGGGATCCTATGATTCGAGTATTGTTTCTGGGTTCTACTTATCTGCTGCTATTTAGTCGATTTGAAAGATAGTGACGATCCTTTAACTTCTTGTATAGGTGATTGGTTATAAGTGCCTAAACCCATTGACACTTTCCTTAATCAGTTTCCATTAACTGGTTAACAAGTAACAGATCACTGACTGGCCATACCTTTCTCAGCATTTTAATTGCAAGTATGATTAATGTGAATTTTTATTCTGCCCTTCTCAAGAGCAGTTATGGATGGGCAATAAATACTGACCTCACCAGCAATGATCAAAGAACAAAGAACAATACAGCACAGGAACAGGCCCTACGGCCCTCCAAGCCCGCGCCACTCCCTGGTCCAAACTAGACCATTCTTTTGTATCCCTCCATTCCCACTCCATTCATGTGGCTATCGAGATAAGTCTTAAACGTTCCCAGTGTGTCTGCCTCCACCACCTTGCCCAGCAGCGCATTCCAGGCCCCCACCACCCTCTGTGTAAAATACGTCCTTCTGATATCCGTGTTAAACCTCCCCCCCCTCACCTTGAACCTATGACCCCTCGTAAACGTCACCACCAATCTGGGAAAAAGCTTCCCACCATTCACCCTATCTATGCCTTTCATAATTTTATACACCTCTATTAAGTCACCCCTCATCCTCCGTCTTTCCAGTGAGAACAACCCCAGTTTACCCAATCTCTCCTCATAACTAAGCCCTTCCATACCAGGCAACATCCTGGTAAACCTCCTCTGCACTCTCTCTAAAGCCTCCACGTCCTTCTGGTAGTGTGGCGACCAGAACTGGGCGCAGTATTCCAAATGTGGCCGAACCAACGTTCTAAACAACTGCAACATCAGATCCCAACTTTTATACTCCATGCCCTGTCCTATAAAGGCAAGCATGCCATATGCCTTATTCACTACCTTCTTCACCTGTGACGTCACCTTCAAGGATCTGTGGACTTGCACACCCAGGTCCCTCTGCGGTTCTACACCCTTTATGGTTCTGCCATTTATCGTATAGCTCCCCCCTACATTAGTTCTACCAAAATGCATCACTTTCGCATTTAGCTGGATTGAACTCCATCTGCCATTTCTTTGCCCAAATTTCCAGCCTATCTATATCCTTCTGTAGCCTCTGACAACGTTCCTCACTATCTGCAAGTCCAGCCATTTTCGTGTCGTCCGCAAACTTACTGATCACCCCAGTTACACCTTCTTCCAGATCGTTTATATAAATCACAAACAGCAGAAGTCCCAATACAGAGCCCTGCGGAACACCACGAGTCACAGGCATCCAGCCGGAAAAAGACCTTTCCACTACCACCCTCTGTCTTCTGTGACCAAGTAAGAAGTTTAACAACACCAGGTTAAAGTCCAACAGGTTTATTTGGTAGCAAAAGCCACACAAGCTTTCGGAGCTCCAAGCCCCTTCTTCAGGTGAGTTTACCCCAGTCCAACGCTGGCATCTCCACTTCTGTGACCAAGCCAGTTCTCCACCCATCTAGCCACCTCCCCCTTTATCCCATGAGAACCAACCTTTTGCACCAACCTACCATGAGGGACTTTGTCAAACGCTTTACTAAAGTCCATATAGACGACATCCACGGCCCTTCCCTCATCAACCATTCTGGTCACTTCTTCAAAAAACTCTACCAGGTTAGTGAGGCATGACCTCCCTCTCACAAAGCCATGCTGACTATCGTTAATAAGTTTATTCCTTTCTAAATGCGCATACATCCTATCTCTAAGAATCCTCTCCAACAACTTCCCTACCACGGACGTCAAGCTCACCGGCCTATAATTTCCCGGGTTATCCTTCCTACCCTTCTTAAATAACGGGACCACATTAGTTATCCTCCAATCCTCTGGGACCTCATCTGTGTCCAGTGACGAGACAAAGATTTGCGTCGGAGGCCCAGCGATTTCATCTCTCGTCTCCCTGAGCAGCCTTGGATAGATTCCATCAGGCCCTGGGGATATGTCCATCTTTATATTCCCTAAAAATCCTAACACTTCCTCCCTTGTAATGGAGATTTTCTCTAACGGGTCAACACTCCCCTCCGAGACACTCCCAGTCAACACATCCCTCTCCTTTGTGAATACCGACGCAAAGTATTCATTTAGGATCTCCCCTACTTCTTTGGGCTCTAAACATAATTCCACACTTTTGTCCCTGAGAGGTCCGATTTTTTCCCTGACAACCCTTTTGTTCCTAATGTATGAATAAGATTCTATCTATGAAAATGCCTTGGGGTTCTCCTTAATCCTGTCTGCCAAGGACATTTCGTGACCCCTTTTTGCCCTTCTAATTCCTCGTTTGAGTTCTTTCCTACTTTCTTTGTATTCCTCCAGAGCTCCCTCCGTTTTTAGCTGCCCGGGCATAACGTACGCCTCTCTTTTCTTTTTGACCAATCCCTCAATTTCCCTGGTTATCCACGGTTCTCGAATCCTACCCTTCCTATCCTTCTTTTTTACAGGCACATGCCTATCCTGCAGCCCTAACAACTGTTCCTTAAAAGACTCCCACATGCCAGATGTGGATTTATCCTCAAACAGCCTCTCCCAATCAACAGCTGCCAATTTCTGCCTAATCCCACTCAAGTTAGCCTTCCCCCAATCCAACACCTTACCCTTGCGACACCACTCATCCTTTTCCACCACTATTCTAAAGCTAACAGAATTGTGGTCACTATTTGCCACATGTTCCCCAACCGAAACTTTGAAGACCTGACCGGGCTCATTCCCCAGTATTAGGTCCAGTATAGCCCCCTCTCTAGTCGGGCTATCTACATATTGTTCCAAAGAACCTTCATGTACGCATTTTACAAATTCCTCCCCATTCAGACTCCCAGCCCTATGCGATTTCCAGTCTATACCAGGGAAATTGAAGTCTCCCACTACAACAACCCTATTTTTCCTGCACCTATCATTATCTCCTGACATATCCGTTCTTCCACTTCCCTTGGGCTGTTGGGCGGCCTGTAGTATACCCCCAACATAGTGACTGCGCCCTTCCTTTTTCTGAGCTCCACCCACAGTGACTCGTTACACGACCCCTCTGAATTGTCCTCCCTCTGCACCGCTGTAATATGCTCTCTCACTAATACTGCTACTCCCCCACCTCTTTTGGCCCCTCCTCTGTCTCGCCTAAAACACTTGTACCCTGGAATATTCAGTTGCCAGTCCTGTCCCTCTTTCAACCAAGTCTCTGTCACCGCAACCACATCCAAATTCCTCGTAAGCATTAAGGCCCTAAGTTCGTCTGTCTTACCTGCTACGCTCCTTGCATTGAAGTAGATGCACTCCAGACCTCCAGGCCCAGTAAGGTCATCCTCCCCCAGAGTGCTCTTCTTCTTTGCCAGCCTTGTCCCGGCTCCAAATTCGTCCCCAGCCTCTACACTTGTAGACATAATTGTTTGATCCCACCCCCCTGCCATATTAGTTTAAACCCACCCAAACTGCACTAGCAAAACTCCCAGCCAGGATATTAGTGCCCTTCCAATTTAGTTGTGACCCGTCCTTCTTGTACAGGTGCCCTCCTCTCTTGAAAACTTCCCAGTGATCCAGGAATATGAAGCCCTCCCTCCTCGACCAGTCCTTTAGCCAAGCATTCAATTGTACTATCTCCCTATTCCTAGCCTCACTGGCACGAGGCATTGGGAGCAGCCCAGAGATTGCCACCCTGGAGGCCCTACTTTTTAGCCTATTTCCCAACTCCCTGAATTGCTCTCGTAGGATCCCCCTGCTCTTCCTATCTACGTCATTTGCACCAATGTGTACAATGACATCCGTTTCTTTATCCTCCCCTTTTAATATGCCTCCTATCAGCTCGGAGACATCCAGTACCCCAGCACCAAGTAGGCAGACTACCATCCTGGAGTCCTGTTCGCACCCACAGAATCGCCTGTCCGTGCCTCTAACCGACACGTCCCCCACCACTATTGCTCTCCTAATCCCTCTCTTTCCTTTCCGGGCCACAGAGCCTGACTGTGTGCCAGTGACCTGGTCACTGTGGCTTACCCCTGGAGAGTCATCCTCCTCCACACTATCTAAAACAATATACTTGTTTTGGAGGGGGACAACCACAGGTGACCCCACCACTAATTGCTCACTCCCCTCCCCTCTCACACCTGTCGCTGAGCCCTTCCTATTATGAGAGACAGCCACTGGAATACTCTCTGGTACGGTACCCTTATGACCTTTACTCCTCCTAACTGTGACCCACGTGTCTTCCCCCTGAGGCCCCAGTGTAACTACTTGCCTATAACTCATGTCTATTTGTCTCTCATTCTCCCTGACTAGACTAAGGTCTGATGCGCCATCAATTTATGAGGACTCCAGCGAGTGAGTGAAAATAACAGGCTTTTAATCGCAAAGAACTGGAACACACCCTTGTAGCTCGCCTGGCCCAGACTGAGGCAGGGAGGAGGAACCGTCACCTTTATACCTCGTTCAGGTGGAAAGGGAGGAGTCTCGGTTCAGGTGCAGCAGGGGTGTGTCCAGGCATATAGCATGTAATTACAGTGGGTCACCACATTCACCCCCTCTTTAAAAAAAAAGAGTCCGGCGGGGGTGAGATGGGTGGAACAATATATACAGAGGCACGAAAATATATACAAGAGTCACAGCTGAAGCAAGACGTCGACCCCTCACAGGCTCAGCCTGTCGGGCGGTTTGATCCGTCGCTGCGACCGCCGTAGTGCTGGTTGAGGTGTTGGTTCAGATGGCAGGGTGAAACCGCTCGAGTCCGCCGTCGTCCCTTCCGACCAGGTACTGCGTGGTGACTCCGAGGGCTCAGGCAAGCTGCATACAGGGGACAAAGAAGTAAGCGGACCTGGTGCTACCTGAACAACAGAGGGGTCTAGGGATGTGGGGTGGAGGGTCATAGTGGGCTCCGGGGCACCCGCAGGCGCCAGGTCCCGGATAGAGACCGTGTCCTCCCGCCCATCGGGGTACGTCACATAGGCATATTGGGGGTTGGCGTGGAGGAGCTGGACCTTTTCGACCAGGGGGTCCGACTTATGGGGCCGCACATGCCTCCGGAGCAGAACGGGGCCTGGGTACGTCAGCCACGATGGTAGTGAGATTCCCGAGGAGGACTTCCTAGGGAAAGCAAACATCCACTCATGAGGGGTGGCATTGGTAGCCGTACACAGGAGTGACCTAATTGAGTGCAGTGCATCAGGGAGGACCTCTTGCCAGCGGGTGACTGGAAGACCTTTAGACTGTAGCGCTAGTAAAACGGCCTTCCAGACTGTCGCATTCTCCCTCTCTACCTGTCCGTTTCCCCTGGGGTTGTAGCTGGTAGACCTACTCGAGGCTATGCCTTTAGAGAGCAGGTACTGACGCAGCTCATCACTCATGAAGGAGGATCCCCGGTCGCTATGGATGTAGCTAGGGAAACCGAACAGGGTGAAGAGGCCGTGCAGGGCCCTGCCGACCGTGGCTGAAGTCATATCCAGGCAGGGAATGGCGAAAGGGAATCGGGAGTACTCATCAATAACATTGAGGAAATAGATGTTGTGGTCAGAAGAAGGAAGGGGCCATTTGAAATCAATGCTGAGGCGTTCAAAGGGGCGGGTGGTTTTTATGAGGTGTGCCCTGTCCGGCCAATAGAAGTGCGGCTTACACTCCGCGCAGACCGGGCAGTGTCTGGTTATAGACCGGACATTCTCAACAGAATAGGGCAGGTTACGGGCCTTAATAAAATGGTAGAGCCTGGTGACTCCCGGGTGACAGAGGTCATTGTGGAGAGTCTGTAGCTGGTTCACTTGTGCGCTGGCACATGTTCCGCGAGACAGAGCGTCCAGAGGCTCATTGAGCTTCCCGGGCCGGTATAAGATATCATAATTGTAGGTGGAGAGCTCAATCCGCCACCTCAGTATCTTATCATTCTTAATCTTGCCCCTCTGCGCGTTGTTGAACATAAAAGCCACCGAACGTTGGTCCTTGAGCAAAGTGAACCATCGGCCAGCTAAGTAGTGGCGCCAGTGTCGCACCTCTTCGACGATGGCCAGAGCCTCCTTCTCGACAGAGGAGTGTCAAATTTCCGATCCTTGGAGGGTTCGTGAGAAGAAGGCCACGGGTCTGCCCGCTTGGTTAAGGGTGGCGGCCAGGGCGAAGTCAGACGCATCGCTCTCCACCCAGAAGGGGATTGACTCATCCACAGCGTGCATCGTGGCCTTCGTGATGTCCGCTTTGATGCGGTCGAAGGCCAAGAGAGCCTCTCCCGACAGGGGAAAAAGGGTGGATTTGATAAGCGGATGGGCCTTATCCACATAATTAGGGACCCACTGGGCATAGTATGAGAAGAAGCCCAGGCATCTCCTCAGTGCTTTAAGAGTGGTGGGGAGGGGAAGTTCCATGAGGGGGCGCATGCGGTCAGGATCGGGGCCGATGACCCCGTTCTCCACTACATACCCCAGGATGGCGAGGCGGTGAGTGCGGAAGACACACTTCTCCTTATTGTAGGTCAGGTTAAGGAGAGCGGCCGTGTGAAGGAATTTATTGAGGTTTGCGTCGTGGTCCTGCTGATCATGGCCGCAGATGGTGACACTATCCAGGTACGGGAAGGTGGCCCACAGCCCGTTCTGGTCCACCATTCGGTCCATCTCACGCTGGAAAACCGAGGCCCCATTGGTGACGCCGAAGGGGACCCTAAGGAAGTGATAGAGGCGGCCATCCGCCTCGAAAGCAATGTATTTGCGGTCCTCCGGGCGGATGGGGAGCTGGTGGTAGGCCGATTTAAGGTCAATAGTGGAGAACACCCGGTATTGCGCAATCTGATTGACCATGTCAGATATGCGCAGAAGGGGATACGCGTCCAGCTGCGTGTACCGATTGATGGTCTGACTGTAATCGATGACCATACGGTGTTTCTCCCCAGTTTTCACCACCACCACTTGTGCTCTCCGGGGGCGAGTACGAGCCTCAATGATCCCTTCCTTCAGGAGCCGCTGGACCTTGGACCTAATGAAGGTCCTATCCCCCGCACTGTACCGTCTGCTCTTAGTGGCAATAGGCTTACATTCGGGGGTGAGGTGTCCGAATAGTGAGGGAGGGGTGACTTGAAGGGTCGAAAGGCTGCAAGTGGTGCGCGGTGGGCAGTCTAAGAACTGTGGGTTGCAGACGGAGAGCAGGGGAAGAGGCCCATTGTACTGCAACGTGACACTCCTGAGATGGGTCAGGAAACCGAGCCCCAGGAGTACAGGAGCGCAGAGGTGTGGCAACACCAGGAGCTTGAAATTTTCCTACTCGTTCCCCCGAACCGTAAGGGTCACCACACAGTACCCGAGGACATCCACCGAGCAGGACTTTGAGGCCAAGGAAATGGTTTGTTTGACTGGCTGCACAGAAAGGGCGTAGCGGCGCACTGTATCAGGGTGGATGAAACTCTCCGTACTCCCGCAGTCGAACAAACAATTTCCCACATGGCCATTTACCTGCATGTCCATCATGGACCTGGCGAGTTGATGCGGACAGGATTGATCTAGCTGGACAGCTGCCACCGTGGGTCCTGGAGGATGGTCGACCGGCGTCCAAAATGGCGGCTCCCTTGTCTCACACGCGGCCGATGGCATCCAAAATGGCGGCTCCCTTGTCTCACACGCGGCCGATGGCGTCCAAAATGGCGGCTCCATTGACTCACACGTGGCCGATGGCGTCCAAATTGGCAGCTACCTCCGGTCGCACGCGGTACTGTTTGGCTTCGAGGATGACTTTGCCCTGAAGACTTTAGCATAGTGGCCCTTCTTCCCCAACCCAGAGCAGAACACCTTCCTTGCCGGGCAGCGTTGTCGGGGGTGCTTCCCCAGGCCGCAAAAGTAACACTTCGGACCTGCAACAGCCGCAGCAGTCGAGTCGTTGGTGGGGCGCGGTGTTGCGTAAGTCTGCGGCCCTCCTAGATACTGGGGTGGCAGCGGCCGTGGTGCCCACGATGCAACCGCATGGTCGGGTGCGTAAGCCTCGAGGTTACGGGAGGCCACCTCTAAAGATTCAGCGAGCGTCACTGTTTTTGGTATGTTAAGCCCACCTTGCTCCAGCAGTCGCTGCCGAATGTAGTTGAACGCGATGCCTGTAACATAGGCATCGCGGATTAAGTCCTCCGTGTACTGCGCGGCGGATACAGCCTTGCAATTACAGGCCCTGCCGAGTACCCGTAGTTTGCGGAGAAACTGTGCACTCGATTCTCCCGGCCGCTGTCTTCGAGTAGCCAGAAGGTGTCTGGCGTAGACTTTGTCCGTCCGTTTGCTATACTGGCTCTTTAGGAGCTCTAGTGCGTCCCTGTATGTCTCAGCATCGCGGATGGTGGAATATACCACGTCGCTTACCCGGGCGTGGAGCACGTGCAGTTTGTCTGATTCGGACTGGACGACAGCGGAGGCTTCGAGGAAGGCTTCAAAGCACTTCAGCCAGTGATCGAAGCTGTTGGCAGCTCCCACAGCTTGAGGATCCAGGTCTAATTTATCGGGCTTTAAAATTTGCTCCATCCTATGAGTTCTGTTTTTTTTCTTTGCGATTAAAATTGATGCACCATCAATTTACGAGGACTCCAGCGAGTGAGTGAAAATAACAGGCTTTTAATCACAAAGAACTGGAACACACCCTTGTAGCTAGCCTGGCCCAGACTGAGGCAGGGGGGAGGAACCGTTACCTTTATACCTCGTTCATAGAACAAAGAACATAGAACAGTACAGCACAGAACAGGCCCTTCGGCCCACGATGTTGTGCCCAGCTTTATCTGAAACCAAGATCAAGCTATCCCACTCCCTATCATCCTGGTGTGCTCCATGTGCCTATCCAATAACCGCTTAAATGTTCCTAAAGTGTCTGACTCCACTATCACTGGTTCAGGTGGAAAGGGAGGAGTATCGGGTCAGGTGCAGCAGGGGTGTGTCCAGGCATACAACATGTAATTACAGTGGGTCACCACAAGGTCATCAAGCCGCTGCTCCAGTTCCCTGACACGGTCCCTCAGGAGCTGCAGTTCCACGCACCTGGCGCAAATGTGAACCTCCGGGCGGCTAGGTGTTTCCAGGAACTCCCACATCCCACACCGAAAGCAACAAACTGGTCTTTCACTCATAGCTACCCTTTTCCTTTGTAGGAATGCTTGCGTTCCAAGGACAAATGCACAAAAAACAGATTAAGGCATTGTGGCTTTATCAGGATTGTTTCATCAGTTCATCAAACTTGGTAGATCAACATTTGAAAATCAAATATGCACGCTTAGATAAAGGCTAGTTAATGAGTTTATGTCATAATTACCCTTACAATGAAAAGCAAGACCTCAGTTTCTGGGAATTACATGACAGGCAACAGTTCCAGGGATCATTCAAACAGAATAAATAATTATAGCCTGCAAGCAATACTAGTCATGGCTTACCTTATTATTAATGAACATTCTCAGGGCCTTGACTTGCACACAGCACAGAGATTGGCTTTCCCAAGTTCAAAGGGGCGGGGGGGGGGGGGGGGGGGGGGGCAGAGAGGGAGATGAGGCAGACAGGAGATTCAGAAATATTACTTTTTATTTTCTTTGTTTCACGCTGTAACAACACCCACATCTTGGATAGCAAATTGCTCTTATTTTCACCTCTCTCTGACAATTGCCAAAAGCATCTTTTCAATACCCTGTTTTTTCATTGTAACCAATGTCTGCCAAAGTATGAAGATAATGAAGTGCTGCACTCTCCTCACTATTCTCCTATACAGCATTCAACGGAGAACAAAACACTTTGGAAACAAATTTATTTTTGAGCATTCCACATTAGAACATTGAATATTACAATTGCTAAAGAATACATTGAGTCACTCGTAGTTTCAATTGCATATAGAAGTTCTTTAAAACTTGTGAAAGTATAAATGTCATGCACATTAGACAAAAGACAAGGACAGGAGAGATATTGATGCGAATGTCAAAGTTTATTTATTAGTGTCAAAAGTAGGCTAACATTAACACTACAATGAAGTTACTGCGAAAATCTGCCAGTCGCCACACTCCAGCCCCTGTTCAGGTATACTGAATTTAGCACGGCCAATGCACCTAACCAGCGCATCTTTCAGACTGTGAGAGGAAACCGGAACATCCAAAGGAAACCCACACAGCCACGGGGAGAATGTGCGGACTCTGCACAGACAGTGACCCAAGCCAGGAATCGAACCCGGGTTCCCAGCGCCGTGAGGCAGCTGTGCTAACCACTGTGCCACCGTGCCACCCCCATATGGCCTATCTTCCCCGATAAAGTTGACTGCATGCTTCCAAGAGCTGGCTCCTATATTGATCAGCCCTGGGAAACTGGAGTAGGACAGAACAACCTGCTGGCCTGCTGATCACGGGAGGTTTCTGACTGCTGTTAGAAAGGCCTGCTGGCAGCAGAATAATAATACATAAGAAACAGAAGAAATAAAGGCAGGAACAGGCCATACAGCCCCTCAAGCCTGCTTCACCGTTCAATAAGATCCTTGCTGAACTCATACTTCACCACCACTTTCCTGCCTTACCTCCATAGACCCTGATTCACAGAGTGCACAAAAATCTATCTATCTCAGTCTTGAATGTACTCATCAACTGAATCATCATGAACTTAAGAAAATATCATTTCATATTCTGTGGTGTTAAAAGCCAGCTTTGTCACACAGCATGTATAGGTATGTACAGCTTTCCAGCTTTATGACAGTGATAATAGCCTAGGTTCTAACATACCTGACCTGCACAGAGTGGCAATGTCGGTAAGTTGCAGGGAACTCTCAAGTCAGGATTCCACTAAAAGCTGTGGAATGGCCTGAACCTGACCCCAGCCTGAAATCAGCCAAATTGGGTGGCACAGTGGTTAGCACTGCTGCCTCACAGTGCCCAGGACCCGGGTTCAATTCCAGCCTTGGGTGACTGTCTGTGCGGAGTCTGCACGTTCTCCCTGTGTCTGCGTGGGTTTCCTCCGGGTGCTCCGGTTTCCTCCCACACTCCAAAGACGTGCTGGTTAGGTTGATTGGCCATGCTCATTTGTCCCTTAGTGTCAGGGCATTAGCAGGATAAATATGTGGGATTACAGGGATAGGGCCTGGGTGAGATTGTTGTCAGTGTAGGCTCAATGGGCCGAATGGCCTCCTTCTGTACTGCAGCGATTCTATTCTATGGTTGGCTTCCAATCAGTTGCACATTAGTGAAGCCAAAGGTCCTTGATCCCAGGAGCTGCTCACAGGCACACTACATTTAGCAGGTAGGTTTAAAGGTACTCACCACCTTGTCTGGATATGGCTGCCATGTTTTCTGAGGCTTTTCATTATTAATTCATGGGATGTGGGCATTATTGGCTGCCAGGATTTATTGGCCTTCTCTAATTGCCCTTGAGGGAGCAGTTAAGAGTCTACCACATTGATGTGGATCCGGGGTTACATGTAGGCCAGACCAGGTAAGGACGGCAGATTTCCTTCCCTAAAGGACATTAGTGAACCAGATGGGTTTTTACAACAATCATTAGACTTTTAATCTCAGATTTTTATTCAACCTCAAATTTCACCTTCCACATTTTGGGATTTGAACCCGAGTCTCAAGATTACGAGTCCAGTGACAATTCCACTATGCTACCGCCTCCCTATGAGCTTGCAGAGCATATTTCACCTACCTGTGACTCCGGATCCGCAGCAATGCGATTGACTCTTAAATGTCTCTGAAATGGCCTAGTGAGCCACTCAGTTCAAGGGTAATTAGGAATGGGCAATAAATGCTGGCCAGCCATCAACACCCACACCCTCTGAACGAATAAAAAAAAGTCTTCCTTTCTTTCTATAGCAATTATTTACATTCCAAAATTCCTTTCATCTATTTTAGCAAACTTATACCCCCAGATCTCTTTCTTCAACTCTCCCAAGACACGTGCACAGACTCCTCAACCAACAGCCTTACTCTCATCCACTCCTTATTCTTGCAGGAAAATCTGAGACTTGAAGGTCACCAATGACAGCTCACCAGTGGATATACCCTACCTTTAAACTGCACCTCCTTCAAAGAGTCAGCCATTAAGTTAGTGAATACAGACTAGGCACTGAATGTGAAATGGTGAGGTCCCAGCATCCAACCAGGATAGGGAATGTGCATTCACACTGCCAAACAGGCATCCCTGTACAGCACCATGTAGTCATGACATAAGTAAAGTTTATTTATTGGTGTCACAAGTAGGCTTACATTAACACTGCACTGAAGTTACTGTGAAAATCCCCTAGTCGCCTCACTCTGGCATCTGTTCGGGTTACACTGAGGGAGAATCTAGCATGGCCAATGCACCTAACCAGCACATCTTTCGAACTGTGGGAGGAAACTGGAGCAGCCAGAGGAAACCCATGCAGACACAGGGAGAACGTGCAGACTCTGCATAGTCAGTGACCCAAGCTGGGAATCGAACCCAGGTCCTTGGTTCTGTGAGGCAGCAGCCCTAACCACTGTGCCACCGTACCTTTCACTCTCTTTTGCTTGATCCAAAATGGGTAATGCGCAGCCATTCTTTGCTTCTCCTTTCTTGCAGGTACAGCAATAGAAGGATGCAGGAAGATGCAAGAAAGATGTCCCTGATGGCGGGCGTCCAGACCCAGGGTTCACAGTCTAAGGATATGGGTTAGACCATTTAGGACTGAGATGAAGAGAAATTTCTTCACCCAGAGAGCGGAATTCTCTACCACAGAAAGCAGTTGAGGCCAAAATATTGTACGTTTTCAAGAATGAGTAAGACATAACTTTTGGGGCAAAAGGAGTCAAAGGATATGGGGGAAAGTAGGAAGAGGTTGCTGAGTTGGATGATCAGCCATGATCACGATGAATGGCGGAGTAAGTTCGAAGGGCCGAATGGCCTACTCCTGCTCCTATTTTCCATGTTTTATTTTTGTCAGGCCTGTCAAAGTGCAGCCTTTCCTGAAAGGGTTTGAAAGCAAGTTATAACCACACTGAACACCCAAACTGGAACAAACTGCAAATCCCCTCCCAACCTGTCCACCGAACAAAAAACCACAAGTCGATGCGAGTTCCATTCCCCAGCTGCTGTTTGGACACTCTGATTGGGGTCATGGGTCAGGGGGTGTGAGCTGTGCACCTGTATTCCAGAAGACATCCATTGAGTCGATTCTCTTCCACAAAGTGATCAATGGGGGATGAATGATGAAGGCTTTATGCCAATTTCCTGCATTCATGTACTGGCAGGCAGGTGATCTGATTTCTGACACTGAGTGAGTAAAATGTCTGACCTTCACTGACATTTACAAATGAGGTCAGTGAGAATTGGCTGAGCGATCCATGGGAGCAAGCACTGCGGAGGCATTTTAATGTGCCTCAACAAGCAGAATAAACGTGCTCCAGTTTTCATTGCTCGTACACCTACCTGTGATAATTGTGGTCCATGACACAATGAAAACGGCAAATTAAAAAATGACATACCACAAAGCTTTTGCATCTCCATGTTGATGATGAATATTTTTACATTGTTTTGTCATGTTTTTGCATCTAAACAGGGTTTCTTTGGGCTTGTTAATGCTCCCAAAGAAAACTACTCGAGATTATAGCTTGTTAAAACCATTACTCTTTATTTATCTATGCGAAATTGGAACTTCTCCTCTCTCCAGATCGGCTACTCAATTATCTGATCTTACATCATCTTTACATCAGCATCATATGCTTCTGATGTTAACCCTTTACTCTACATCCACTACAGCTCTAAGATGTTGTGGTGTACCATTAAGGGCTGTCCATCACCATAACTAAACCGCTGCCCATCACTGTCCACCACAAGACAGGGTGTGATCTATAAATCCATGGACTCTGTGGACAGAACAGAGCAGCTGTCCCACAAATCAGCCAAGTTCTACGTAACCTCCCAGTTCCTATTATATATGTATCTTCAAATTAAGCACCTACTAGTTGTCATTGTACGATTGATGGGTTTGCGATATACAGAAGGATGTAACATAATACTGCGCTCACTCATTTGCTTTTACCTCCTTTCTTAATTATAGACTGGCAGATTTGATAGGGATATTGCTGCACAGATTATTTTTGCATTATGATTTATAGGACTCTCCTAGGCACAACAATCTTCAGCTGCTTCATCAATCATCTTCCTTCCATTAGAAGCTCAGAAGTGTGGATGTTTCGTGACAATTGCACATTGTTCAGCACCATTCACAACTCCTCCGACATAGAAGCAGCCCATGTCTAAATGCAGCAAAACCTGGACAATATCTAGGCTCGGGCTAGCAAGTGGCAAATAGCATTCGCACCTCACAAGTGCCCAGTAATGACCATCTCCAAAATTAGAGAACTTAGCCATTTCCTCTTGACATTCAATGACCTTATCATTGCTGAATCCCCCACTATCAACATCAAGGGGGTTACCATTGACCAGAAACTCAACTGGGCTAGCCATATAAATACTGTGGCTACAAGAGCAGATCAGAGGCTAGGAATCCTTTGGCGAATAACTAATTTCCTGGCTCCTCAAAGCCTGTCCATAATCTAAAAGGCATAATTCAGGAGTGTGATGGAATAGTCTTCATTTGCCTGAATGAGTGCAGCTCCAACAGCACTCGAAGCTTGACACCATCCAGGACAAACATTTGCTCCCTCCACCACTGATGAACAATGTGTACCACCTACAAGGTGTACTACAGAATCTCACCAAGACTCCTAAGACAGCACCTTGCAAACCCACAACCACTATCATCTAGAAGGCCAAGGGCAGCAGACATACAGGAACAGCATACCTGGAGGTTCCCCTCCAAGCCACTCATCATCCTGACTTGGAGATGTATTGCTGTTCCTTCACGGGTCAAAATCCTGGAACTTCCTCCCGAACAACACTGTGGGTGTAGCTACATCACATGGACTGCAGCGGTTCAAGAAGGCCACTACCTTCTCAATGGCAATTAGGGATGGACGATAAATACTGTAAGAAGTTTAACAACACCAGGTTAAAGTCCAACAGGTTTATTTGGTAGCAAAAGCCACACAAGCTTTCGGAGCTCTAAGCCCCTTCTTCAGGTGAGTGGGAATTCTGTTCACAAACAGAGCTTATAAAGACACAGACTCAATTTACATGAATAATGGTTGGAATTATTATTCCAACCATTATTCATGTAAATTGAGTCTGTGTCTTTATAAGCTCTGTTTGTGAACAGAATTCCCACTCACCTGAAGAAGGGGCTTAGAGCTCCGAAAGCTTGTGTGGCTTTTGCTACCAAATAAACCTGTTGGACTTTAACCTGGTGTTGTTAAACTTCTTACTGTGTTTACCCCAGTCCAACGCCGGCATCTCCACACGATAAATACTGGCCTAGCTAATGACACCCACATCCCTTGAATGGAAAAAGGTAATATAACACCACACCTCTCTCATTAAAAAATAAGCCAACGAAAGTCCCATTAATTTTGTCACTAATATCTTTTTGTTTTTCCTTTGAACTTCTTATTTGCAAATGTTAGATTGCTCATTGTGTGTCTCCTACTTTAACGCCTAGCTGGTGTGGATATGGCATGTGAGGAGATAGAGAGGGTTCTGACAGGATGATCTAAGCTGATGATCAAGCATATTCCTTTTTATAACTCTGCACAAACTGTTTACAACCCTGATTCCCCAAAGAATTAGGATAACATCAGAGCACCGAGCTGAATCACTGCCAAAGAAACTCCTAAACCACATTAAACTCATAAAACCTAACCCTGAAGGACTAATTTTACAAAGAAAATGTTTCTTCAGGTTCTCCACCATAAATTCATATTTTCAGTCCAATACAAAGCTCATTATAGAACCCTTCTGTTGTATAAATTTATAAAGAAAGCAGGAAATTGCAGAGACATCAGTCTCAGTTTAAAAGCCCCATTCTTGACTTAGATTTGTGGCTCAATGCAGCATTAGTGATTATTAGAGCACAAGTCTTTGGCACTACTGAGCAGCACAGTGGTTAGCACTGCTGCCTCACAGCTCCAGGGACTTGGGTTCGATTCCCGGCTTCGGTCACTGTCTGTGTGGAGTCTGCACGTTCTCCCCGTGTCCGCGTGGGTTTCCTCCGGGTGCTCCAGTTTCCTCCCACCGTCCAAAGGGGGGGTTAGGTGCTTTGGCCGTGCTAAATTGCCCCGTGGTGTCCTGGGATGCATAGGTTAGAGGGAATAGAAGGGTAAATATGTGGGGTTAAGGGGACAGGGCCTAGGTGGGATTGTTGTCGTAGCAGACTCGATGGGCTGAATGGCCTCCTTCTGCACTGTAGGGATTCTATATCTACAGCTGAAGTGTTGTTGGTGCCCGTAGCCTTTACATATCTGGTATACTCAGCTATTTCTCAATGTCACGTGGCAAGGTAATTAGCGATAATTAATGAGGGAGACAAGTGGTTATATAGCTTGAGGAGCTTCACTCCACAGCAAGCACGGAGCAAGGGGAGGAGACAGCCATCCATGAACTACCACAGCCACTAAAGGAATCAAACCCACTTGTTGGTGTCATTCTGCAACACAATCTAGCCATCTAGCCGACTGAGCTAACTGAACCCCACTAATAGCACTTGGAGCAAATCAAATTGGCTGAAGACTATTTCTGTGATGGTGGAGATTCTAAGAGGAGGGAAAGATGGATCATCCACTCAGCACCTCTGGCCCAAGATGGTTGCAAACATTTCAGCTTTTGCGCTTGGGCTGGGTTCCATCTTCATTGAGGATGAAGCGGTTTGTGGAGCCTCCTCCTCTTAGTTGTTTAATTACACACCACTATTCAAAACAAGAAGTGGCAGAACTTTAATCCATTCCTTTGACCCATGGTTAGCTTAGCTCTGTCTGTAACATGCTGTTTCCGTTGTTTAGCAGGTATGTAGCTTTGTGTTGTAACTTCACCAGGTTGGCATCTTATTTTTGAATACAGTTGGTGCTCCTCTCTTTCTGTCCCTTCATTAAACCAGGGTTGATCCTCTGCTTGAAGGTAATGGTAGAGTGAAGGATATGCCGGACCATAGGGTTAGATTGTGGTTGAATACAATTCTGCTGGTCCTGATAGTCTGCAGAGCCTCATGGGGTTTTCAGCTGACTGAGTGTTTGACAAAGTCCCTCATGGTAGGTTGGTGCAAAAGGTTGGATCTCATGGGATAAAGGGGGAGGTGGCTAGATGGGTGGAGAACTGGCTTGGTCACAGAAGACAGAGGGTGGTAGTGGAAGGGTCTTTTTCCGGCTGGATGCCTGTGACTAGTGGTGTTCCGCAGGGCTCTGTATTGAGACCTCTGCTGTTTGTGATTTATATAAACGATCTGGAAGAAGGTGTAACTGGGGTGATCAGTAAGTTTGCAGACGACACGAAAATGGCTGGACTTGCAGATAGTGAGGAACATTGTCAGAGGCTACAGAAGGATATAGATAGGCTGGAAATTTGGGCAAAGAAATGGCAGATGGAGTTCAAACCAGATAAATGCGAAGTGATGCATTTTGGTAGAACTAACGTACGGGGGAGCTATACGATAAATGGCAGAACCATAAAGGGTGTAGATACGCAGAGGGACCTGGGTGTGCAAGTCCACAGATCCTTGAAGGTGACGTCACAGGTGGAAAAGGTAGTGAATAAGGCATATGGCATGCTTGCCTTTATAGGACGGGGCATAGAGTAGAAAAGTTGGGATCTGATGTTGCGGTTGTGTAGAACGTTGGTTCGGCCACATTTGGAATACTGCGCCCAGTTCTGGTCGCCACACTACCAGAAGGACATGGAGGCTTTAGAGAGAGTACAGAGGAGGTTTACCAGGATGTTGCCTGGTATGGAAGGGCTTAGTTATGAGGAGAGATTGGGTAAACTGGGGTTGTTCTCACTGGAAAGACAGAGGATGAGGGGTGACCTAATAGAGGTGTATAAAATTATGAAAGGCACAGATAGGGTGAACGGTGGGAAGCTTTTTCCCAGATTGGTGGTGATGTTCACGAGGGGTCATAGGTTCAAGGTGAGGGGGGGAGGTTTAACACGGATATCAGAAGGACGAATTTTACACAGAGGGTGGTGGGGGCCTAGAATGCGCTGCCGGGCAAGGTGGTGGAGGCAGACACACTGGGAACGTTTAAGACTTATCTAGATAGCCATATGAACGGAGTGGGAATGGAGGGATACAAAAGAATGGTCTAGTTTGGACCAAGGAGCGGCGCGGGCTTGGAGGGCCGAAAGGCCTGTTCCTGTGCTGTATTGTTCTTTGTTCTTTGAGTGGTCAAATACTTGGCAAATGGAATATAATGCGGATAAATGTGAGGTTATCCACTTTGGTGGCAAAAGCAGGAAAGAAGATTATTGTCTGAATGGTGGCACTTTAGAGAAAGGAAAAGTGCAACGTGACCTGGGTGTCATGGTGGAGCAGTCGCTGAAGGTTTGCATGCAGTACAGCAGGCGGTGAGGAAAGCTAATAGCATGCTGAACCACCCCAGAGTGCTGCCGCCCCCTCCCCCACAAGGCCCGACCATTGCCCCCACCAGCATTCCCGGACCAGCCCTGACCCCCCCATCCCAGAACGCCCTGATGTCCAGCACCCTCCAGCAATAACGATCCTCCCCCCCCCCCCCCCCCCCACCCTGGCAAACCCCCCCTGGGAAGCAGACCCCCCCTCATGAGAAGCAGACCCACCCCAGGAGGCAGCCCCCCATGGCAGATCAGCCGCGCCCCCCCCCCCCCCCCCTCCCCACAGCCCATCCCGATCACTGGCCTCTCTCCAACCCTGACCAATCCCTGTGCGGAGTGTCAGCAGGACCTCCCCACCTCCACTGATCGCCCCCAAGCCCCGCCCACAATAGGCCGAACCCCCTTGGGACTACCTGATGCCTGGTGGGCAATGCCAAGGTACCCCCTGGCCATAGGCACTCTGCCCCTTGGGCAGTGCCAGGGTGCACAGATTGGCACTGCCAGGGTGCCCATGCCCAGGGGGCACCACTACCCCCCCGCCCCCACCACCACCTGACTCCCTAGGAGTCTCCCACTAGTTCCCCGAAAGTGGGGAGCTACTCTAAACTCCACTGGAGTGAAATTGCACTGACAGGGTGGGAGATGCTATCAGGCTGGGAGAATTCTGTCCCCCGGCCCAATAATCACATTTAAATGACATTAAAAATAGATTTAAATCACGTACCTGGTTTTCCCGCCAGTTTCCTGCATGGTCCTGACCGTGACTGCTTTCCGGTGGTGGGAGACACGCATGCGTCAGGAATGCATGCCTGAATCCCACGAATCGGCGCACCCGCGCGTCTCCCAACCCAACCCACCAAAAAGTTAGCGGGTCAGAATGGGAGAATCACCCCCATAATGTCGAATGACCATCAGAAAGTACATCTCTCAGTTTTCAGGGAATTCCCGAACCAAACACTAGCATAAGGCCCACTCTGGTGATACTTCCCTCTCCCCCTACCCACAACGCTAGCCAAGCTAGGATAAACCTTCTGGATTTCTTTGGTTGCCACAGGGTATCTCTCTTTTTCCAGAGGCCGTCTTTTCTCATGCATTTCTGCTTGGTTGCTTGCAGAGAACTCTCAGCTTCTTCTCTCTGCTGACCACACTCGCTATAGTCCTTTGTCTCTCTCTCCCTGTGTGAGACCTTCCCCTCTCCCTCTTTTCTGTCCAAAACATGAACACTGAAAGTCTCCACTTTTCTTTGCTTTCAGGTGTGAGCATTTTCTACCTTGCTTCTAGTGAGTCTCATCCTGGGCCTCCCTGTTCCCTTGGTAACCAAGCCACCCAGGTTTATTAAATAAAGTCAAATTGCTGCGGATGCTGGAATCTGAAACCAAAAGAGAAAATGCTGGAAAATCTCAGCAGGTCTGGCAGCAACTGTAAGGAGAGAAAAAAGCTGACGTTTTGAGTCCAGGTGACCCTTTGTCAAAGCTAAAAGGCATAGAAGGTGGGACATATTATATTGTGGGGCGAAGGAAAGAAAGATGAGTCATAGCCACAAAAACAAGGGGAAAGGCTGCTAAAGGCAGTCCATAGAGAGTAGAAGGTGTGAATGGCCAAATGACAGAGAAGCTGAAATCAGAGGGTAAACTGTGACAGATGAAGATGTGGGGGAAGAGGGGAGATGGGGGGGAGAGAGGTAAAATTGAGAAAAAAAGGGGGGGCAAAGGGGGAGAAAAGGTAAGGAAAGGGAGAAAAATAGGGGGAAATAGTGGGGGGGGGCACCCAAGTTTATTGTCAGGCAAAATTCGTAACAGATAGAATGGCAATCTTCATTCTTCTATTTTACCTTGAATTAAACAGTTGATTTAAAACCTTAGAAACACATCAGCTTTACAAAACAAAATCAAGATGGCACCGGAGCAAGGCGACTTCTTGCAAGCTGTGACCAGCGTGCCCTCTAATGCTATCTTTTACTCTCGTTCTATGCTTCTAAAACTTTATTCTAACTCTTTTAAACTCTCTAACAATGCTTTAATTCAATCTCTTACAGATTTGGCAATGCTTAGGACCCTGAAGACACCCAACCTGCCAGCATAATCAAGGACCCCACGCACCCCAGACATTCTCTCTTCCATCTTCTTCCATTGGGAAAAAGATACAAAAGTCTGAGGTCACGTACCAACTGACTCAAGAACAGTTTCTTCCCTGCTCCTGTCAGACGTTTGAATGGACCTACCTTGCAAAAAGCTGATCTTTCTCTACACCCTAGCTATGACTGTGACACTATGTTCTGCACTCTCTCCTTTCCTTCTCTACGTACGGTAAGATGTCTCATAACACCAGGTTAAAGTCCAACAAGTTTATTTGGAATCACGAGCTTTCGGAGCGCTGCTCCTTCATCAGGTGAGAGGATAGAACATAGAACAGTACAGCACAGAACAGGCCCTTCGGCCCACATTGTTGTGCCGAGCTTTGTCTGAAACCGAGATCAAGCTATTTCCTCCCTATCATCCTGAAGTACTCCATGTGCCTATCCAATAGCTTCTTAAATGTTCCTAAAGTTTCTGACTCCACTATCACTGCAGGCAGTCCATTCCACACCCCAACCACTCTCTGAGTAAAGAACCTACCTCGGACATCCTTTCTATATCTCCCACCATGAACCCTATAGTTATGCCCCCTAGTTACCACTCCATTCACCCGAGGAAATAGTCTTTGAACGTTCACTCTATCTATCCCCCTCATCATCTTATAAACCTCTATCAAGTCTCCTCTCAACCTCCTCCGCTCCAAAGAGAAAAGCCCAAGTTCCCTCAACCTTTCCTCATAAGACCTACCCTCCAAACCAGGCAGCATCCTGGCAAATCTCCTTTGCACTCTTTCCAGTGTCTCCACATCCTTCTTATAGTGAGGTGACCAGAACTGCACACAATATTCCAAATGTGGTCTCACCAAGGTCCTGTACAGTTGCAGCCTAACCCCACGGCTCTTAAACTCAAACCCCCTGTTAATGAACGCCAACACACTATAGGCCTTCTTCACGGCTCTATCCACTTGAGTGGCAACCTTCAGAGATCTATGGATATGAACCCCCATAGACTTTGTTTCTCTGCCCAGAGATGCTTCCAGGCCTGCTGAGTTTTCCCAACATTTTCTGTTTTTATTTTAGAATATTTGTTTTGAACTTTGAAACCAGCAGATGTACATTGTGAACCCAGAAGAAATTTGTTCTTACACTGCTTCATACTCACTGGATTCAATAATTCCTTTTGATTTTCCTTAAAACCAGACACCAAACTTTCATCAGTGTGTTAACTTTTTAAACATATTCTTTCAACCACCCAGTTCAGATTTTAACTCAGCATTTCCATTCTCTTTCATGGCTGTATTCAAGTCTGAAAAGGAAGTCCCAGCCAGCCAAAAAGTTCACTTGTCCTCCTCCAGTTCAAATGCAGGATTACTTTTACCTTTAAGTTCAATTCCGTAATTTAAACCTTGTGTTCTTCTGCAGGACAACTAGGTTTAACACTGCCTCCGTGCACTGCTTTAAAAACCTCATGTAGATGATCAGTCAAAAAATGTTGATATTCTTTTCTAGTCAGTTCAGGAACTTTTAAAATTCCTGTTCTCTCTGGAGCGGAGGAGGCTGAGGGGAGACTTAATAGAGGTTTATAAAATGATGAAGGGGATAGATAGAGTGAACGTTCAAAGACTATTTCCTCGGGTGGATGGAGCTATTACAAGGGGGCTTAACTATAGGGTTCGTGGTGGGAGATATAGGAAGGATATCAGAGGTAGGTTCTTTACGCAGAGAGTGGTTGGGGTGTGGAATGGACTGCCTGCAGTGATAGTGGAGTCAGACACTTTAGGAACATTTAAGCAGTTATTGGATAGGCACATGGAGCACACCAGGATGATAGGGAGTGGGATAGCTTGATCTTGGTTTCAGATAAAGCTCGGCACAACATCGTGGGCCGAAGGGCCTGTTCTGTGCTGTACTGTTCTATGTTCTATGTTCTATGTTTTCCTATTCAGTATGAACGTTGTTCAATTCTGCTCTCACAAGAGCAATAGCTTCATCATTTTTAGTTCTAATTTACCTTCAGCAATATGTATCCTCACTCGTAGCTCAACAGTGTCAGTATTAGTTACGGCAGAGCCATTTAGTTTTGAAGCAATGATTTTCTTTATTCCACCATCAGCCTTGAGTGCTGCTGCTATCTGCTTTGACACCTCTGATCTATGGTCTGCCTACAACTTTAATTCAGACAGTTTAATTCATTTCCAGCTGCTATTAACTATTTCGTGTAAGTTTGATGCCCACTGGGCGGCATGGTGGCACAGTGGTTAGCACTGTTGCCTCACAGCGCCAGGGATCTGGGTTCAATTCTGTCAGTGCGGAGTCAACATGTTCTCCCCATGTCTGCGTGGGTTTCCTTCAGATGCTCCAGTTTCCTCCCACAGTTCGAAAGACGCGCTGATTAGGTGAATTAGCCATGCTAAATTCTCCCTCAGTGTACCTGAATAGGCACCGGAGTGTGGCGACTGGGGGATTTTCACAGTAACTTCATTGCGATGTTAATGTAAGCCTACTTGTGACACTAATAAATAAACTTAAAACACTTTCTTCTTAACCCCAGCAATATGATATTTTGCCTCTTCGAACATATCTTTAGTTGGTACAGTAATTTCCACAGTAGGAGGACACATTGTCACTGATTTCAAAAAATCATTTGATTCTTTTTGTACATTTTCAAATCCAATAATTTCACTGGACTTCTTGGAATCATAGAATCCCTACAGTGCAGAAGGAGGCCATTTGGCCTCTTGAGTCTGCACCAACTGACATAGCATCTTACCCAGGCCCTACCCCATAACCCCAGATATTTACCCCACTAATTCCCCTAACCTTGGGACACTAAGGGACAATTTATCATGGCTAATCAACCAAACCTGCACACCTTTGGGCTGTGAGAGGAAACCAGAGGAAACCCACGCAGACACAGGGAGAACGTGCAAACTTCACGCAGACAGCCACCCAAGGCTGGAATCGAACCCAGGTCACTGGTGCTGTGAGGCAGCAGTGCTAACTTTGCAGCCTGTAAATCTGCCTGACATCCCTGGAGAAGTTAATACTTTATTTCCTTTCAGTTAAGAAAAGGTTTGGGTAGGCTCGAGTGGTTTTCTTTCAAACAGAGGAGGGTAAAGGGAGCAGACTTGAAGGGCCAAATGGCCTACTTTTGCTCCTTAGTGCAATGTATGGGAGACCTAATTGAAGTGCATAAAATGTTAAGGTGCCTGGTCAGAGTGTGTCAGAAGGCCCTATACCCCTTGGTCCCTTAGATATTTTTGGACAAGGCCAAATTTTAGTTCATAGGAAGGAAATATTTGTCTATGAATGTTGACTGTTCCATTGAAGACAAGCAAAACATATCTGGTGAGTTACTGAAGTGTAATAGTTAAGTGAAATAATGTTATGTCATATTAGCAAAGATCCTTCATTATAAAGAAAGGCTTTTTCTTCCTTTGCACTCTGTGTAAAATGGGAGTAAACCTGCTTTTGAAGTTTATCATTTCCCTACACAATGAAAATCACCCCCGCGCACCTTCTGTTTTGGAAGTGAGAGGACATTTCACCAATACTTTCTCATTTTAACCAAGGCCTGGGAGAGGGGGCTGCAGACGATGCCAAACATCAGGGATGAGCGGCTAGGGGGACCCCGAGCTTCATGTTTTTAACATTGTTTCTCAGTCAAGACTGCAGACCTGAAAGACCAATTTAAAAGTAAATGGATCTGTCGGGCTGAGTTCTGAATATTTTAAATGTAGTCTGTCAGTTTCAGGTCAATTTTGCTAATTGCTGCGCTGCTTCTGACACTCAGGCAGCTTCATGATTCTGATTTTTCTTTTGAAAAACCTGTCAGGTCAAAAAGCTGTCCAAGTTTCAACAGCAGCAGTGCAGCAACTAAGAGTGGTCTTGATGAAAAAGGGTATGTCAGATCCTTTTAGAACCAATTGGATGCTGAGTGTGTGAGTGTGTGTGACAGAGGGGGTTTGGGTGGAAGGTTGTGAGGGTTGTGGGGGTCTTGGAAGGGTGGTTAGTGGGGTGTTTTGAGGGGTCTTATAGGGGAGGTAAGAGGGAAATTTGGAGGAAGGTTGGAGGGGAGGTTAGAAAAGGGGTTGTGGAGTTGAGAGGAGGTTGGAGGGAAACTGGGGGGAGTTGGGCAGGAAGGTTGAAGTGAGGGTTGGGGAAGGTTTGAGGAGGGCTTGGGTGGGTTGGAGGGGCACAGGGGAAGGTTAGGAAGGGTTGGAGGGAGATTGGGAGACTGTTAGCTATGGAGTTTAATTGATTTGTTATAGTAGTGATTTATTTGTAGCCACTTTTATAACATCAGTTGATTGATTGCTCCATGATTAATTATATTTGGAGCCTGGTATGGAAGGGCTTAGCTATGAGGAGAGATTGGGTAAACTGGGGTTGTTCTCACTGGAAAGACAGAGGATGAGGGGTGACCTAATAGAGGTGTATAAAATTATGAAAGGCATAGATGGGGTGAACGGTGGGAAGCTTTTTCCCAGGTCGATGGTGACGTTCACGAGGGGTCATAGGTTCAAGGTGAGGAGGGGGGAGGTTTAACACAGATATCAGAAGGACGTATTTTACACAGAGGGTGGTGGGGGCCTGGAATGCGCTGCCGGGCAAGGTGGTGGAGGCGGACACACTGGGAACGTTTAAGACTTATCTAGATAGCCACACGAACAGAGTGGGAATGAAGGGATACAAAAGAATGGTCTAGTCTGGACCAGGGAGCGGTGCAGGCTTGGAGGGCCGAAGGGCCTGTTCCTGTGCTGTATTGTTCTTTGTTCTTTGTTCACCATCGGGTCACCAATTTCACCCTTGCTGCAGTCACTCTGCTTAATGCATGTAAGTGTGATGAGAAAAAGACAAAACCTACATTTATACAGCACCTTTCACTCTGCGTCAAATCACTTTACAGCCAGTTAAATATACTTGATTTGCAGTCACTGGTCTAATATAGGCAATGTTATTGAATGGTGGAGCAGGCTCCAGCTATGAATATTCTATTTGTATGTCATTCTGGGATGGATGAGATGAGCTGGGTTAAATGGCCTTTGTCATTCATAATTATCCTGCAAACAGAGGGTGGTGTCATGGCTGGATTTCTGATTATTTTTGTTGCTGATGAACATTTACTGTGAACGGGTTTTGTGTGATGAGACTGCCAGGACAGGAGTATGTAATGAGCTTATAGTGAATCAGAAACCTTCTGTACATTGCACATGATTCTCAAGAGACTTTTCTATTGAATTCAGTCTTGTCCCTTTGTTTAATTGCCTATTTTCTCATGGTATTTTGGTGCTTTTTATGACCTTTTGAGATATTGAAATATCACGATAAAGTTGTGTTGGTTAGTGGATATTGAAAATATATTGTAGTGAGAAGCAAGCACTAACCTCAACCTTGCTGATCACAAAAACACAGATACAATTGTGAACCATTCAGTCTTTGTCCTCTGGCTTCTTAAAAGTTGTGTTGCACAGAGACACCTGAGGGTTCCAATGCTTCCTACTGGCAGCGAAGACCTATGTTATTCAATCATTCCACTTTGTTGCTCAAGAGTCATTGATCTTTGTGTAAGATTATTGATAAAATAGAATCCAATTACACCTCCTGTATGAAATAATTATATTGAACCAGGCAGGAGGAAGTCTTCTTCTACTTCTACAGGATGGAAAATATCTTGTACAGTTTATCTGAGTTGCAAGTAATGAATCTTTCCCCAAATATGAATTTACTATTGCTTTGTCCATCTGATGCAATGTGCAGAATATGTTCACGATGGTTGAGGCAGTCACTGAAATCAGTGTTATCATCTGCATAATGTTATAAATAACTAACAGGATATTTTCCTGTCAAAGGAACAATATCACACATTGCTGATAAAGTGTGTCCTGTCTGGTTTGTTTAATATTTGCGATGGGATCATGCCTATAGGGCACACATAAACTAGCACCGCATTATATTGCTGCTGCTCTTAATGTTAATGACCCATGCTGCAAATATCAGACAATTTTTGTAACCAGATTCCAACAATGGTTGTTATTTTACAAGGACATTTCTGTGACTGGGGAATTGGTTGGTGAATCTTGAAAGGGAAAGAAAATTCACACATTATTTAGGGAGAGGGTTAATGTGGTGGGGGGGGGCGGTGGGGGGGGGGGGGTGGAGGCGGGGAATCAGTGAGGTGGAAGAATAAGGGATCCACAAACAGGAGAAGATCTGGGGCCCATGATTTCCCTCCCCGGCCCGGGTTTCAACACAGGTGCATATCTCAACCCTGATCTTCCACTTGCTCCTTCAATCACCTCATCCAGACACCGTTCTCTTGACCTGTTATCATCAACCATTCCAGAAAGTGACAGCTCAGCATATTTCCCAGTGGTTCGCATATAAAGTGCCCTTAAGATATCATTATTCGCATCATAATCAGCTTCATGTTTTGCTTGAACTATCTCAAGGACTCTCCCATGAATTATTCTTGTTATCCAACTCATTTTCAGCAAACGTCTGTAGTGCCATAACTCAACTGCTTCCAGTAAAAGTGATTCAATGCGTAATTTGCCATTCAACACAAGTTCAGAAAAGTTTAAAGTTAAAGTTTATTTATTTATTAGTCACAAGTAAGCCTTACATTAACACTGCAATGAAGTTACTGTGAAATTCCCCTAGTCGCCACAGTCCGGCGCCTGTTCGGGTCAATGCATCTAACCAGCACGTCTTTCAGAATGTGGGAGGAAACCGGAGCACCCGGAGGAAACCCACGCAGACACGGGGAGAACGTGCAAACTCCACACAGACAGTGACCCAAGCCGGGAATCGAACCCGGGTCCCTGATGCTGTGAAGCAGCAGTGCTAACCACTGTGCTACCTTCAGGCAAAGTTGTTGCTGCTCCTTAGTTTCCTCCACAGCCTCAGACAGGTTACAGTGATTTTCTACCTTAAATTTGAATAACATCTTTAGTACCATTTCCCTTTAAAGGGTAACCTCCACTGATCATTCCAGATTGGCTTTTGGTGATTCTGCAATTGGTAGGATTGCTCTGTAAGGCCTGAGACTGAGAAGGACCAGTTGTGAACTATAGCGCTTCAGCCTCAAGGCAATTTAACCCAGATGGCTTTCTGGCCCCCTGGTTGTTATTGGTTGAGAGGGTGGCCAACATGCTCAGATCTTTGGGAATACAACCTCCAGCTCTGATATCCTGTAGGAAGGTGTTAAGGGCATGGCTGATGACAAATGTCAAGCTGTTCAAATTCCAGAAGGGAAACTTGAAAAAGTTGCCCTCGTGTTTGTGCTCGCAATTTGTATAGTATGAGGAGAGGTTGAGAAATCCGGAAATAATGGCCAGAACTCTACCACCTCGCTCGCCATGCAATCGGAGTGGACGAGGGTCCGACAACAGAAATCTCTGTTAACCTTGGGCGGGAATTTCCAGTCTCACCCGAGCGAGGTCGTAACATCCTGCCCAATGTCTCCGACAACTTGTGATGATTTTATAGCAAAGTAAATGTTTATTAAGAAATAGGAAAAACATGATGATATTACTAAATTCGTAGGATGGTGTATTGTGTCCTCCACCTCTTATCTATCTAAGTATTTAGAAAGAAGCAGGATATGACCCTCAGCGAGATGTAAACTAAAAAGTTAGCCTTGAGCAGGGTGACAGACAGGGGAGGAAGTAACCACACTGATATTTTATACGTGCCCTATATCCATTGGTCAGAAGGGTTTGAATAGATGGTTAGCACTGGGTACGCTCCAGCTCCCAGTTGAAGGGGATATTAACAAGTGCTCAGGGACAGGGACAGTCCTGGGGAGGTGGCAGTGTTTGTCAAACAGCCACCTTCTTCAGCTGGAAGAGGAAGAAAAGGAGGAGGAAGATCGAGGGAAGAGTTCTTGGCACTTCGAGTAGAGTGCACATTAGTTCAGGTATCATTAAAATTTGAGAAGCAACAGTCTTAGTTTGTAGTTAAATGTGTGGAGTGGTTATTAAGTGAAGCCAGGAGTCACAACGGTTTTGGCATATGCTCGAATATGACTGATAGTCAGTTTGACAAAGGAGACCGGAGCATCAGGACCCATGCGTGCAGCTGTTCCTGGATGAAGCCACCCAAACTGCCAGAACATTGGGATTTGCAGAAAGCTCTGGTGCAGGGTCCCATCGACTGTACTCGTATGGCTTTAAGAGCTTCCTGGTAGCTGCCACTGCAATTTACCAACAGAAAAAGTTTTCACTCTCTCAATGTGCAGCAACCACCAGAAGCTGCACATTATGGTGGCCTGGGAGCTGCAGAAGAATGTGATAGAGATTATGGGTTTCTCCTTGATAGGTTTTCTAAAGGGGTACAAAAGGAAACAGTGAGCTGGAGCAAGCTCAGGACAAGGTGGTCTACAGTGCACTGCAGTGCACAGGTGTGTGCCTTACAGCTGAGTAAAAAGTACAAGGAGTTGCAAAAGGAAAATGATAGCTGTCCTGAACCATCACCCATGCTGGGAACAGAAGGGACATTATAGAGTGTGTCACGCAAAGAAAAAAACTGCCACTACACCAAACAAATTAGAGCCTGGCAGACAGAAAATACCAGACTAAGTGAGGGATTGGAAGATGTGGGTGCTGGGCTTTGAGGAAGTTAATTCAACCAGGAAGTGTCACCTCCCCGGATGCAGACCACTCCCTGTGCTTAGCTAAAAATCAAACAACTCCAGGTGCTACTCAGCCAACTGTGACCCATTACAACTGCTGTCTCCAAAACCAAGGTAGGTCATTTCGAGCTTAGCAATGGAAAGCACTTGCCCCTCTGCTCCCCTCTCCTATCTGATAAGGGAGTGCATATGCATGTGGTTACCCAAGCCAGGGGAAGGACAGAGGTGGGTGGATGGGATGGAGGGAAGAATGGTGAAAACCCACCCACTGTGGCTAGAGAAGGGGCCACAATCTTGCATCTATCCTCCAGCGTGCTGGGTGCCCTAAGGAGAGAGAGCATTGATTTTCATGAGCTCTGGTAGCATAGGTCCCTACTGCAGGCCCGAGTAGATTCGTGGAGAGATCGGAGTCCTCCACCATCATTATCCATGGTCCTTACCCCAACCCGATGAAGGAGCGCTTTTTCCCAGCTGGGAGTATATCTTACCTGTGAGTCAAGTCACTGTTAAAGCAAGGTGTTCTCCACAAACATCTAAGATTCAAAAGATTCCAGTTTGAATAGGAAGCTACAAAGTTTGAAAGCAATTGACATTAATTTAAAATGCTTTGAGTTTCTCCACTGAGAAATACTTTTTGTTATTAAATACAACAGAGTTTGAAAATATAGCTGTGAAAAGACCAGTTTGTTCCCAAAGCAGAGATAGGCCTGAAGTCTTGAAGAAGTTGGGCAGGAATCTAGCTTGAACTTTTCAAAAGATTTGTACCAGCGTCAGAGTCATAGAGTCATAAATATTTACAGCATGGAACCAGGCCCTTTGGCGCAACTTGTCCATGCTGCCCCTTTTTTTAACCACGAAGCTAGTCCCAATTGCCCGTGTTTGGCCCATAGCCCTCTATACCCATCTTACCCATGTAACTGTCTAAATGCCTTTTAAAAGACAAAATTGTACCCGCCTCTACTATTACCTCTGGCAGCTTGTTCCAGACACTCACCACTCTCTGTGTGAAACAATTGCCCCTCTGGACCCTTTTGTATCTCCCCCCTCTCACCTTAAACCTCTGCCCTCTAGTTTTAAACTCCCCTACCTTTGGGAAAAGATATTGACTATCCAGCTGATCGATGCCCCTCATTATTTTATAGACCTCTACAGGATCATTCCTCACCCTTCTACATAAGAACATAAGAAATAGGAGCAGGAGTAGGCCATCTAGCCCCTCGAGCCTGCCCCGCCATTCAATAAGATCATGGCTGATCTGATAGTGGTTTAGTTCCACTTACCCGCCCGCTCCCCATAACCCTTAATTCCCTTATTGTTCAGAAATCTATCTACCTGTGACTTGAACATATTTAACGAGGTAGCCTCCACTGCTTCAATGGGCAGAGAATTCCAGAGATTCACTACCCTCTGAGAAAAGAAGTTCCTCCTCAACTCTGTCCCAAACTGACTCCCCCTTAGTTTGAGGCTGTGTCTAGTTCTTGTTTCCTTTCTAAGTGGAAAGAATCTCTCTGCTTCTACCCTGTCTAGCCCCTTCATCATCTTATATGTCTCTATAAGTTCTCCCCTCAGCCTTCTAAACTCCAACAAGTACAGGCCAAATCTACTCAATCTCTCTTCATAAGCTAACCCCCTCATCTCCGGTAACAACCTGGTGAACCTTCTCTGTACACCCTCCAAGGCCAATACATCCTTCCGCAAATAAGGGGACCAAAATTGCACACAGTACTCCAGTTGCGGCCTCACCAGTACCTTGTACAATTGCAGCAAGACCTCCCTGCTTTTATACTCCATCCCCTTCGCGATAAAGGCCAACATTCCATTTGCCTTCTTGATCACCTGCTGCACCTGCAAACTGAGTTTTTGCGATTCATGCACAAGGACCCCCTTGTCCCTCTGCACAGTAGCATGTTGTAATTTTTCACCATTTAAATAATAGTCCATTTTACTATTATTCCTTCCAAAGTAGATAACCTCACACTTGTCAATGTTATACTCCATCTGCCAGATCCTCGCCCACTCACTTAGCCTATCCAAATCTCTCTGCAGACTTTCCGCATCCTCCACGTAATTCGCTTTCCCACTCATCTTTGTATCATCCGCTCCAGAGAAAAAAGTCCCAGTCTATCCAGCCTCTGCTTATAACTCAAACCATCAAGTCCCGGTAGCATCCTAGTAAATCTTTTCTGCACTCTTTCTAGTTTAATAATATCCATTCTATAATAGGGTGACCAGAACTGTATACAATATTCCAAGTGTTGCCTTACCAATGTCTTGTACAATTTCAACAAGACGTCCCAACCCCTGTATTCAATGTTCCTACCAATGAAACCAAGCATGCTGAATGCCTTCTTCACCACTCTGTCCACCTGTGACTCCACTTTCAAGGAGCTATGAACCTATACCCCTTGATCTCTTTATTCTGTAACTCTCCCCAACACCATTAACTGAGTAAGTCCTGCCTTGGTTCGATCTACCAAAATGCATCACCTCGCATTTATCTAAATTAAACTCCATCTGCCATTTGTCAGCCCACTGGCCCAATTGGTCAAGATCCCGTTGCAATCCTAGATAACCTTCTTCACTGTCCACTATGCCACCAATCTTGGTGTCATCTGCAAACTTACTAACCATGCCTCCTATATTCTCATCCAAATCATTAATATAAATGACAAATAACAGTGGACCCAGCACTGATCCCTGAGGCACACTGCTGGTCACGGCTCCCTAGTTTGAAAAACAACCATCTAGAACCACCCTCTGGCTTCTGGCAAGAAGCCAATTTTGTATCCATTTCACTATCTCACCCTGGATCCCGTGTGATTTAACCTTATGCAACAACCTACCATGCAGTACTTTGTCAAACACCTTGCTAAAGTCCATGTAGACAACATCAACTGCACTGCACTACCTTCTTGGTTACCACTTCAAAAAACTCAATCAAATTTATGAGACATGATTTTCCACTCACAAAGCCATGCTGACTGTTCCTACTCAGTCCTTGCCTCTCTAAATGCCTGTAGATCCTGTCTCTCAGAATACCTTCTAACAACTTATCCACTACAGATGTGAGGCTCACTGGCCTGTAGTTCCCAGGCTTTTCCCTGTAGCCCTTTTTAAACAAAGGCACAACATTTGCCACCCTCCAATCTTCAAGCACTTCACCTGTGGCTGTCGATGATTCAAATATCTCTGCTAGGGGACCTGCAATTTCCTCCCTAGCCTCCCACAATATCCTGGGATACACTTCATCAGGCCCCGAGGATTTATTTACCTTGATGCGCTTTAAGACTTCCAGCACCTCCTTCTCTGTTATATGTACACTCCTCAAGACATCATTATTTATTTCCCCAAGTTCCCTAACATCCATGCTTTTCTCAACAGTAAATACTATGAGAAATATCTCTTGTGGATCCGCACATAAATGGCCTCATTGATCCTTAAGAGGCCCTATTCTCTCCTAGTTACTCTTTTGCCCTTTATGTATTTGTAGAAGCTCTTTGGATTCTCCTTTGCCTTATCTGCCAAAGCAATCTCGTGTCCCCTTTTTGCCCTCTTGATTTCTCTCTTAACTCTACTCCTACACCTGCTATACTCTTCAAGGGATTCACTTGATCCCAGCTGCCTATGCATGTCATGTGCCTCCTTCTTCTTCTTGACCAGGGTCTCCATATCCCCAGTCATCCAGGGTTCCCTCCTTCTACCAGCCTTGCCCTTCACTCTAAGAGGAATGTGCTTACATTGAACCCTGGTTAACACACTTTTGAAAGCCTCCCACTTACCAGGCGTCCCTTTGACTGCCAACAGACTCCCCCAATTCACTTTTGAAAGTTCCTGCCTGATACCATCAAAATTGGTCTTGCCCCAATTTAGAATTTTAACTTTCGGGCCAAACCTATCATTCTCCATAGCTATCTTAAAACTAATGGAATTATGGTCACTGGTCCCAAAGTGATCACTCACTGACACTTCTGTCATCTCATCATAGATCATAGAAACCCTACAGTACAGAAAGAGGCCATTCGGCCCATCGAGTCTGCACCGACCACAATCCCACCCAGGCCCTACCCCCATATCCCTACATATTTTACCCACTAATCCCTCTAATCTACGCATCCCAGGACACTAAGGGGCAATTTTTAGCATGGCCAATCAACCTAACCTGCACATGTTTGGACTGTGGGAGGAAACCGGAGCACCCGGCGGAAACCCACGCAGACACGAGGAGAATGTGCAAACTCCACACAGACAGTGACCCAAGCCGGGAATCGAACCCAGGTCCCTGGAGCTGTGAAGCAGCAGTGCTAACCACTGTGCTACCGTGCCGCCCTTCCTTATTTCCCAAGTGGAGGTCAGGTTTTGCCCCCTCTCTAGTCGGGCCATCCACATACTGAATGAGAAATTCCTCCTGAATACACTCAACAAATTTCTCTCCATCCAATCCTCTAATACTATGGCTGTCCCAGTCAATGTTGGGAAAGTTAAAATCCCCGACTATTACCACCCTATTTTTCTTGGAACTATCTATAATCTCCTTACATATTTGCTCCTCAATTTCCCACTGACTATTCGGGGGCCTACAGTACAGTCCCACCAAAGTGACCTTCCCTTCTTATTTCTCAGTGCAACCCATATTGTTAAAGAAGAACTGCTTAAATTCAAACTGTTCCTTTCCAATCTGAGTAAGCAGCAAATATCAGAACTTGAAAATAATTTTAAAGAAGACAAAGGAAGAAATATTGGGTGAGAAACGTCTTGCAAAACATTGAAAGGTTTTGAAATAATTGGAATTTAATCTAAAATTGGAGCAAAGCTGAAGTAAAGATAACAAAAGTATTTAATAAAGCAAGTTTAAAATGGAATTTTTTTTGTGATTGGGAAAGCTATATTTAGAAATTATAATCACGGACCAAGTTTACTCTATCCACCCACCCCCACAATCTCTGACCAGTCCTCACGCCTCCCCCTCCACAATCTCCCACCAAACAAGTAGCAGAATTCAATCCCCCTGCCAACAGCTGCTTCTTCTTTTTGTTCAAATCATGACACAACCTTTGGATGATTAAATGCATATTGGGCATGACTGGATTTTCCGTTTCTAACTTTACAAATACAGTTGTACATATTAATCCATTTGGCCCTTTGCCAGGGCCTCGCTGGATTGTTTGCGTTCTTTTTAATCAGGTAGGTTCCAGCTCCAAGTAAACACTGGAGTTTTGAGAATTACGACACAACATAAAGGCTTTGCCTTTCAGCGACTTGGCCTTGGCCATTCAGGATATTTATCATAACCCATTTGTTATCTTTCAAAGCAAAGGGCTTAATTTTCCACCCCTTCTCGTCGGTTGGATTTTCCAGTCCTGCCGATGGTGACCCCGTGCGGCAGGTTCCCCAGTGACAAAGGGTGCGAGCCACGCAAAATGCTATAGACATCGGCGAGACCCATAGATCCCGCTGCTGACCAGTGGTGGGTGGCATTTGCTGCCAGAAAACACGCTGCCGTGTACTGGGGGTCGGCGGGAGGGGAGGGGGGGGGGGGCGGGGGTGGGGTCAGTGAATGGGGCTGCGGGGGGCATGGAAAATCCTGACCAAAGTGTTTGAGCGTGGGAGATGTTAGCTGAAATTTACATTCTGTGCACAGAATTCTGGCTAGGGTGGGAAAATCAGGGCGCAGCTCTTCAGCCACACAGCCGAGTTTTCTCTCCACACTCTCTGTGCACAGAAAGTCTGGGGATGGTTTCCGCCATCGCACTGGCACAGTGAAGCCTGATAGTGGCGGCAATGCCAGCTCCAATGGGGCTCCCTAGAGGGCCGCTCTGGCACTGCCCCCTGGCCTGTGTTATAAGACAAAGAGACAAAGAACAGTACAGCACAGGAAACAGGCCCTTCGGCCCTCCAAGCCTGTGCCGCTCCTTGGTCCAACTAGACCAATCGTTTGTATCTATTCCCAGGCTGCTCATGTGACTATCCAGGTAAGTCTTAAACGATGTCAGCGTGCCTGCCTCCACCACCCTACTTGGCAGCGCATTCCAGGCCCCCACCACCCTCTGTGTAGAAAACATCCCTCTGATATCTGAGTTATACTTCACCCCTCTCACCTTGAGCCCGTGACCCCTCGTGAACGTCACTTCTGATCTGGGAAAAAGCTTCCCACCGTTCACCCTATCTATCCCCTTCATAATCTTGTACACCTCTATTAGATCTCCCCTCATTCCAGGGAGAACAACCCCAGTTTACGGCTTCCTCCTTAGTTTTGTTGCCTTATCAAGGTCATCCCTCTCAAAGTCCTCCTCATTGGCGTAGACGTGCAGCTCCTCAGGGAGGGGATTTTCCACCCCCATTTTTGGTGGATGGGAAAGCCAGAGGGGGGCAGATAATCAACAGGAGCCCCAAAACTGCTTTTACGCTGATGGGAATTCCCATTGAGATTGCCCCTGTCCCTGTCAATGACATAATGGGGTTCCCAACAGGAAAGGTCAGGAACTCCATTAGCATTTACATATCATTAACAGGCCTCCCCGCTGTATCATCCCTTGTAGGGACTCCTTACCACCCCTCACCGGCCCGGTGTGACATCACATCGACGGAGGTTACAAAAGGTGAGTTCAGCCCAGGCAGTACCCTGACTGTCTGGCAGTGGGTGGGGGTGGGGGGGCTTCTGTTGGAGATGTTTGGGGTGGGTGGGTTTCCCCAGGTGGGGGGGTGGGGGTGGGGGAGGGCAGCTCCATGTCTGTAGGGGGCTTCCTTTTTTTAAATTTTCCGTCCAGATTGGGGCACCTTTTGGGCGACCAAACTCATTCAGAGCCCACCCGCCAGTATAATGACGAGGGACCCACCCCTTCCATTCATTTTCTCTAAGCGTTTGAAAATATGATGGGAAAATCCAGAAAGGTCGCTGGTGGGCTGTCCATGCTTTCTCTGCTGAAGACAACACCTAGAAGAAAAATCAACAGATTCCACTCTCCCTCTGTCATTCTGCCAAGTCATCCCCTTTCAGAACTCTAGGTTTTTTTGAGCACTGTGAACCATATTGATGTGGGAGATTCTCTGGGGTGAGTACTGGAGAACTCTGTCTGAGTGATCCACACATCAGAAATGTATCTTCAGTACACCAGTGGTCTGCTCAGTCAATGAATGTGTTGAAGAATGAGCTGCCCTGTACTCTCCTCAAGGGCACTTTTTGGCTGCCAAATAGGCATCATCAGTGACATCTTTTGCGGGCAGCCTTTGTCTTCTTGGAGCCAACCCTGAATGCGCTGAGGGCCCTCAAAGATCTGTGGCCCCTACAGGTCATAAATCTTGGGAGCTCTCCCCTCCTCAGTCATGTGTCTCCATGCACTCTTCCACAATCTTCACCCCTCCCAGTCAAACTGATGCGCTCAAGAAGCTTCCCCTGCCTCTGTATCGTCGCAGCACCTGTACCCCTTCCCTCCTGCTGGTCTGGTAATGGTAAACCTCAGCTCAGAGTTGTTTGTTGTCAGCACACAGTGTGACAATTCAATCTGATCAAAGTCCAATTCAAAGTCTCCACAAGTGAGACACTCCAGATCCAAGCTGACAAGACAGACTCACCACTTCCTGTCTTGGGCTTGATCTACATGATCCAAGCTGATTGGAGCAGGCATTGTACCTCCTCCAAATCTTGATCTCATTTGCATCTTAGCCAAAAGGCCAAGGTGCCACTTTAAAAAATTGCTTCAAATGAAGTCTCAGTGTAACCTCATGACTTCAACCAAGTATAGGACAGCAAAACTACACTTTTTTTTGTTTTTATACTTTTCCAATTCCATCAAATCAAGTCCAATTCAGAGTCTCAACAAGTTGAGACATTTCCGATCCAGGCTGACAAGACAGGGCATGCAATCCTCTACCCTGCCTTGGGCCTGATCTACATGAGCCAAGCTGATTGGAGTAGGCAGATGTCTCCACCCCCCCAGACTTGATCTCATTTGCATCTTAGCCAAAAGGCTGAGATACCGCTTTTAAAAATTGCTTCATATGAAAATGAAGCTTAAATGCAACCCAACGGCCACTACCAAGTGCAGCATCCACACAACTACACTTGATCTTAGCCAAAAGGCCGAGAAGCTACACTTTTTTTTCGTACTTTTCCAATTCAATCAAATCAAGTCCAATTCAGAGTCTCAACAAGTTGAGACAATTCCAATCCAGGCTGGCAAGACAGGGCAAGCGACCATTTACCCTGTCCTGGGCCTGATCTACATGAGCCAAGCTGATTGGAGGAGGGAAAGCAATTCCTCCTCCAAGGCTTGAGCTCATTTGCATCTTAGCCAAAAGGCCGAGATGCCGCTTTTAAAAATTGCTTCATATGAAGCTTCAATGTAACCTAATGACCTCAACCAAGTGCAGCATCCACATAACTACACTTGATCTTAGCCAAAAGGCCGAGAAGCTACATTTTATCTTAGCCAAATTGAGGTTCACTGCACTGCATTGCATGGAATCAGAGTAGTGACGAGCATAGTGCAATTAAAGATAGATGAACATACCTCAAGGTCATGAGTGGCCGCCAGGCACATGTCTTTTATACCCGGTGCTGAGTCAAGTCAGTCTAATGAGTTGCTGGTGATCTGGAAGAGAAGGGGTGGGGAGAGGTGTGACTCTGGCGAGCTGCCTTTTTAATGAGTATTCATAATATTCAAATCAATGCAAATGCCGTTCCCAACATGGCATGATGGGCCACCCGACCCTCCATGAAAACTGGGAGTCCACAATTATAATTTTTTTAATGTCAACAGCAAACCTTTTGACCATTCTCCACATTTCCTGCCCCAATTGCTATGAAGCCCATTACTGGCGATATCAGAAAATTCTGCCTAATTGTGTAGGTGCGTATGTGCGTGTGCATGTATTTGTGTGTGTGTCAATGCATGTGTGTGTGTCTGTGTATGTCTCTCTGTTCGTGTCAGTGCGCATGTGTGTGTGTGTCTGTGTTTGTGTGTGTGGGTGTATGTGTGTGTCTGTCTGTATGTCTGTTTTTGTGTCAGTGCAAGTGTGCATGTCTGTGTGTGTGTCTGTGTTTGTGTGTGTGTGTGTGCGCGTCTGTGTTTGTGTGGGTGTATGCCTGTGTTTGTGTGAGTGCAAGTGTGCGTGTCTCTGTGTGTGTCTGTTTCATTGCATGTATGTGCGCCTGCATGTGTGTCTCTGTGTGTGTCAATGCATGTGTGCGTGTCTGTGTGTCTCTGTGTTTGTGTGGGTGCATGTGTGTGTGTATCTGTGTGTGTGTTTGTGTCAGTGTATGTGTGCGTGTCTGTGTGCCTCTGCGTTTGTGTGTGTGTGTGTGTGTTCACAACATCCCTACAAAATAGACAAATTGTTTGTTGCTTAGTTACTTTCTCTGTGCATCATTAATAAATCATTTTGAGTGCCTTATGTTGTCCTTCTCTTTAGTGAATTGCAATAGATTAATGTGCTTTACAACAAGTCACACTGTGTGCTGACAATATGTTAACTGCCAGACATATTATTGGATAGCATTGTTCCACTGAGTCCTCTGCTGCATCAAGTTCTGGCTTCAGAACAGCATCTCCTACTGTATGCTCCTGTCATTTCAATTTCCCACATCAACTATTCTCATGGTTTCTCTGAATGAAGCTGGCATAAAACATGATTTTTGTGTAGCGTTATGTTGTTGTAATGTGAACATATGAAACTCAGATAATTCCTCTTTGACCCCGGAAGACAATATGGTATAAAAAGAAACGCTTGATTTTTTATACAGCAACTTCAATAACCTCAAGATGTCCCAAAGTGCTTTCCAGCCAATTGAATCCTTTTGGATTGTAGCCCCTGTAGTACTGTAGGAAACACAGCAGGGGTGGCACAGTGGTTAGCACTGCTGCCTCACAGCGCCAGCGACCCATTCTCCCGTGTCTGTGTGCGTTTCCTCTGGGTGCTCCTGTTTCCTCCCACAGTCAAAAGATGTGCAGAGTGGGTGGATTGGACACTGTAAAACTGCCCCTTAGATTAATCCGGGATAGTCAGCACGGATTCGTGAAGGGCAAGTCGTGTCTCACAAATTTGATTGAATTTTTTGAGGAGGTAACTAAGTGTGTTGATGAAGGTAGGGCAGTTGATGTCATATACATGGATTTTAGTAAGGCGTTTGATAAGGTCCCCCATGGTCGGCTTATGGTGAAAGTAAGGAGGTGTGAGATAGAGGGAAAGTTGGCCGATTGGATAAGTAACTGGCTGTCTGATCGAAGACAGAGGGTGGTGGTGGATGGAAAATTTTCGGACTGGAGGCAGGTTGCTAGCAGAGTGCCACAGGGATCAGTGCTTGGTCCTCTGCTCTTTGTGATTTTTATTAATGACTTAGAGGAGGGGGCTGAAGGGTGGATCAGTAAATTTGCTGATGACACCAAGATTGGTGGAGTAGTGGGCGAGGTGGAGGGTTGTTGTAGGCTGCAAAGTGACATATATAGGATGCAAAGCTGGGCTGAAAAATGGTAAATGGAGTTTAACCCTGATAAATGTGAGGTGATTCATTTTGGTAGGACTAATTTAAATGTGGATTACAGGGCCAAAGGTAGGGTTCTGAAGACTGTGGAGGAACAGAGAGATCTTGGGGTTCATATCCACAGATCTCTAAAGGTTGCCACTCAAGTGGATAGAGCTGTGAAGAAGGCCTATAGTGTGTTAGCTTTTATTAACAGGGGGTTGGAGTTTAAGAGCCGTGGGGTTATACTGCAACTGTACAGGACCTTGGTGAGACCACATTTGGAATATTGTGTGCAGTTCTGGTCACCTCACTATAAGAAGGATGTGGAAGCGCTGGAAAGAGTGCAAAGGAGATTTACCAGGATGCTGCCTGGCTTGGAGGGTAGGTCTTATGAGGAAAGGTTGAGGGAGCTAGGGCTGTTCTCTCTGGAGCGGAGGAGGCTGAGGGGAGACTTAATAGAGGTTTATAAAATGATGAAGGGGATAGATAGAGTGGACGTTCAAAGACTATTTCCTCGGGTGGATGGAGCTATTACAAGGGGGCATAACTATAGGATTCATGGTGGGAGATATAGGAAGGATATCAGAGGTAGGTTCTTTACGCAGAGAGTGGTTGGGGTGTGGAATGGACTGCCTGCAGTGATAGTGGAGTCAGACACTTTAGGAACATTTAAGCGGTTATTGGATAGGCACATGGAGCACACCAGGATGATAGGGAGTGGGATAGTTTGATCTTGGTTTCAGATAAAGCTCGTCACAACATCGTGGGCCGAAGGGCCTGTTCTGTGCTGTACTGTTCTATGTTCTAGTGTCCGAAGATATGTAGGTTAGGTGGATTAGTCATGTTAAATGCATGGGGTTACAGGGATGGGGGGTCTAGGTAAGATGTTCTTTCGGAGAGTCGGTGCAGAATCAATGGGCTGAATGGCCTCCTTCTGCACTGTAGGGATTCTATGAACTATGATCAGGCAATCTGCACACAGAAAGCTCCGACAAATGGTCACGTGACATTGACCAGATCATCAGATTTTTTAAAATGATATAAGTTCATAAGTTCATAAGATATAGGAACGGAATTAGGCCATTCGGCCCATCGAGTCCATTTGATCATCGCTGATATGCTCCTCATCCCCATTTTCCTGCCTTCTCCCCATAACCTTTCAATCCATTACCAATTAAAAATCTAACTCCTCCTTAAATTTACTCACTGTCCAGCACCCACCGCACTTTGGGGCAGCGAATTCCACGGATTCACAACCCTTTGGGAGAAGTCGTTTCTCCGCAACTCTGTTTGAAATTTGCTACCTCTTATCCTAAGACTATGACCTCTCGCCCTTGAATGCCCCACCAGCGGAAGCATCCATTCCCGTCTACTTTATTCATACCTTTTATCAGCTTGAACACCTCAATTTGATCTCCCCTCATTCTTCTAAATTCCAGAGAGTATAGGCCTAAACTGTTCAATCTCTCTTCATACAACAAACCCCTCACCTCTGGAATCAATGCTTCCTCTGAACTGCCTCCAATGCCACTACATCTTTCCTCAAATATGGGGACCAAAACTGTGCACAATACTCCACAATACACCAATGCCTTGTATAGTTGCAACAATACTTCCTTACCTTTATATTCTATTCCTTTAGCTATAAATGCCAACATTCCATTTGCTAACTTTATTATCTGCTGTACCTGCATGCTAGTTTTCTGTGACTCATATTGGCCAGATCACCAGGGGTAACTCCCCTGCTCTCTCTCAACTATTGCCATGGAAGTTTTTACATCCACCAGGATGTGCAGACGAGAGCCTCAGTTACCAGGTCTGACAGCATCTGTAAGGAGAGGAAAGAGCTGACGTTTCCAGTTCAGATGACCCTTTGTCAAAGCAAAAAAGCATAGAAAGTGGGAGATATTTATACTGCAGGGTGAGGGAATGAAAGATGAGTCATAGCCATAGAAACCAGGGGAAAAGACTGCTAAAAGACCCTCCCTCCCAGAACAAGGATTGAGTCCCCCTTGTTCTCACATTTCACCCCACCAGCCTCCGCACGCAAAGTATAATCCTCTGCCATTTTCACCAATTCCAGCTTGTTGCCACCACCAAACACATCTTCCCTTCACTCCCTCTATCAGCATTCCACAGAGACCATTCCCTCCGGGATAACCTAGCCCAATCCTCCACTATACCCAACACCTCTCCCGTCACTCATGGCACCTTCCCATGCAATCGCAGAAGGTGTAACACCTGCCCCTTTACCATTTCCATGTTTACCATCCAAGGTCCAAAACACTCATTCCAGGTTAAACAGCCTTTCACTTGCACCTCTTTCAATTTGTTCTATTGCATTCGCTGCTCCCAATGTGGTCTCCTCTATATCGGAGAGACCAAGCGTAGACTGGGTGATCGCCTTGCTGAACACCTTTGGTCTGTGCGCAATCAGGACCCTGACCTTCCAGTTGCTTGCCATTTTAACACATGATCCTGCTCCCATGCCCACATGTCTGTCCTTGGCCTGCTGCAATGTTCCAGTGAAGCTCAACGCAAACTGGAGGAACAGCATCTCATCTTCCGGCTCGGCACTTTACAACCTTCCGATCTCAACATCGAATTCAACAACTTCAGATGATTAGCTCTATCCCAACTCCACCCCTTTGTTTTCATTTTATTTAATTTTTTTACTGTTCTCTACCTTTTACTTCTTTATTGTATTTTTTCATTTTTGTTCCCCCCCACTCTTTCCCCCTACTTTATCCCCCCTTCCCTTACCTTTTCTCCCCCTTTGCTTCCCTTTTCTAAATTTTATCTCTTTTCCCCCAAATTCCCCCTGCCCTCTTCCCCCCCCCCCCTCCCAACATATTCATCTGTCACAACTTACTCTGATTTCAGCTTCTCTGCCGTTTGGCTATTCACACCCTTTATTCTCTCTAGGGACAGCCATTAGCAGTCTTTTCCCATGATTTCTGTGGCTATGACTCATCTTTCATTCCCTCACCCTGCAGTATAAATATCTCCCATTTTCTATGCCTTTTAGCTTTGACAAAGGGTCATCTGGACTCGAAACATCAGCTCTTTTCTCTCCTTACAGATGCTGCCAGACCTGCTGAGATTTTCCAGCATTTTCTCTTTTGGTTTCAGTTTCCAGCCTCCGCAGTAATTTGCTTTGGTTAACGCTTCAGTTAAACATCTCATCTGAAAAGTATTTCCGACAATGCAGCATGGAAATGTCAGCTTAGATGGTTGTAGTCCGGTCTCTAGAATGGGATTTGAACATGTAACTCAGAGACAACTGAACCACGGCTGAAGCATCTTCTAAGAGACTGTTAGTAACTAACATCATCGCTAATGGCATCTAACATTTAGAACTCAAATGTTTGCTCTGGAAGAGCTCATACAGCTGTTTTTTCTAATGCTCTGTTGTGATTTCATACTTAATGCAATTTCTGGCAATCTATTCCAGCCGTTGTAAACTCACAACAAACGGGAGTACTCCCTGGAAATTAACCAAACGATGTTTACCTATGAGTCCTCCACTATCTATTGACAAAGAGGAGCAACAACATGGTGGCACAGTGGTTAGCACTGCTGCCTCACAGCTCCAGGGACCTGGGTTTGATTCCTGGCTTGGGTCACTGCCTGTGCAGAGTCTGCACGTTCTTCCCGTGTCTGCATGGGTTTCCTCCGGATGTTCCAGTTTCCTCCCACAGTCCAAAGATGTATGGGTTAGGACTGGCCATGCTAAATTGCCCCTTAGTCTCAGGAGGACTAGCTAGGATAAATGCATGGGATTATGGGATAGGTCCAGGTGGGATTGTGATTGATGCAGACTTGATGGGCCAAATGGCCTCCTTTTGCACTGTAGGATTCTATGATTCTAACATTAATACAGCACCTTCAGCCCATTCTCAGCATATCCCAAAGAATTTCACAGCCAGAAATTTACTTCTAACCACTGTTCTTACTTTAACAAATACACCAAGGTCAAGCAAACGGCAATGAGATCATCTGTTTTGGGGATGTTGTTTGAGAATTATATCTTGACTGTGATCGATGGGACAACTCCTCCATTCTGCTTTGAATACTTTGAGTTCTTTTGCATCCAATTGAACAGAATGTATTATTTTTTTCTAAAGCACTCAATCTTGTCCCTTCAAATTCAACTCCCTTCAATTAAAGAAGTCTCGGTTTCCCATGCCCATCCTGATAACTAAAAGATTTAATACTAAATCCAGTGGCCCTTCCATGAAGATTCTCCCCACATGGGAGGGGATCTAAAGTAGATCAAATCCGAAACGTGGCTGTAAAAAAGCCCTAAATGAGTAAATATGGTACAGTGGAGCCCCGTTTTAACGCGATGGTTGGGGTCCATAAAATGTGATCGCGAATGTTATCGGGGTCGTGCTAAATCACTAAACCGGAAATAGTAAAAAAAGGGTCCATCGCGCGATCACGTAATATCCGATTTCGCGCTAAATCGGGGCACGTAAAATCGGGGCTCCACTGTATTTCTATATTTATATTTAACTACTTTGTAGCAATCAAACGTTAATAAAGTTTATAACAGGTCCCCACTAACAGGGAGCTGATGGCCCAACCTCGCTGGAGTGAAGCGAGGCCATGGAGGTGCCCCAGGGGGTCTGGGGTAAGGGGAGGTGCCCCCTGGGCATTGCCAGCCTGGCCATGCCAGTCTGGCCCGCTGGCACTGCCCAAGGGGCAAAGTGGCAATTGCAAAGAGGCGGGGCCAGAGGGGTGGGTCTATTGGGGGTGGGGTCTGTGGGGGAGATCGGTGGGGGTGGGGGGTCCACTGCCAATCTGCACTTGGGACCAGTGGCAGAGGAAGGGAGGACAGTGATTATGGCTGGCCATCGGGATTGGGGGGGGGGGGGGGGGGGGGTGCTTGGCCTGCCGGGGGGTTTGGGGCTGCATGTGGGCGGGGGGGCGGTCGGGACTGTGGGGGAGTCAGGACTGCAGGGGTGGGGGGGTGCGGGACTGGCGGTGGGCAGTGAGTGTCGGGGCTGGCCAGCAATCAGGACATAGGGAGTCGGAAGGGCAGCGTTGCAGTGTTGCGGGGTTGCTGGCGAGTGATCGAGCTAGCACTGACAGATCGACACATGCGCAGTAACCCGCTCAGCGGTATGCTGCCAGCCTCTCCAGCGGGAATAGGCCCCATCCCCGGATTATCAGAGTGAATCTCGCTAGGGCTCTCTGTGATGCACGCAGTGTGGGAGATTCATTTTGAAAATCCCGCTTAAAAAAAACCAGCGGGCGTTACTCCAGTTTTTACACAAATTCAGCACTTAGAATTTCTTTGGGAGAATCCTGGCCGTGGTGTTCTACTGAACGTTTTTTTGAACAGCCAAGGACATAAACATTTGCAGGGCTATCATCATCCACCAGCTTTACAAGCCTTTCAAAAAATTCAACTAAATTGGTGAGAGCGACATTCCACTTCTGAAAGCCATTCTAGTAATAGTCTATAGTCTTTCCAAATGAATAGAGTGCAAAGAGGAAAACAAACTGAATTGCAAATTAAGAAGAGAAAAACTTCAGAACTGACGTCATTCTGTGGATAGAATAGAATAAACATGGTTCAACAAGACTGTCCTCTCCGCTCTGGATAAAATCCAGACCCATTGGAGTTTAGAGGGGATCTCATAGGAACTTACAAAATTCTAACAGGATTAGACAGGATAGATTCAGACAGAATGTACCCAATGGAGGGGGAGTCCAGAACTAAGGGTTGGGGGATAAGGGTTAAGCTTTTTAGGACTGCGGTGAGGAGAAAGTTCTTCACCCAGAGAGTGGTGAATGTGTGGAAGTAACTACCACAGAAAGTAGTTGAGGCCAAAACAGCAATTTCAAGAAGGAACTAGATATAGCTCTTGGGGCTAAAGGAATCAAGAGATATGGGTTAGTGCGAGATCAATATATTGAATTTGATGATCAGCCATGATCAAAATGAATGGTGGAACAGGCTCAAAGGGCCAAATGGCCTACTCCTGCTTCTATTTTCTGTGTTTCTATAAACCTAAATACTAGTTTGTAACAGTCAGATACCTAATAAGAAGCTTAAACAAATCAATGGTAATGCCAAGTTGTCATAGCGATAGGAGGAATTATAGCCAGAATCTCCACAACGATGAACCCAAGGAAAATCCAGAAAGGCTCAACACCGAGACAGAGGGCCCTATTTTACCATTTTGATTCTAAGTGCTGGGCGGACTTGAAACTGGGAGTGTTTCAGATCCAACTTTTAGACCCGTTCTCAGGTGCCCCCATACACACTCTGCCTGAAAAAAATTCAGCAATTCTGAACCACGCTGTAGAAACCTGTGGGCGAGGTTTAATGCGCCCAAAATCCTGCAGCTCCGATCAGCGCCTCCAACTGCGCATGCGCAGAAAAAAAAATGATAGAATGCGGCTCCCCTGCCACATCCCTCCCGGGCCGGATAATGCCTCCCCCTGGTCCCCACAGACATTGTCCACCCCCACAACATTACTGACCCCCTTACCCCCCCCCCCTGGCCCACCCCCTCCACCACCCAGACCGATGGCGGGTCTCTCCCCTCTTCCTCCCAACCGATCACAGGCAGAGTGGCAGCGAACCCCCCCTTCCCCCTCACTGATCTCAGGCAGATTGGCTGCAGACACCAGATTCCACCCCCTCCGATCTCAAGCAGAGAGCCGTCGGATGCTCAGCACTTACCTCCTCACTAACTGGAGCACCCAAATCAAACTATTGTCTGGATGGGCGAATGCATGCAAATGCATTTAAATGGCCGTCGTGCCCGTTTCGGGCGCGGTCCCGATCGCAGCCATTTTTGAGCCTTGATAAAGGGGGAACCAGCACGGATGCTGGCGCGGATTGCGCTACTCGCCTCATGCCTGAGTTTACCAAGTTTTCCCGCCCGAAAACAGGCGCAACTTGATGGTAAAATCAAGCCCAGCATCTCACAAGCTCATGAGAATAACAAAAGTATGGGAATATCATGGGAACACCAATTCCTGCAAGCTCCACTCCAAGTCGCAACTTGACCTCACTTGGACATTAGACATGTTCACTGCCATTGAATCCATATCCGAGAATTTTCCAAACACCAACGTGCAAACACGATCATCACAGGGGCTGTCACAGCTCATAAAGAAGACGCACCACCAGCAATTAAGGAAATGGTATGTTGGCCTTCATAGCGAGAGGATTCAGGTACGGGAGCAGGGTCTTGCTGTAGTTATATAGGACCTTGCTGAGGCTACACCTGGAATATTGTGTGCAGTTTTGGTCTCCTTATCTGAGGAAGGATGTCCTTGCTCTAGAGGAAGAAGGTTTACTAGACTGATTTCCTGGGATGGCAGGACTGACATATGAGTAGAGATTGAGTTGGTTAGGATTATATTCGCTGGAGTTCACAAGAATGAGGGGGGGAATCTCATAGAAACTTGTAAAATTCTAACAGGACTAGACAGAGTAGATGCAAGAAGGATGTTCCCGATGGTGAGGGTGCCCAGAACTAGAGGTCACAATCTGAGGATACAGGGTAGACCGTTTAGGACAGAGATGAGGAGAAATTTCTTCACCCAGAGAGTGGTCAGCCTGTGGAATTCACTACCATAGGAAGTTGTTGAGGCCAAAGTATTGAATGTTTTCAAGAAGCAGTTGGATGTAGCACTTGAGACAAAGGGGATCAAAGGATATGGGGGGGATGCTGGATCAGGCTATTAAACTGGGTGATCAGCCATGATTATAATGAATGTTGGAGCAGGCCAGAAGGGCCGAATGACCTCATCCTGCTCCGATTTTCTACGTTTCTAACAAGCTGAGAGATGAGGGGCTGAAGTGTCGTTTCAGACGAGAAAAGCTAGTGTGACTACGGCACGAATCAGATTGCAAATTTCCCACACGTAACTGCCCAGGAAGCAGTGAAAAACAGGTAAATAAGATCAATAGCTTATTGTTCTTTTCAAGAAAAAAATGTTTGCGTTGATAAAAGTGGAAATTTAAGGGAGCAGCACTGAAATTTTTTAGAAATCTACTTGTGTTTAAATGTTTAGTTAGCAAATAGCATTGCGGTACAAGATACTGAGATCTCAGTCACTTTGATTGTTGTAATCCTTTAATTTGTTGTCTTATTGTCAAGATTACAATAGAAAACAGTAGACACAGCAACACATTGGGTGAGCTTAAGCCGTGTTTGGATACTACAGTTTCTCTAAACTTGCCAGCAGAGGAACGATTAAGAGCTGTCTCAAAGACTGAATGTACATTAGAAGCTAATCAGTACTGTAAACATTGCAGTTATCTCACATATTGGATGGCCTCAGTGCTGAGAAAAATCCTCCCTGCATTTCAACATGTAAGCCTCCTTTGCTACTTTTCTCTAGTAAGAAGTCTCACAACACCAGGTTGAAGTCCAACAGGTTTATTTGGTAGCAAATACCATAAGCTTTCGGAGCGCTGTCCCTTCGTCAGATGGAGTGATGAGAGTCACTCATGAGAGATGGAGTATGAGAGTCACCTCACATTTATCAGGGTTAAACTCCATCTGCCATTTTTCAGCCTAGCTTTGCATCCTATCTATGTCTCTTTGCAGTCTACAACAGCCCTCCACCTCATCCACTACTCCACCAATCTTGGTGTCATCACTCCATCTGACGAAGGGGCAGCGCTCCGAACGCTTATGGTATTTGCTACCAAATAAACCTGTTGGACTTTAACCTGGTGTTGTGAGACTTCTTACTGTGCTTACCCCAGTCCAACGCCGGCATCTCCACATCATGACTATTCTCTAGAACATAGAACAGTACAGCACAGAACAGGCCCTTCGGCCCACGATGTTGTGCCGAGCTTCATCTGAAACCAAGATCAACCTATCCCACTCCCTATCATCCTGGTGTGCTCCATGTGCCTATCCAATAACCGCTTAAATGTTCCTAAAGTGTCTGACTCCACCATCACTGCTGGTAGGCCATTCCACACCCCAACCACTCTCTGCGTAAAGAACCTACCTCTGATATCCTTCCTATATCTCCCACCATGAACCCTATAGTTATGCCCCCTTGTAATAGCTCCATCCACCCGAGGAAATAGTCTTTGAACGTTCACTCTATCTATCCCCTTCATCATTTTATAGACCTCTATTAAGTCTCCCCTCAACCTCCTCCACTCCAGAGAGAATAGCCCTAGCTCCCTCAACCTTTCCTCATAAGACCTACGCTCCAAACCAGGCAGCATCCTGCTAAATCTCCTTTGCACTCTTTCCAGCGCTTCCACATCCTTCTTATAGTGAGGTGACCAGAACTGCACACAATATTCCAAATGTGGTCTCACCAAGGTCCTGTACAGTTGCAGCATAACCCCATGGCTCTTAAACTCCAACCCCCTGTTAATAAAAGTTAACACACTATAGGCCTTCTTCACAGCCCTATCCACTTGAGTGGCAACCTTCAGAGATCTGTGGATATGTACCCCAAGATCTCTCTGTTCCTCCACAGTCTTCAGAACCCTACCTTTGACCCTGTAATCCACATTTAAATTTGTCCTCCCAAAATGAATCACCTCACATTTATCAGGGTTAAACTCCATCTGCCATTTTTCAGCCCAGCTTTGCATCCTATCTATGTCTCTTTGCAGTCTACAACAGCCCTCCACCTCATCCACTACTCCACCAATCTTGGTGTCATCAGCAAATTTACTGATCCACCCTTCAGTCATGAATAAAAATCACAAAGAGCAGAGGACCAAGCACTGATCCCTGTGGTACTCCGCTAGCAACCTTCGGTCCAACTTGTCCATGCCGCCCAGTTGTACCATTAAGCTAGGCCCAATTGCCCGCATTTAGCCCATATCCCTCTAAACCCATCTTACCCATGTCACTTTATAAAAGACAAAATTGTACCCACCTCTACTACTACCTCTGGCAGCTTGTTCCTAACACTCACCACCTTCTGTGTGAAACAAATGCCCCTCTGGACCCTTTTGTATCTCTGCCCTCTCACCTTAAACCTATGCCCTCTAGTTTTAGACTCCCCTACCTTTGGGAAAATATGTTGACTATCAAGCTGATCTATGCCCCTCATTATTTTATAGACCTCTATAAGATCACCCCTAAGCCTCCTACGCTCCAGGGAAAAAAGTCCCAATCTAGCCAGCCTCTCCTTATAACTCAAACCATCAAGTCCCGGTAGCATCCTAGTAAATCTTTTCTGCACTTTTTCTAATTTAATAATATCCTTTCTAAAATAGGGTGACCAGAACTGTACACAGTATTCCAAGTGTGACCTTACCAATGTCCTGTACAACTTCAACAAGATGTCCCAACTCTGACCAATGAAATCAAGCATGCCGAATGCCTTTTTCACTACTCTGTCCACCTGCGACTGCACTTTCAAGGAGCTATGAACCTGTACCCCTAGATCTCGTTATTCTGTAACTCTCCTCAATGCCCTACCATTGACTGAGCTCCTTAGGGAAGTCTCCTAGGCCCAACTATTTTCAACTGCTTCATCAAAAGCCTTCGTTCCATCATAAGGTCAGAAGTGGGGATGTTCGCCGATGATTGCACAATGTTCAGCACCATTTGTGACTCCTCAGATACTGAAGCAGTTCATGCCCAAATGAGAATTGAGGGAGACTTCTCCAATCCCACCTCTGAAGAGGTGTCAAAGCTGTCACTCGCACCAGGCGCCAGTGTAGATTCTCACACCTTGGTGGTTCCAATAAATAGGCAGGCTTCTGAGTCACGTACTGATGAGCACCTCACAGCAAAAGATCCACAGCAGGATGAGGCAAGGACATCCCAGAGAACCGGCCCTCAGAGAGACACTGCTGAGCCCCTTGCCAATGATGTGCCCCTGGGCTCAGTAGTCCCACAGCTGCTGGAGCTGCAAAGGTAGAGTTGCGAGTATCAGGGAGGGATGACAGCATCGCTCCTTGGAGTGCAAGGCCGATTGGAGGAATCCCATTGCCTTCTATCTGAGGAAATGGTGCCGTCTCTGCAGTGCACTGAGGCCAACAATGCAAGGGTGGCACCCGCAGTGGAGACCTTGCTGCAGGATGTGCACTCCATGGCAGGCGTTGTCCACACCATGGTGCAGGGCTTCGATTGCATGGTGTAGGCACTGGTAGGAATCCACGAGTGTCAGTGCCAGAGATGTCAGGGCTTCTGGACCTCACTCCAGCTGCCCCTCCATCCCATGGAAGAGCCCAGGGGCCCACCGGAAACCCGAAAGGGGGAAGGACAGAGATGCCAGCAATGACTGTTGTGGGGATAGGGGAGTGGGGGATAGAGGGAGATGCTGGCAATGACTTTTGGAGGGCGGGGGGAGAGATAGATGCCAGCGAAGGCTGTTGTGGGGGGGGGGGGGTGTAGACAGAGAGGTGCTGGTGATGACTTTTGGTGGGGCAGTGAAAGAGGCAGATGCCAGCAATGACTGTTGGCTGGGGTGGGGGAGAGTGGGGGAGAGGGAGATGCTGGTGTTGATTGCGGAGGTGAGCCCCTGAGACTACCATGGTTGGATGGGGGGGAGGTTATTTCTTAGTCTGATCAAACTGCCCTTTAAACACAGCACCCCAATCCCAGTGCAGGCGGCTTTATCGGCATGTTTTAACCCCACTCTGGTGAGGAACATGCTATTTTTTAGTCAGATCCTAACTTTTCGGTAAGATCCCATCCAAATTATTAAACATGAACTTTCCTTCAACGATACAAGTGGACAGGAAATAACCAAGGACTCAGAATGTTCCCCAAACAGCAAGACAATGATGCAGCAGTCAGGAGTCAGACATTCAAGTGACCAAAGTATTGACAGTGCAGTCAGTATGTTGACTATACGGGTTTCTAACTAACTGCCAAGACATTGCAAGTCACAATCCTGTGATGTCCCACTTTACAGGATTGAGATGACACCCTTCGGTGCGGTTGACATCTAAAATGTTCCTTGTCGTGGTCCCCAGGTGACAGCTACTAGTCTGACAGCTACTAGTCTGGATTTGCTAAATCTAAATATCAAGTCAGGATGTGATCATTTTGGTTTTCTAATTTTCATCACTGTGGCTGATGTGTCACTTTGTCTGAGAATTATCCTGTGGAAGTTTCTAACACACATTCAGCTTCTGATGATTATTCATGGCTGGACAGTTGGTTTCACAGGTCATTTTGCACCGCACTCTTACTTTTATACATATATATTTCTTTCTACTTTTTCATTTAGCCTTAAAAATGCAATGTAAAGCATTATTTATAATTATGCAGCCAGCATAATTATAAAGAATTATGGCGGCACGGTGGCACAGTAGTTAGCACTGCTGCCTCACAGCGCTAGGGACCCGGGTTCGATTCCCGGCTTGGGTCACTGTCTGTGTGGAGTTTGCACATTCTCCCCGTCTCTGCGTGGGTTTCCTCTGGGTGCGCCGGTTTCCTCCCACATTCTGAAAGACATGCTGGTTAGGTGCATTGACCCGAACAGGCACCGGACTATGGTGACTAGGGGAATTTCACAGTAACTTCACTGCAGTGTTAATGTAAGGCTTACTTGTGACTAATGAATAAACTTTACTTTAATTAAGGGCCCCGCGCACCCCAGACATACTCTTTTCCACCTTCTTCCGCTGAGAAAAAGATACAAAAGTCTGAGGTCACATACCAACTGACTCAAGAATAGCTTCTTCCCTGCTGCCATCAGACCTTTGAATGGACTACCTCGCATTAAATTGATCTTTTCCTGCACTCTAGCTATGACTGTAACACTACATTCTGCACTCTCCCCTTTCCTTCTCTATGTATCGTATGTTTTGTCTGTATAGTGCGCAAGAAACAATACTTTTCACTGCACACTAATACATGTAACAATAATAAATCAAATCAAATCAAATCTTCCTCTGGATAAACAACCCCACTTTTCAGAAAGGGTAATAGGGCAATCACACCATCTATAATGGTATTAATAGTGTGAGAACTATAGGGGGCGATCTTACCAGAGTTTGGCAGAGTGTCAGTAAGAAAAATGGGAGTGAATCGCGTCGACAGCTCCGGGGTCATTTCTGACCAGATCTTGAGCCTCATTGACAAAAATGTTTTTATGGCCACGAGAATCACACTGCGTCCACGGTGATCTCCCTCTGATTCACCCACCACGGCTCCACTTAATCGCACCAATCACTGGGGAGCTGCATATAAACGGCTCCCCAGCACGTTTCCCACAGCGACACGGTGGCACAGTAGTTAGCACTGCTGCCTCACAGCGCCAGGGACCCGGGTTCGATTCCCGGCTGAGTGGGTAGCAGCCAGGAAGCCCACATCACGGTTCTCAAACAGAGCCCTGACCAGACTTCTTGATGGAGTGTAGCTGAAATGGGATGGACTGTACCCCCACTCCAAAAGAAGGCCTTCCACCAAGGTCACTACCCCAGCCTGGGATGCAGTGGCAGCACTGGTGGGCAGCATGGTGGCATAGTGGGTGGCACGGTGGCACAGTGGTTAGCACTGCTGTCTCACAGCACCAAGGACCCAAATTCAATTCCCGACTTGGATCACTGTCTGTGCGGAGTTTACACTTTCTCCCCGTGTCTGCATCGGTTTCCTCTGGGTGCTCCGTTTCCCTCCCACAGTCCAAAGATGTGTGGGTTAGGTGGATTGGCCATGCTAAATTGCCCTGTAGTGTCAGGGGGACTAGCTAGGGTAAGTGGGGATAAGACCTGGGTGGGATTGTGGAGGGCGCAGACTCGATGAGCTGAATGGCCTCCTTCTGCACTGTATGATTCTATGGTGAGTGCAAACTCACTGCAGAAGAGGTCGGGGCAGCAGTGCCGCAAGAAGATGAAGGATCTTCTGCGCTCAGCCAGAGTAAGTGAGCCTCATGCAGTCTTTTGCTGGACCCCCTCATACACCCTTCCCACCTCCACCTACGCTGTCCCTATCTATGTCATTGCAGTACAAAGTGTGAGTAAGCATGCACAGCCAGAAAACTGGCAGAGCTCAGAGCCCTCACACTATTTGAGGAGAAAATCCTCAAACAGGCCGGGGAGGAGGAAGAGCGTGGCTGTGCTGATGGGAAGTGGGGGCAGCAGACAAAAGTGAGAATCCTCAAGGAATTATTCTCAAAATCTCTAGTGAGTAATCAATGTTCTCTCCTCTATCTCCTGTAACACATTAATGCCATCTCTCTTCTCTTGCAGGCAAAGCAGCAGAGCAGGCTAGACCATCCTTGCAACCCTAGAGGGAGGCTTCTTGGTCCCCACTGCTGAAGAGATGTCACAGCTGTCACCCACATCTGGCTCCAATGCAGATACTCACACCTGGGTGAGCACCGCACAGCTGAAGACCCGCATCAGGAGGAGGCAAGGATGTCCTAAGGAATTGGCACTCAGAGGGATGCTGGGACTCTGCTGGGCCCCTGTCTGATGGGCCCTGGGCCCAGTCATCGCTCTGAGCCGATGGAACTGCAAAGGCAGAGTTGTGAGCATCATCAGGGAATGACAGCATCCCTCCTCGGACTGCAAGGTTGATTGGAGGAGTCCCATCATCTCAGGGACGTTTTTTACACAGAGGGTGGTGGGGGCCTGGAATGCGCTGCCAAGTAGGGTGGTGGAGGCAGGCACGCTGACATCGTTTAAGACTTACCTGGATAGTCACATGAGCAGCCTGGGAATGGAGGGATACAAACGATTGGTCTAGTTGGACCAAGGAGCGGCACAGGCTTGGAGGGCCGAAGGGCCTGTTTCCTGTGCTGTACTGTTCTTTGTTCTTTGTTCTTTATGTCCGAGGAGATGGTGCCATTATTTCAGCTCACCAAGCCCAGCACTGGGAGGCTGGCTTCCACAAGGAGAACTTGGCGCAGGGCGAGCACTCAGTGACAGGAGATATCTATACCACGGGTCCACGCATGACCACCATGTCTGAGGGCTTTAACTGCATGGTGCAGTCACTGATGGGAATCCACAAGTCTGAGCGCCAAAGGACAGTGAGGCTTCTGGACCTCACCCCAGCTGCCCCTCTATTCCATGGAGGACCACCAGGCTCATTGGGCACCCAAAGAGATGAAGATCATCTGATGCACAGCCTCAGGTCTTCCACCCAGGAGACCCTGGAGGTGTCCAGGACATCTGAGTCCCCCCTACCTTTCAGCGACACACCTCCAGCCCCCCACAACGCAATACCCACGCTGCCCAAAAGCAAGCCAGAGCCCCCCAAGGGATACCCACCTCAGGCAAGAGGAATTAATGGAATCGGAATGATCGGAAATGTGAAGTCATTTGCTGGGGAGTGATATTGGAGTGGGAAAGTTATGAGTATAGTGTCCAGGGACTTGCATTGGGACGATTATTATTTCTAATTTGTATGAGCAATTTGACCCAACAACCCAGTGACATTAAATTTGTAAGTGGATGGAACAGAGACAGATGGAGTTTAATTAGATCAATATAAGATATTGCACACTGATATATGGTCAACATGTGTATTCTATGAATGATGCCAAAATAACAGGGAGAACTGTTTAATGTGTTCAGTTGCTGCAACAGTAATCTATAAACCTATAGCAGTGTTCAGCTAGATTTTCTAATCTATCTGGACAGTATGCGCCTGAAGATGTCACACCAAAACTGTATAATGTGATAGTCAGAACCCACCTTGACTGTGTGACATTTTGATTGTGAAAGCAGGAAAAGTTTGAGCTGGAAAGCAGTGCAGGAAAGGTTCATGTAAGACCACGTTGCGAGCATTATGCGTTGTGGCAAAACAAATAAATTTGGTCTTGTGATACCTGAGTGACACTCAGATGGGACCTCAGAGAGGTATGTTAGACAAACATAAAATCCTAAACATTACTTCCATTTAAACTCAGACATTAAAATGAGAGTGTGCTAGCTCAAACAAGCCAAAGGCAAATTCAAATTTGATGCCAGTAAGATCTCCGCACAAGGAATGAACAATTATTTCCCCCGATTTTAAGGTATTTCTCCCATCTTCTGGACTCCCTGGGCGGAATTCTCTGGACGCGCTGGTCTAAAAGCCAGAAATTCCCGCCCCACCGTCAATGGCGTTGCACATTCTCCGCAAGCCGCCCGTTAAAATTCCAGTGGCGGGCAGGATGGGAGAATTCCGGCTACTTTTCCATCATCCCGCAACCAATTTACTCCCAGGATTATTTCTAGGCATCTGCTAAACTATTTAGCAAAGGATGAACAACAGCAACCTGGGAGAAGAGGATTGACATTCACCTGGCAATGTAAAAACAAAAGAAATAAATGATACTTATTACCTGCTGTCCATGACATCAGGAAATTTATTGTATGAGGTGCTTTGGAAGGGTGGTCACTGTGTGAAACAATGAAACATATGACGTAAAGGAAATGCAGTTAATTTATGCACTGCAAGGTCCTACAAAGGGAAGTGTGAAAATGAACAGCATTTTTATTTTCAGTGATTTTGGTTGAAACATAAATAATGGCCAGAACAGAGGGGAGAACTCCACTGCATTTCCTCGAAATAATGCAAAAGTATCTTTTACATCCACCTAAGTGGTTTACTGTCTCATCCAGGAAGACAGTGGCTAGGATTTATTGCTTCCATTGGCAATGAGCGTGAAAGGCGAAGGGAGCGCAAGCTATCGTGAGAGGCCCAAAACGCAATGTATACTGGCGGGATTTCCCATTGGGATTGTCTCTGTTCCCTCAACAATTACATAACATCTCTCCAGGGATCCAGCGCCAACTCCTGCTGAAGGCCCAGTGTGTCACAGGCAGTGGCCATTGTTCCCGACAGCACTGTGGTCATGGAGGATTCCTGGGGCAGGCTTTTCCGGCCACAGTCGCCCCAAAACTGGAACATCTCACCCGAGTCAACGGACCTTTGCATCCTTTGCATAAGACCATAAGACATAGGAGCAGAATTAGGCCACTCGGCCCATCGAGTCTGCTCTGCCATTCAATCATGGCTTGATATTTTTCTCATCCCCTTTCTCCTGCCTTTTCCCCATAACCCCTGATCCCCTTATTAATCAAGAACCTTTCTATCTCTGTCTTAAAGACATTCAATGACCTGGCCTCCACAGCCTTCTGCGGCAAAGAGTTCCACGGATTCACTACTCTCTGGCTGAAGAAATTCCTCCTCATCTCTGTTTTAAAGGATCATCCCTTTAGCCTGAGGTTGTGCTCTCTGGTTCTAGTTTTTCCTACGAGTGGAAACATTCTCTCCAGTCTATCCTGGCCTGGCAGTATCTTGTATGTTTCAATAAGATCCCCCCTTCCAAACTCCAACGAGTACAGACCCAGAGTCCTCAACCGTTCCTCATACGACATGGTCCGCCCCTCCCCCGCCCGCTATGATGCTTATGGTGGGCAGGGCGGGAAAATTCCTCCCCCTGGTCTCTGATTGGTTGGCAGCTCTCAAGGGTGGGATTTCGGCTCCACTAGATTCATCCAGCGGTAGGAGCGACACTGCCAGGTAGGCATCTGCTTACCCTGTAATTGAGCTGGCCTTTCTGTCACCAACACTAAATTCTGCCCCAAAACACAGAGATGATGGAGGTCATGGTTCAGACTTTCTTTGACATTCTCTGTTCCTCCTTGAATTCCAGTTTTGAGTGTTAGATTTATTGCCGATATGAAATATTGCTTGCGCAATCAATTTTTCCCTATTTGCCTGCTTCCACACACAATTAAAATGCAAACAAACCTTAATGAAATTTGTACGACTGGGATGCAATCAATACTATCTCGTGTACGTTTAGCTGTTTAGGGAGTCATTTACTGTTCAATAAACATTATAAATAATCAAATAAATCTTGTGACTGCAGCACTTAGAACAAATTGATGGAAATATATGCCGACTAAAACAAACTCAAATCCCTACAAAGTCTTTACCCAGAACAGTTAGAATGTTGACAGGAAACGTAAAAGGGAATCCAAAATTCTTCTATCAGCATATAAACAGGAGAAGAGAATTAGGGCCAATTAGCAACTTAAAAAGGGATTTACTTAAAGAAGAACGGAGCATGGCTGAGGCACTAAATTATTATTTTGCATTAGTGCTTACCAAGGAAAAAATGCTGCCAAAAATGAAAGAGGAGGTAGTTGAGACAATGCATGGGCAAAAGATTGATAAAGAGGAGGTATTAGAGATTCTGTTGCTTTCTAGTGTCACAAGTAGACTTACATTCACACTGCAATGACGTTATTTGAAAATCCCCTAGTCGCCACACTCCAGCACCTGGTCGGGTACACTGAGGGAGAATTTAGCATGGTCAGTGCACCTAACCAGCATGTCTTTCAGACTGTGGGAAGAAACCCACGCAGACACAGGGGGAAGGTTCAGACTCCGCACAGACAGTGACCCAAGTCAGGAATTGAACCCGGGTCTTTGGCACTATGAAGCAGCGGTGCTAGCCACTGTGCCACCGTGCCGCCCCGCATTCATTCATGTGATGTGGATGTTGCTGGCAAGGCCAGTATTTATTACCCATCCCTAATTGTCCTTGAGAAGGTGATGGTGAGCAGCCTTCTGGAACCGCTGTAGACTATGTGGTTTAGGTACACCCACAGTGCTGTTCGGGAGTGAGTTGCAGGATTTTGACCCAGCAACAGTGAAGGTACAGCGATATATTTCCAAGTCAGGAAATTTCAGGTGGTGGTGTTCCCATGTGGCTGCTGCCCTTGTCCTTCTAGATGGTAGTGGTTGTGCGTTTGGAAGCTGCTGTCTAAGGAACCTTGGTGAATTGCTGCAGTGCATCTTGTAGATGGTACACACTGCTGCCCCTGTGCATCAGTGGTGAAGGGAGTGAATGCTTGTGCAAGGGGTAGCGATCACGTGGGCTGTTTTGTCCTAGATGGTGTCAAGTTTCTTGAGTGTTGTTGGAGCTGCACTCATAGAATCATAGAATCCCTACAGTGCAGAAGGAAACCATTCAACCCATCGAGTCTGCACCGACCACAATCCCACCCAGGCCCTAAACCCGTAACCCCACGTATTTACCCTTTTAATCCCCTGATGCTAAGGGGCAATTTAGCATGGACAATCCGCCCAACCTGCACATCTTTGGACGCATGGAACCATTCTGGTAAATCTCCTCTGCACCCTCTCAAGGACCCTCACATCTTTCCTAAAGCATGCTGACCAGGGCTAGATATAATATTTGAGCTGTGACCAACTAGATCTTAATAAAGATTCAGCATCACTTCCCTGCTTTTGTACTCCAAACCTCTATTAATGAAGCTCATGATCCAGGATGCTTTGCTAACCATTCTCTCAGTATATCCTACTACCTTCGAAGATCTATGCACATGAATCCCCAAATCACTCTACCCCTGCACACTCTAGAACTGTCCATTAAGTCTATAGTGCCTCTCCCTATCCATCGTCAAAATACATTGCTCATACATCTCTGCATTAAATCCCTTCTGCCACTCATCTGCCCTCTCTGGTAGCCAATATCCTGTTGCAGTCGTTCGGTATCATCCTCACTGTTTGCCACAAACACCAAGAAATTTGAATCTGTATCCCAATATCCAGGTCATTTATACATATCAAAAGAAGCAATGGTCCCAGCACTGATGCTTGGGGAAACAACCATTGTCCACTATTCTCCAGTCTAAGAAACAACCATTTAAGATCAAAGAGCAAAGGACAATAAAGCACAGGAACAGGCCCTTCAGCCCACCAAGCCTGCGTCGATCACGTTGTCCTATTTAGACTAACCGCCCCTGTATCCCTCTATTCCCCTCATCCAGGCAAGTGGAGAGTATTCCATTGCATTCCTAACTTGTGCCTTGTAGATGTTGGACAGGCTCTGGGGAGTCAGGAATGAGTTAATCGTCTCAGAATTCCCACATTCAATCTGTTCTGCAATGTTTGCCATTAAGAGAAATATAAATGAAAGGGGATCACTGAAATCCCAGCCTCTTGCTTTGCCACTGCCAGCTCAGTTAGGATTCACTGATCACCCTGACCTCAAGTAAACCACAACAAAGCTGCTGATTGGAACAAGTGCTTTCCATTAAGTTTGCTTATCTGTATCAGCATCGTTCTTTTCATTTCAGGAAACACAAGGAATCACGTTAATAAGAAGGTGGCATTTTTGCTGTCCTTTATCTTCTGGCGAAGGCATTGTGGAATATTGGGCTATAATTAGTTGCAGCAGGTCGCCTAATCGCACCCCTACCTTGGGTTCAATTTGCCCTTGAATGATCAGGTTTTCATTTTTTTTGTGTAACAGCTTGCTGAAAGCGTGAACTAATAGTGTCGCAGTGAGGGAAGCAGGGCGTCTGCGACTGGAGTGAACAACTGTGTACCTTCTTAAACAATTGGACTGAAGGTTTGTTAAATTAATAGTGTGAGGACTTGAGAAGGACGTATAAGTTTGAGTACAGTAGATGAATTCAACAGTGAATGAAGTACAGAAAGAAAAGTAAAAAGAAGGAAGGATTGAATTCAGAGAGAGAAGAAAGAACAGGAAAGTAAAGAAAAATTACATTTTAAATATCTCCAGCAATTCAAAAGCTGAAGGAAGAGGATTCCATGCTTGTAATAGAAATTTTTCAGTGGCTGAAGGGTTGTCAGCGGTAATTGATACTTCAATGCATATCATGTCATTAAAAGGGTACTTGGACTTGAGTGAATAAAGCTTAACTTTCTGTGGCAAGTTTAGTCCATGCAAATACAGCAACTTCATGCTATTCAATACATTTCAACAGTCATCCAGAAGAAAGATGCCCCTTTTGGGAAGCTAACAGTGAAGCAGCACAACCTGGGCTGCAACTTTCAGTCATTCGAAGGGCATGGCCCATGGGGAGGTGATGACCTGGTGGTGTTATCACTAGATTATTAATCCAGAAACTCAGCTAATTGTCTGGGGACCCAGGTTCAAATCCCACCATGGTAGATGGTGGCCTACATTGTGACTATGTAGTTAACTCTCAACTGCCCTTAGGCAACTAGGGACTGACAATAAATGCTGGCCAGCCAGTGATACCCATGGCCCCACAGGGGTTGGGGTGTATTATTGACCCTTTCAATCACACTTTTATTTTATGTTTTACATTTCCTTTACATTTTGGATTATTTTGTTTGGGGTGGTTCCCCCTCTTTTAAAGGGACCGCCCTTTTTACTTTGTCCCTCAGTTTATTTGATTTAGTTTATTTGGTTTGCCAAAAAGATGCCTTGATAGGTGTTACCCCAGGAAGGACCACAAGCCTCCTCAGCTAGCAAGAAGTTTGTGTGCAGTGATGTAATCCTTAATTAATGCTAGAATAAAATGCTTCTGTTGAGAAGTATAGTAGATATAAATGATCACAAAGTAACATACATCCAGCATTTTGATTTGTAGCAGTGCACACATATTCCTTTGTGTTTTACAGTGATATCACAGATCATAAGGGTAACTTATTTATGAAAAACAGATTTAAAAATAAGGACAGACAGAAAGCGGCACGGTGGCGCAGTGGTTAGCACTGCTGCCTCACAGAGCCAGGGGCTGGGTTCAATATCGGATTTGGGTAACTGTCTGTGTGGAGTTTGCACATTCTCCCCATGTCTGCGTGGGTTTCCTCCGGGTGGTCAGGTTTCCTCCCACAGTCCAAAGATGTGCTGGTTAGGTGGATTGGCAGGGTAAATAGGGCCTTAGTAAAATGCTCTGTTGGAGAGTCGGTGCAGATTTGATGGGCCAAATGGCCTCCTTCTGCACTATAGGGATTCTATTCTATTCTATGAACATTAAAACAGAATTTACAGCCTGAATCCAAAAAAAGAGAAACTATATAAAAGGCAAAAAATGAAGAATGAGAGAGCAACAATGTATGTTTACTGTACTGTCGATTGCAAATAGGAGCAGGTACAGTAACTTGTTATAATTTTCAGTTCTGGTCACCTCACTATAAGAAGGATGTGGAAGCGCTGGAAAGAGTGCAGAGGGGATTTACCAGGATGCTGCCTGGTTTGGAGGGTAGGTCTTATGAGGAAAGGTTGAGGGAGCTAGGGCTGTTCTCTCTGGAGCAGAGGAGGCTGAGGGGAGACTTAATAGAGGTCTATAAAATGATGAAGGGGATAGATAGAGTGAACGTTCAAAGACTATTTCCTCGGGTGGATGGAGCTATTACAAGGGGGCATAACTATAGGGTTCGTGGTGGGAGATATAGGAAGGATATCAGAGGTAGGTTCTTTACGCAGAGAGTGGTTGGGGTGTGGAATGGACTGCCTGCAGTGATAGTGGAGTCAGACACTTTAGGAACATTTAAGCGGTTATTGGATAGGCACATGGAGCACACCAGGATGATAGGGAGTGGGATAGCTTGATCTTGGTTTCAGATAAAGCTGGGCACAACATCGTGGGCCGAAGGGCCTGTTCTGTGCTGTACTGTTCTATGTTCTATGTTCTATAATTCTGATTTCTCCAAAACTGAACTTGGCATATTAACTTCAGCCAGTCTCCTCTCCCAGTACTGCCCCTTTGGACACAAACGGAATAAATGTACACTGGGAATCGGATATATTCATCCAGCTCTGAGTCAGCGAGAGCTCCATTCAGTAGCTCAGAGGGTGAAAGGAATCCGTTCTGCAGCCAAAGAACGTTAAAAGGAAAGAAAGATGAGTTTCAAAGCAATACTTTACAAATACATTGAGAGAGCAATCAACATTGAGCATTTAAAGTCATTTGCTTTAAGCAAGAAGTATTATAAAAATTAATCACATTAACTGACATAAAATAATGTTATTTATAAATATGAAGTAATGAAATTGTATAGATTTATTTGAGTTCAAGACAGGTCATTCGGCCAGTCTGGTCCATGCTGGTCATTAGTGCTGCTTCCTCCCATCTTTCATTTAACCCCCAACAGCAAAACCTTTGTTTGTTTCCTTCCTCCTGTACTTATCAAACCTCCTTTCAAATGCGTCTATGCTCTTTGCCTTGTGTTGCGGGTTCCACATCCTAACTGCTGCCTGGATAAGGGAATTCCTCCTGAATGCCTCGCAGGGGCATGAGAGTTGGAGCGAGGTCCCAGTGGAGTGCAGCCGGCAGCTCTGTCATTCTGCTGCTGTAACATTCAGCGCTGCCGTGGAGTGAGGGTGACGTCTGTGAGCTCTGCTTGTGTCAACTGGAGGAGGCAGGCTCGGATTTTAAAAAGAGAGCGCGTTTGTGTGTGTGTGCGAGAGGGAGTCAGAGCACCAGACTCAGAGCAACACAGCCATGTAGCAGAGAGAGGGAAGGACAGCTGCAAGAGAAGTGTACACACACACAGACACATAGCTCAGATTCCCTTCTGCTTTCACTGGCTGCTCTGGAAGTAACTTTTCCTCCCGTGCTGATGAAGATCCTGCTTCAGTCTGGCTGGCAGGCAATTATGATGACTGGCCCCCTGAACCACTCCAGCTGGGAGCAAGTTAACGACAGCCTGGCTAAGGGCTCGGCCGTGCCCCTGAGCATCAAGTCGAGCCATGTGGTCACCTCGGCCAGCATGTTCACCGTGGGGGTGGTGGGCAACCTCATCGCCATCGTGGTGCTCTGCGTCTCCAAGAAGGAGCAGAAGGAGACCACTTTCTACACGCTGGTGTGCGGGCTGGCGGTGACCGACTTGCTGGGGACCTGCTGCACCAGCCCGGTGGTGATCGCCACCTACCTGAGCCGCCAGTGGCCGGGGGGGCAGCCCCTCTGCCACTTCTTCTCCTTCTCCATGCTCTTCTTCGGCTCGGCCGGCATGAGCATCCTGTGCACCATGTCCATCGAGCGCTACCTGGCCATCAGCCACGCTTTCTTCTACAGCCAGTACGTGGACAAGGCGCTGGCCAGGCTGGCCCTGATGGGCTCCTACCTGCTCAACCTGCTGCTCTGCATCCTGCCCTTCTTCGGCTTGGGCAACAACGTCCGCCACTTCCCCGGGACCTGGTGCTTCCTGGACTGGAGGGCCAGCAGCACCCTGTCCGCCTCCTTCACCTACCTGTACGGAGGCTTCAGCGCCCTGCTCATCCTGGTCACCGTCCTGTGTAACCTGGCCGTCTGTGCCACCCTGGTCAGCATGAGGAAGAAGGCAATGGGCAGAGGGGAGGGTGCCGCCACCAGCAGCTCCCGGGGCCGCCGCTTCCCCAACCTGGCAACCTCCGCCGCCGAGATGCAGATGTTCTGGCTGCTGGTTCTCATGACCATGGTCTTTCTGGTCTGCTCCATCCCATTGGTGGTAAGTGAGGAGAGAGACAACTTTATTATATAAACACTTTATTATATAAGAAGCAAACTTTTGAGAAATTCTGTCTGGTCACCAATCTGATTTTTGATTTGATTTATTATTGTCACATGTATTGGGATACAGTGAAAAGCGTTGTTTCTTGCGCGTTATACAGACAATTTCATTTGATTTGATGTGTCACATACAGTGAAAAGTATTGTTTCTCGTGTACTATAAAGACAATTTTATTTTATTTATTGTCACATGTATTGGGACATAGTGAAAAGTATTGTTTCTTGTGCATTATGCAGACAATTTGATTGTGATTAGCACTGCTGCCTCACAGCGCCAGGGACCCAGGTTCGATTCGCGGCTTGGGTCACTGTCTGTGTGGAATTTGCACATTCTCCCCATGTGGGTTCCTCTGGGTGCTCTGGTTTCCTCCCACAATCCGAAAAACATGCTGGTCAAGTGGATTGGCTATGCTAAATTCTCCCTCAGTGTAACTGAACAGGCGCTGCAGTGTGGTGACTAGGGGATTTTCACAGTAACTTCATTGCAGTGTTAATGTAAGCCTACTTGTGACTAATAAATAAACTTTACTGATCTATTATTGTCACATGTATTGGGATACAGTGAAAAGTATGGCTTTATGCTGGTGCAGTACGGTGGCACAGTGGTTAGTTAGCACTGCTGCCTCACAGCTCCAGGGACCTGGGTTCGATTCCCAGTCTGGGTCACTGTCTGTGTGGAGTCTAAATGTTCTCCCCGTGTCTGTGTGGGTTTCCTCCGGGTGCTCTGGTTTCCTCCCACAGTCCAAAGATGTGCAGGTTAGGTTGACTGGCTGTGCTAAATTGCCCCAGAATGTGTATGTTAGAGGGATTAGTGGGGTAAATATGTGGGGTTTTGGGGATTGGGCCTGGGTGGGATTGTTTTCGGGGCAGACTTGATGAGCCGAATGGCCTCCTTCTGCACTTAAGGGATTCTATGAAATTGGCTGTACAGATGATTTGATTTGATTTATTGTCACATGTATTGGGATACAATGAAAAGTATTGCTTCTTGTGTGTTATACAGACAATTTGATTTGATTTATTACCATCACATGTATTGGGATACAGTAAAAAGTATTGTTTTTTGCGTGCTATACGGACCAAACACACAGTTCATAGAGTAATTAGGGAAGAAGGAAAGAAGAGGGTACAGAATGTAGGGGGCGGTTTTCCCCCAAAAATCCTAAATTTCAAATTCACGTGAAAATTGGAATAAATCACGTTGTTTTTTTCAGTGAGAGTTGAGAGAAGAATCTCCCCCACTCTGTGCATTGCTGAGTGCACCAGCATAAATCACGTATAAAAGCAGGGGGCGGGGCCTAATCCCACTGGTGAGCCTGGCAGCATTGCGCTGAGTGAGCCACTGCGCATGCACCGGTCTGTCAGCACCGAGATCGGCGCATGAGCAGTGGGCCCTGTCTGCTGGCTTCCCGATTGCTGGCCAGCTCGATCGCTCCCCAGCCCCGCAATCCCGCAACACTGGCCCTCCGGCCTCTCGTGGGCCGATCGCTGGCCCCGCGAACATGCCGGGGCCAGCTTCAATCGTCCCCCTCCCCGCCGCAGCCCCGATCTCCCAATTCCCCCCCCCCCACCGACATGTAGCACTGAGAAAATGGGAACTTTTCAGTTGTCTATTGGCCACGTTCTGATTGTAATTACATAGAAGTTACAGTTAGTTCTGATTGTAGTTGTGTAAAAAGTCACAGTCAGTTCTACTTGTGGTTGAGTGATTGAGTATAATTGCACAGCCAATTCTGACTGTGCTTATGGCGATGTCCAGCATCCCTGACATCATTCTTCTAATTCACCTCCATATCCTCTCCCAGAACTAGGCATCTTTCCTAAAGTGTGATGTCCAGAATTGACACAATCCTCCAACCACGACCAAACTGATAATCCATAATGGTATAATTTCCTCGCTTCTATACCCTATTTACAAAACCAAGGATTTATATTTTTATTTGTAGCAATTCGTCCAGCCACCTTTAAGACCATAAGAAATTGAAATGGGGCAGGCCTTTTAGCCCTTTGAGCCATGATCAATAGGATCATGGCTGATCCGACATTCTTCATGTCCAATTTCCTGCCCTTTCCCTGTAACCCTCGATTCCTTTACTGATCAGGAATCTCTGGACATAAACTCTCAGTACCTGTACCCTTTTTACAATTATATCATTTAGTTTATTCGTCTCTCCTCATTCTTCATTGCAAATGCATCACTTCACAGTTGGCTGAATTGAATATTTTTCCAAGTGACACTTAAGTTTGTCCCAAATTATTATCTTTAAAGTGTCTCTACCACTGACATTAGGCTGACTGGCCTGTGGTTACCTTATTGATCTCTCTCCCCTTTTCTGATCAGGAATCTAACATTTATAATCCTTCAACCTTCTAGCACTATCAACATCCTGGGTGTTACCATTTACCAGAAACTGAACTGGACTAGTCATATAAATACTGTGACTACAAGAGCAGGTCAGAAGCTGAGAATTCTGCAGTGTGTAATCCACCTCCTGTCTCCCCAAAGCCTGTCCACCATCTACAAGGCACAAGTCAAGACTGTGATGGAATACACTCCACTTGCTTGGATGAGTGCAGTTCCAACAATACTCAAAAGCTGGACACTATCCAGGACAAAGTGGCCCACTTGATTGACACCCCATCCACAAGTATTCACTTCCAACACAGTGGCAGCATTATGTATCACTTACAAGATGCACAATAGGAACTCACCAAGGCTCCTTAGACAGCACCTTCCAAGCTCATGACTACTACTATCTAGAAGGACAAGGGCAACAGCCACACGGGAACATCACCACCTGGAAGTTCCCCTCCAAGTCACTCACCATCCTGACTTGGAAATATATTCAGTGTTGCTAGATCAAAATCCTGGAACTCTCTCCCTCACACCACGTTAGAACCATAGAACCATAGAAAATTACAGCTCAGAAACAGGCCTTTTGGCCCTTCTTGTCTGTGCCGAACCATTTTATGCCTAGTCCCACTGACCTGCACTTGGACCATATCCTTCCACACCCCTCTCATCCATGAACCCGTCCAAGTTTTTCTTAAATGTTAAACGTGACCCCGCATTTACCACCTTATCCGGCAGCTCATTCCACACTCCCACCACTCTCTGCGTGAAGAAGCCCCCCCTAATATTCCCTTTAAACTTTTCTCCTTTCACCCTTAACCCATGCCCTCTGGTTTTTTTCTCCCCTAGCCTCAGCGGAAAAAGCCTGCTTGCATTCACTCTATCTATACCCATCAAAATCTTATACACCTCTATCAAATCTCCCCTCAATCTTCTACGCTCCAGGGAATAAAGTCCCAACCTATTCAATCTCTCTCTGTAACTCAGCTTCTCAAGTCCCGGCAACATCCTTGTGAACCTTCTCTGCACTCTTTCAATCTTATTTACATCCTTCCTGTAACTAGGTGACCAAAACTGTACACAATACTCGAAATTCGTCCTCACCAATGCCTTATATAACCTTACCATAACACTCCAACTTTTATACTCGATACTCCGATTTATAAAGGCCAATGTACCAAAGGCACTCTTTACGACCCTATCCACCTGTGACGTCACTTTTAGGGAATTCTGTACGTGTATTCCCAGATCCCTCTGTTCAACTACACTCTTCAGAGTCCTACCATTTACCCTGTACGTTCTTCTTTGGTTTGTCCTTCCAAAGTGCAATATCTCACACTTGTCTGCGTTAAATTCCATTTGCCATTTTTCAGCCCATTTTTCTAGTTGGTCCAAATCCCTCTGCAAGCTTTGAAAACCTTCCTCACTGTCCACTCCACCTCCAATCTTTGTATCATCAGCAAACTTGCTGATCCAATTGACCACATTATCATCCAGATCATTGATATAGATGACAAACAACAATGGACCCAACACCGATCCCTGCGGCACACCACTAGTCACAGGCCTTCACTCAGAGAAGCAATCCTCCACAACCACTCTCTGGCTTCTTCCATTGAGCCAGTGTCTTATCCAATTTACTACCTCCCCATGTATACCTAGCGACTGAACCTTCCTAACTAACCTCCCATGAGGGACCTTGTCAAAGGCCTTGCTGAAATCCAGGTAGACAACATCCACCGCCTTCCCTTCATCCACTTTCCTGGTAACCTCCTCGAAAAACTCTAATAGATTGGTCAAACATGACCTACCACGCACAAAGCCATGTTGACTCTCCCTAATAAGTCCCTGTCTATCCAAATATTTGTAGATCCTATCCCTTATCACACCTTCCAATAACTTGCCCACCACCGACGTCAAACTTACTGGCCGATAATTTCCCGGATTTCTTTTGGAACCTTTTTTAAACAACGGAACAACATGAGCCACCCTCCAATCATCCGGCACCTCCCCCATGAATACTGACATTTTAAATATGTCTGCCAAGGCCCCTGCAAGTTCAACACTAGTTTCCCTCAAGGTCCGTGGAAATACCCTGTCCGGTCCTGGGGATTTATCCACTCTGATTTGCCTCAAGACAGCGAGCACCTCCTCCCCTTTAATCTGTAAAGGTTCCATGGCCTCCCTACCAGTTTGCCCTATTTCCGTAGACTCCATGCCCGTTTCCTCAGTAAATACGGATGCAAAAAAACCATTTAGTATCTCCCCCATCTCTTTTGGTTCCATACACAGTGTACCACTCTGGTCTTCAAGAGGACCAATTTTATCCCTCACTATCCTTTTGCTCCTAACATACCTATAGAAGCTCTTTGGATTTTCCTTCACTCTGTCTGCCAAAGCAACCTCATGTCTCCTTTTAGCCCTCCTGATTTCCCTCTTAAGTAGCTTCTTGCACTTGTTATACTCCTCGAGCATCTGATGTGTTCCTTGCTGCCTGTACATTTCATACAACTCTCTCTTCCTCTTAATCAGTGTTACAATCTCCCTCGAGAACCAAGGTTCCTTATTCCGATTTACTTTGCCTTTAATCCTGACAGGAACATACAAACTCTGCACTCTCAAAATTTCTCCTTTGAAGGCCTCCCACTTTCCATTTACATCCTTACCAGAGAACAGCCTGTGCCAATCCACACTTCCCAGATCCTTTCTCATTTCATCAAATTTGGCCTTTTTCCAGTTCAGAACTTCAACCCAAGGACCAGATCTATCCTTATCCACGATCAGGTTGAAACTAATGGCATTATGATCACTGGATCCAAAGTGTTCCCTCACCCTCACATCCATCACCTGCCCTAACTCATTTTCCAATAGGAGATCCAATATCGCATCCTCTCTAGTTGGCACGTGAGTGGAGAGAGCATCAAGACAGTCTGTCTTGTCTTGTCTGGAGACAATACACATCTTTTTAGCCTGTCTTGATGCTCTCTCCACTCACGTTGTTTGTATCTTAAAGACTTGATTAGCTGTAAGTAGTCGCATTCCAACCATTATTCATGTGAATTGAGTCTGTGTCTTTATATGCCCTGTTTGTGAACAGAATTCCATTCCACTCACCTGAAAAAGGGGCTTGGAGCTCCAAAAGCTTGTGTGGCTTTTGCTACCAAATAAACCTGTTGGACTTTAACCTGGTGTTGTTAAACTTCTTACTGTGTTTACCCCAGTCCAACACCGGCATCTCCACATAATGGTAACCCTCCAGGGTGTTAATAGTGGTATATTCAGCAACTGGAAATACCCAGCACATGAAACAGCATCTGCAAAGAAACCAATCAGTCAACATTTTAGGCCCAAGACTTTAAATCAGGATAGACAGATTCTAAAGATGAACAGCAATTTTTTAAAAACTGGTTAATTTACTGATTTGTGTGATATTCAAATAGCTAGTGAGATTTAACATATTAAATTAATGTATTCTTTTTTTAAATCAGATACGTATTTTTGTGAATCAGCTGCATGGCCCTGCACAGATCCAGGCAGGTGAGAAACTGGACTACCGTGGTGACCTCCTAGCCATCCGTTTTGCTTCATTCAATCCAATCCTGGATCCCTGGGTGTATATCCTCTGCAGGAAAAAGCTTCTTACCTTGGGGTGCGAGCGGCTGAAGCGAACCGTGAGTGCTGCCAGGGATGAGCAGGCACGCAGGGTGGGTTGGGCAAGTAGCCAGCAGATGCCACTCTCGTACGCCAATAGTGTTGCCACCAGCTATGCCTCGCTACAAGGAAAAGACGAAAGCAAAGCGCGACACGGAGAGGCCGGCCACGGTGCTGCTGCCATGACTCACTCCTTCACGGACTTCACAACTCAGCAAGTGTGGGAGGCTGGAGCTCACCCGTTCAGCATTCCTCACAAGAGTCACACCGGCCTCAGTAAGACTCATTCTGAAGCCCCTCCACAGACTAAAGCCATCTTATGCGCAATACTACAGGAAACTACGATACCAGATGTTAGCACACAAAACAACAATGCCCTGATCCAGCAGAGGAGAACGTTTGACATTTTGAATTGCACTTTAAGTACGCCTTCATCATGCATATCAGAAAAAAGTATTTAAAAGGAAAGTCTTTTTTTTAAATAGCGTTGGACATTTATATATTAATTTTGAAAATATCAAGGGCCAATCTCATTCACGGCATAGAAATTACTGTCACAATTTCAAATGGAGTGTCGAACACTGGAGCAAGGTTATCTGGATGTACGAACAATGTTAAGACATCTCAATTCAATTTAAAGCTCTATTCTGCAATCCATCTCTGCCATTGATGTGACTAGTTATGTCTAATGGAATCGGACAGGGAATGATTTTAACTTGTATCGTTTGACATTAACTGGATGATAATGGCCTCAGAATAGGGTTATTAGCCTTAACTCCACATTAACCCTGCCAGTTTGTAAGAGGACTATTAGTTAATCATGTCTAGAAATCATAGAAACCCTACAGTGCAGAAGGAGGCTATTCGGCCCATCAAGTCCTATCCCATGCGCTATCCCCACATCCCCACACATTTAGACCGCTAGTCCTCTAACCTACACATCCCTGGACACTAAGGGGTAATTTAGCATGGCAATCAACCTAAGCCGCACATCTTTGGACTGTGGGAGGAAACCAGAGCACCCGGAGGAAACCCACACAGACATAGGAAAAATGTGCGAACTCCACACAGACAGTGACCCAAGCCAGGAATCGAACCCAGGTCTCTGGAGTTGTGAGACAGCAGTGCTAACCTGTTTTACATGTGTTAATTGGGGTCTTATTTTTTAAGTTTTACTCTATTCTTAAAGTTACAAAGCCAATACACAGAGTGGACAGAGCAAGCCCTTAATCCAGCTCTTTGCTTGTCCCAAAAAAAAATTCAAATTCAAATTCAAATTGAATCCAATTCATGGTCCCCACGCGGGAGATATTCTAGATCCCAGCTGACAAGAAAAAGCATTGCATCTGATCTTGGGCTTAATCTGACACTTTATCTTAGCCAAAAGGCCAAGAAGCAATTCAGTTGGGGTCTTAAAATGGTTAGTTTGGCTTGGAAATGGCAGGCTTCGATCATTGCCCATCGACTAAAATGGATGAGAGATCCAGGCAGAATTGATCTTATTTTTGGTGGGGCCAGGGGGAGTAGGAGTTCTCTGGATTTCACTTTAATAGTAAGGGCCACAGTGACCCTGAGACTCCCAGTCTGTGGTTGTGCCTCCCCGCCCTCAGACAGCTGTGAGATACAGCTTTGGCAGCTCGTGCGTAGCTTCCATGCAGTTCGCCAGCCCAGTCCGAATGAGGCTCAGAGTAAGTGGTGCTTCCTTGTTTTGCAAACCATCACCCAAAATTCAAAACTGGCCCCATACTATTTCAGTTTTGGAAGCCTGTATTTCAGGGACAAAATTAAATATCCTCTCCCAATGGGGAGTTTGATGGTAGGTGGGGTGGGGGCATTTAATTGAGTGGGAGGGTGACAGGCAGCCTTCCCACCATCCCACAACTGCCCCGATTAAGTCCATTAATTAATGCCCACTTAAGGGCTTCATCCCTCCACCAATGGGATGGGGAACTCACCAGACAGCCCAAAAAGCAAACGCTATCAGGATTGCTTGCAGGCTTCCAGGGGGCAGTTCCCTGTGCTTGATTGAAGGACCCGACATTGGGAAGAGGGGTCCAGCTGAGAGCCATCCCTCTGCCCTTGCTACTCAACCCCTGCCTCCCCCAGAATACTCCCCCGTGATTCATCTCCCACCGTCACTCACCTGTGATGTGGGTCCCTTGGCTTCCCTGGGCCTCGGGTGGGTGCATTACAGTCACCACCTCCCCAGTGGCGCTCTTGAGTGTTGCAGGTCTCTGATTGGCTTGTGGCTCTTGGCTGGAGGGACCTCCATTCCCAGAATCCTTCATCTCAGCGAAGGCCGTTACTGCCTATTTAAGTGTCCAATTGGCATTTACTGTGGCATTGGTTCCTGAAAAGAGGCAACATGGGGCTCTCCAGCCAGTGGGCGAGAGCCCTGTCGCCTTCATTAAATTCCACCCTTGGAAACATTGAAAATAAAATGGCTTTTCAAATTAACCAACATAACTATTCAGCCACACATTAAATCAGAAGTGCAACAGACAAAGCAAAATCAAAGGGGGTAGTTTTGGAACGTTGCTATGTAGGCAGCACACATATTTAAATACACCTTGATTGACAACTATCCATGCTTTAAGTATCAGAAGTTGACACTTTTAACTAATCAGCCTTTACCAATACTAGCAATAGAGTGGAATATAAAGGCCTCACCAGAAACTGGCACCGCAGTGGTATGGAAATAATGTCAATGCCTTTTCAGAGAGTGGCATGATATCAGTTTGTAAATTCCATTCAGGATTTATGACAGAATAGCCTCAGACCAGGATGTAAATACACACCTCATTATCTTATCAAGACGACTCACAACACTTCACATCCAAGCAAATATCTTTGACATAAGGACAGAAAGTGCTGAAAACACAGCCCAGGTCAGCTAGCACCTCTTGAAAGAACATAAACATTAATACTTCAAGTTTTAATAAGGTTCTGTACCCAACACCCTGTTCTCTCCACACATGCTACTGACCTGCTGCACGTTTAGTAGCATTTTCCAGTTATAATTTTTTCTTGATTATTTCTGAAATGTAGTCACTGTGGTTATGTCAGTACTATCCAGTCCATACCACAGACAGACACCAGGCCAGTGTGAAGATGTTGGAATTCTGAAAATGCAGAAAATATTTAACAGCTCCTGGCCCACAGCCGTCTGAATCAAAACCATTTACTTTAGCAGAACTTATTTGCAATAGTTCGCTTCCCTCCCTCTCCAGACTTCTCGATTCTCTTGCTCTGCCCAGCGACACAGCAGGCAGACACACATCTGTTTCTGTGGCTACTTTTTTTCCTGGAACAGATCACCAGCAGCTGTAGCTTGTGGCTGCTACACCACATCAAACATGAATGAACAGGAGACTCTCCCACCCCTTAACCCCTGCTGTGGACATGCTAGAAAAGTTTAAAGTTTTTAAAGTTTTAAAGTTTATGTTATTAGTGTCACAAGTAGGCTAACATTAACACCGCAATGAAGTTACTGTGAAAATCTCTAGTCGCCACACTCCGGCGCCTGTTCGGGTACACTGAGGGAGAATTTAGCAAGGCCAATGCACCTAACCAGCAAGTCTGTCAGACTGTGAGAGGAAACCAGAGCACCCGGAGGAAACCCACGTATACATGGGGAGAACGTGCAGACTCTGCACAGACAGTAACCCAAACCGGGGATCGAATCCGGCTCCATTGCGCTGTGAGGCAGCAGTGCTAGCCAGGAGGATTTGCAGCTTGATAATCAATTTTGGTCCCATTATGAACCACTTTCCGAGGCCATCAAGTCCTGGGATGGGACTCAAACCCAGAGCTTCTTGCTCAGAGGCAGGGACACCATCCACAGCATCACAAGCCCCAGCTTCAGACCAGGCAGCCTGTCATTGAGAAATCAGAAGGATGACCCACTACCAAAGCTCTGTCAATGACCAATGAGACAGGCTGAAGATTTGCCCAGTGTGTATATTCAACTGAATTTGTTTTTAAGTTCTCCATATTTTCTTCCCTACCACTCCTGACAGTGTTCACTGCTCACGCAATTCCACAGTCATCCGCTGCTGTCTGGTTCTCCATGCAAGTGTAGGATGGACATTGAGTCAAATAGTAGCTTGCCAATCTATTTTATCACCAGGGTTGAGTTCAGTTCTGTCCTCGTTATACAGCCACACATGGAATGCAGGTTCAGCAGGGGGTTAGCGGGCAGCCACCATGAATCATAACACTTACAGATTGTTCTCTGCCTAACTTGAATGATATTGCAGCCATTTGTAACACCCCTTACTAAGCTCAGCTAACTCACCATCTGAAATAAAATTGGATCTGTATGCACCATCTAGTCACTGAGCTGTCAGGAATTTAACTTCCATTTCTTTGAGGCAAAACCTAAAATCCATCCTTCTCCGATTATTGGACCGAGATCAGGAAGTCAGTTTGTGGGAATTTGTTGGGGCCCGACACAACATGTCCAATTTCTAAAACAGTGTGTGGGCACTGCAGAATGTGAGCATAACGACTGCAACTCCTGATTGATGATAGTGAAGTAAGTGTCTATTGTTTACCTGTAATTTATGAACAAACTGCAGTCATTTCCCTCACGATCGGTCATTCAATTGCCAAGGTGATTGCTGTGTCACATATTCTGAATGTCGGCTTACAACTGCATTGCATGCTGGGAGACACTGAATATATGTTTCGCTGAATTGGTTTCTTTGTCGAAAGACTTTTCTCTCAAATGAATCAATCATGTAAAATAATTTTACGTTCAATAAAATGGTTTACAAATAAAGAAATCATTGGGTGTGTTGATTGACATTTCACCAAGCAAAGATTTCCTCATCCTCCCCTCAGATAAACTTGTGTGCCGGAATTTTACCGCCTCGCCCGAGGCCAACGGAGAATGCCATTCTGCGAGCCTCGCCCACCCCAATTCCGGAACGGGCAAGGCGGTAAAATTCCGGCAGCAATGTCCATTTAATTTGTTGAGAATGACAGATGGAGGAGTAACCCATTCAGCCCCTAGAGCCTGTTCCAGCATTCAGTTAGATAACGGCTAATCTGAATCTTAACTCTATCTTTCCATTTTGGTTCCATAATACTTAACATCCATGTTTACCAAAGAGTTATCAATCTCAGTTTTGACATTTTCAATTGGCCTAACTGCAACAGAATTTGGGGAGAATGTCCTAGACTTCCCCCGGGTAAAATCACCATAGTCCAAGATGACCTGGATGAAGAAGCGGAGGAATGGGTTGGTAAGTTTGCCGACGACACGAAGGTTGGTGGAGTTGTGGATAGTCTGGAGGGATGTCAGAAGTTACAGAGGGACATAGATAGGATGCAAGACTGGGCGGACAAGTGGCAGATGGACTTCAACCCAGATAAATGCGTCGTGGTCCATTTTGGTAGGTCAAATGGGATGAAGGAGTACAATATAAAGGGAAAGACTCTTAGTACGGTAGAGGATCAGAAGGACCTTGGGGTCCGGGTCCGTAGGACTCTGAAATCGGCCCCGCAGGTGGAGGAGGTGGTTAAGAAGGCGTATGGTGTGCTGGCCTTTATCAATCGAGGGATTGAGTTTAGGAGTCCGGGGATAATGATGCAGCTATATAAGACCCTCATCAGACCCCACTTGGAGTACTGTGCTCAGTTCTGGTCACCTCACTATAGGAAGGATGTGGAAAAGATTGAAAGGGTGCAGAGGAGATTTACAAGGATGTTGCCTGGATTGAGTGGCATGCCTTATGAGGATAGGCTGAGGGAGCTCGGTCTTTTCTCCTTGGAGAGACGTAGGATGAGAGGAGACCTAATAGAGGTGTATAAGATGTTGAGAGGCATAGATCGGGTGGACTCTCAGAGGCTTTTTCCCAGGGTGGAAATGTCTGCTATGAGAGGACACAGGTTTAAGGTGCTGGGGGGTAGGTACAGGGGAGATGTTAGGGGTAAGTTTTTCACACAGAGGGTGGTGGGCGAGTGGAATCGGCTGCCGTCAGTGGTGGTGGAGGTGAACTCAATAGGGTCTTTTAAGAGACTCCTGGATGAGTACATGGAGCTTAATAGGATGGAGGGTTATAGGTAGGTGTAGAAGGTAGGGATGTGTTCGGCACAACTTGTGGGCCGAAGGGCCTGTTTGTGCTGTAGTTTTTCTATGTTTCTATGACCATAGGCTGCTCTCTCCTTTGATGGGGAGAGCTGACAGGTGCTGATTTAACCTGAGGATCACCACACCTCAGGCAAGGGACAAAGTTGAGAAGGTGGGACCTTCATGAATAACCTCAGCCGATATGGGAATTGAAACCACGCTGTTGGCATTATTCTGCATCACTAACTAGCTGTCCAGCCAACTGAGCTAAACTGCCTCCTGGCACATTGTGTGAAAATAGGCTTCCTAACATCACCCTGAATGGCCTGGATTTAATTTTAAGGTTGCTCCCCCTTGCTGTGGGTTCCTTCACCAGAGGAAATAGTTTTTTCCCTATCTTCCCTATCAACTCTTTTAATCATTTTAAAACCTCAATCAGATGTTCTTTTAATCTTCTATTTCCAAGGGAATACTTGGCTTGGATTTTCCAGGATTAAACAGAAACCAAGTAGAGTTCGAATAGATACTATTTCGTTTTTGGTGTCTGTCATCTATATTTGCTCTGAATGTAAGATTTATTGACCAGGGTAATCATGTTGACTCTTTGGGCTGAATCTTAGAATGATGCCCGCAGGTTGGGCCAGAAGCGGATCACATTACAGTTTGTGCGGGTGGTGGCCTGCAAAGTGGGCAGCTAACCACCTTTAAAGGGCTGCCAGCCCTTGTTGCAGCAGCAAGGAGAAGACAGTGGCATAGCGGTAATGTCACTGGACTAATAATCCCGAGGACTAGGCTAATGTCCTGGAAGCACGGGTCCGAATGCCACCATGGCAGCTGGTGGAATTCAAATTCAATAACTATGAATCTAGTTGTAATATTGTTGACCATGAAACTATTATTGAATGCCATAAAAACCCATCTGACTCACTAATGTCCCTTTAGGGAGGAAATCTGCCATCTTCCCGGTTCCCGGCTTGGGTCACTGTCTGTGTGGAGTTTGCACATTCTCCTCGTGTCTGCGTGGGTTTCCTCTGGGTGCTCCGGTTTCCTCCCACAGTCCAAAGATGTGCGGGTTAGGTTGATTGGCCAGGTTAAAAATTGCCCCTTAGGGTCCTGAGATGCGTAGGTTAGAGGGATTAGCGGGTAAATATGTGGGGGTAGGGCCTGGGTGGGATTGTGGTCGGTGCAGACTCGATGGGCCGAATGGCTTCCTTCTGCACTGTAGGGTTTCTATGATTTCTATGATTTCTTCTTTACCCAGTCTGGCCTACATGCGACTCCCTCACAACAATGTGGTTGACATTTAACTGCCCTTCACTGAGCAAGACATTGTTTAAAGGGCAATTAGTGATGGGCAACAAATACTGGCCTTACCAGTGATGCCCACATTGCATGCAAGAATAAAGTTTAAAAAGAAGACTAAAGGAGCCAGCAACAGAAAGCAGGCTGGTGCAATAATGGTAGGGGCAAGATACTAACTGGCCCCACAGTTTAACAATACCTCCATGCAGGTTCCCCTCCATGTTGTTCAATCTAGTGGGAGGTCCTCTTCCCCAGGACAGTGGGAGAGATCTGCCATCCTGGATGGAGATTGCAACCATGGGTTCACCCCTAAACCCTGGCCACATGAGGATGAAATCTACCAAGGTAGCAAACACTACAATATGCTCACCCGAGGAACTTACATGCAGCAAGGCATGGATGTAAACGAGTTAGAGAAGGGATGCCAATGGCACTCGGGCCAGACAGCAGCATTGGCAGTGGCAGGCAGGACAGCATATTGGTTAATGGCTCTGTTCTGTCTCAGGTTACTCCTGCACTACCACTTCTGAGTGAGCACATACAGAAGATGGGACCATTGTGGACAGTCGGGCACCAGAATCAAAGATGATGCGTACGTCTTTATCGGGTAACTAGCAATGGTCATCTGTGTGCCCATAATGTCAGACCCGGCACAAAATAATGTTCAAACAAAACTCCCAAATCTAAAGGCGAATACTGCCCCCATTAACTGCGCATACTTAAAGAGGAACGAGGTGGAAATAGAAATCTTCCAGAGGACATAGACTGGTGAAATGGACAACATGGTAGAAGAATGAGGAGAGGAAATCAAAACTAAATGGTACAATTTTAAAAGGAGTGAGAAACAAAGGGAACTGGAGATCTGGCTACAGAAATGGGGGTGGCACGGTGGTTAGCACTGCTGCCTCACAGTGCCAGGGACCTGGGTTCGATTCCAGGGTTGGGTCATTGTCTGTGTGGAGTTTGCATGTTCTCCCTGTGTCTGCATGGGTTTCCTCCAGGTGCTCCGGTTTCCTCCCACGGTCCAAAAGATGTGCTGGTTAGGTGCATTGGCCATGCTAAATTCTCCCTCAAGTGTTCTCAAACAGGCGCTGGAGTGTGGCGACTAGGGGATTTTCACAGTAACTTTGTTGCAGTGTTAATGTAAGCTTACTTGGCATGCTAATAAATAAACTTTACTTTAAATGTTTGAATGTGGAATGAAAAGTTGATAGAGCTACAGGAAAAGCAGATTGGATCTTTGTCTTTATAAACTGAGATGAGAGAAACTGGAATTATTCTTGGTCTCCTATTTCTCACCTCGATGCTTCTATCTGGCGGCGTCATCCCTGCCCTACCTCACCATCCCCTTTCTTGACCTCTCCACTGTTGCTTGAATATCAGACTGCTTATCCAACATCCAGTACTGGATGAGCAGAAATCTCCGATGAATTATTGGGAAGATTGAAGACATTGTTTTCAGTCACTACTCCAAGCTCTGTTCCCCAGCTACCAACTCTATTCCTCTCCCTGGCAACAGCCTGAGATTAAACCAGCCTGGTCAGCAGTGTTGGTGTTTAATTTGATCCTGAGGTGCGTTTTTGACTTAATGCTCATGCCATCTCTAAGACTGCCTATTTCCTCTTCCATAACATAGCTAGATTTTGCCCCTATCTCATTCCATCTGTTGTTGAGACCCTCACCCATGCCTTTGTTACCTCTAGAATCATAAAAACCCTACAGTGCAGAAAGAGGCCATTTGGCCCATCGAGTCTGCACTGACAACAATCCCACCCAGGCCCTATCCCCGTATCCCTACATATTTACCTGCTAATCCCTCTAACCTACGCATCCCGGGACACTAAGGAGCAATTTAGCACGGCCAATCAACCTAACCTGCACATCTTTGGACTGTGGGAGGAAACCGGAGCACCCGGAGGAAACCCACGCAGACACGGGGAGAACGTGCAGACTCCACACAGACAGTGACCCAAGCCGGGAATCGAACCCAGGTCTCTGGCACTGTGAGGCAGCAGTGCTGACCACTGTGCCACCATGCTGCCCAATTAGATCCAACTATCCCAATGCACTATGGTCTCCCACATTCCAACCTCTGTATACCAGAGGCCATCCAAAACTCTGCTCCCTTTTTTCTTTACTGGCAGCAAGTCCCGTGCCTCAGTCACTCCTGTGCCCACCCACCTACATTGATTCAGAATGAAGCAACAGCTTAAGTTTGAAAATCTCAACCATGTTTTCAAATCCCTCCACGACCTCAACCCTTCCTAACTCTGTAATCTCATCCAACCCCAAAGTTCTCCAAGATATCTGTGCTCCTCTCATTCCAGTCTCTTTTGTATTCCCAATCATAGTTTTTCCACCATTGGTGTCAATGTCCGTGGTTCCCCAGGAACCAAGCTTTGGAATTCCCTCCCTACATCTCTCTACCTCACTTTCCTCCTTGAAGACACGGCTTGAAAACTCCCTCCTTGACTAAACTTTTGTTAATACAGTGGTTAGCACTGCTGTCTCACAGCGCCAGGGACCCGGGTTCGATTCCCAGCTTGGGTTACTGCCTGTGTGGAGACTGCAGGTTCTTCCCGTGTCTGCGTGGGTTTCTTCCGGATGCTCCGGTTTCCCCCCACAGTCCAAATTGTTGATGTGCTGAATAGGTACCCGAACAGGCGCCGGAGTGTGGTGACTAGGGGATTTTTACAGCAACTTCATTGCAGTGTTAAGTCTACTTGTGACACTAATAAATAAACTTTACAACTTTTTTTAACTTTTAACTGACCTAATATCTCCTATGTGTCTCAGTGTCATACTTTGTAATGCTCCTGTGAAATGACTTGGGACATTTTATTCCATTGAACATAGGTTCTTGTTGCTGTTGTGAGGACAGAGATGATTAAGGGGAACTTCAATAGCAGTGTTCAAAACTATCCCAATGTTGCCATAACAAGTGGGAGAAAGTGTTTCCACTGCCAGAGAAGGTGGTCAAGAAGGCATATGGCATGCTTGCTTTCGTCGGTCAGGGCAGAGTACAAAAGTTGGCAAGTCATGTTGCAGTTGTATGGAACTTTATTTTGGCCACATTTGGAATACTGCATACCGTTCTGGTCGCCCCACTACCAGAAGGATGTGGAGACTATGGAACGGGTACAGGAAAGGTTTACCAGGATGTTGCCTGGTTTGGAGGATATTAGCTATGAACAGAGATTGGGAAAACTTGGTTTGTTTTCACTTGAACGTCGGAGGCTAAGGGGCGACCTCATAGAAGTTTACAAGATTATGAGAGGCATGGATAGTCTTTTTCCCAGGGTAGAAATGTTAATTACTAGGGGGCATATGTTTATGGTAAAAGGGGGAAAGTTTAAAGGAGATGTGAGAGGCATGTTTTTCACACAGAGGTTGGTAAGTGCCTGGAATGAGCTGTCAGAGGAGGGTACAGAAGGAGATACAATAGCAACATTTAAGAGGCATCTTGACAGATAAGTGAATGGGCAGGAAGAAATTATATTTTTTATTCTCTCCCAGAATGTATTGTGTCACAGGCAGACTAGCATTGCTGCCCATCCCTAATTGTCCTTGGGATGCTGATAGTGAGAAGTTGATCTCATCTCTCAGTGTGATTATATTAAGGCACTGTAGTATTTGTACATGAATTTCATATCAACTATTAAGTGCTCCAAGCAAAATCACATGGGAAGTGGGCAGAAGGATTGATATGTTTATAGTGAGACTTCCAGAAAGAAAGGCCAGCCAATGCTATTGTTTTGGCTGTTGCCTTCTGTTTCTCATCTTTCCTCAAGTATGTAATATTATTGCTGGCAACTGCACCTTTCATGTCTCTGCTGACATAGAACACATGCTTGTCCCTTCACACCCCTTTATGATGACTATTATTACCACACTGTATGGAAAACCAAGCAGGTTTCAATGGTTTTCTCTCAACAAGGAATTCCCCAACTGCAGCTGTTAAATATTTACCCATCTGTGACAAACGTTTGACTCACTGAACTGTTTAAATTATTAGGGCAGAATAAGAAATAATTGTAATGGGAGTCAAAATTGGATGGGTTCTATATTGTGAGACCGATGCTGGCAGGTTCTATACTAAGTTTTAAGTTTATTTATTAGTGTCACAAGTAGGCTTACATTAACACTGCAATGAAGTTCCGTGAAAGTCCCCGAGTCGTCATACTGTTCAGGTAGAGTGAGGGAGAACTTAGCATGGCCAGTGCACCTAACCAGCACGTCTTTCGGACTGTGGGAGGAAACCGGAGCACCCGGAGGAAACCCACACAGACACGGGGAGAACGTGCAGACTCCACACAGGCAGTGACCAAGCGGGGAATCGAACCAGGTCTCTGGCGCGTGAGACAGCAGTGCTAACCTCTATGCCACCGATGATGGGTTCTACATTGTGAAACCTATGCTGGTAGGTTCTGTATGATGGGTTCTATATTGGGTAAGTTCTGCATTGTGCAGGATCTATGCTGGCAGGCTCTATGCGGCGGCAGGAGGTCTGCCCCTCATCCCATGGGAATCGTAGCAGGCGAGGGGCGGACCATGGCAAGGTCCGTTGACCTCGGGCAGGATTTTCCGGTTTCGGGGCGAGCGAGGCCAGAAAACCCCGCCCCATGGGTTCTATATTATGTGGGTTCTATATTGTGAGACCTATGCTGGCAGGTTCTATATGATGGGTTCTCTATTGGGTGGGTTCTATGTTGCGTGACATCTATGCTGGTCGGTTCTCCAAAAAGTCTCCCTCGGAGCTGCTTGTGTCTGTGGTGATCAGAGGGCATGAGGGTGGTCTGGGCAGGGTGGCTGATTGTCCTGCAAGGGAAGGGAAGTGGCATTAGTGCATCACGGCGGATAACTCATGGAGAAAGGTTACTCAGGTGAGGCTTGAACCATTACTGCATGTCTTGAGGGTTCTCATTCTTGTCTTCTGCCCCTCGTTCACCCTCTGCACAGGGGCGCTCCTGTTCCTCGCCAACCTACTCAAGGGCCCTCTCATCAAAGAATGTTCGGGTTTTCAGTTGGACATGACTCCGGCAGGCTGTGCCCACTCATGCCGGTTGTGCTCGAGTTTATCCTGCAGAGTATAGGTGGTATTCCTGCCAGGTTAGATGGTGAAGAAGTCTGGCATGTATCGGACTTGAGTGGGAGCGGGGATGTGAGGAGCACATTAGCTAGTGGGGGAAACCTGGGAGTGGGGTGGTTGTGGGTGGGGGCAGGGGGGTGGGGGTGGGGGCAGGGGTGGTGGAGTGGTGAGAGGGCCACATCTGAAACGTTGGGAACCTGTGAGGTGGCTGAGTGAGAGATCACCATGGAGGTGTGCGGGGTGTGTGAAGGAGTGTAGTGGGAGACATGAGGAGGCACTGGCTGTGCGAAGGAGATCATTCATTTTCTTATGGCATTGTTGCCCCATCCTCTGCTGCAGCGAGCCATCCCTCACTATCACAGCCGTTACTTCCCAAGTGGGGGTGGTGACCTTGCTGGAAGGACGCCTGCGAGAATGCGGAAATAGGACGTCCCACCTCTGCTCCACACCATCACGGAGTTTGGTCCGGGCTCCCTCGGAGAATCTTGGTACTGTCTTCCTGGCTGCCATCCCTCCAACTGGATCTGGAACAAGTGCTAGGGAGACAGTGAAAAGGAGCGCCCCACTAATTGCAGAGATTGGGTATTCCTGGGGTGAGTGAGTCAGAAGCAGGGAACCGTGAGTGCACCATGATTCACTTGAGTAAAAAACTTTTCTTACAGAGGCTCAGTATTCCATGAGGGAATCCCACTGGTTTTCTCACCGGAACAGACAATTTGAAAAAATATGGTAAGATTCCACCCATAGTTTTTCACCATTTAAAAATAATTTTATCACACGTCCCACTAAAGTAAATAATACTCCATCTGCCACCTTCTTGCTGATTCACTGAACCAACCATATTCCTTTGCAAAGTCTTTGAGCTAAATGTTCCTGCTGGTGTTGGGGGCCTGATGTCAGGACCATATGTAGGTCCTGAACCCTTGCTTGTCATCAAAGCTTCCACTGGCACAACATAAGATGAGGTGGGCTCCTGATTGGCCACCTCAACCATCCAATTAAGGACAGCAGAAGTGTTCCCATGGTGCTGTGGCCTCCGAGAGGGCCTGCAACACTAGCTCACTGGCAACCCCATCAGGGCGCTGCTCAGGTAGAAAGGTGAACACAAGAACATTCCAAAATGAGAGTGGATTCAGAACCCTGCTGAAGACCCATAATTGATCGGGCCATCAGTGTGGAGGGGAAACCCCTGGAGAGGATTGGTATTGGCTGCCGCTCTGCGGCTTTTATATCTGAGGCCCATTCATTGGATGAGTGGAAGGAGACACTGATGGTTGATTGGCCTGCCATCAGAAGGCCACCTCCACTTTGC